>NC_092818.1:46471712-46771712 GCF_023375885.2 Dermacentor andersoni | reverse complement strand
TGTTCAAACTTCTGTGTCACCTCTTTGTCGTGTGCTACACAGCTTCGTTGGTCATCCGCCTCGACAGAGTGGAATGGCTCATGATTTTGTCACGATCATTTAGCTTTTCTTACTTTTAAATACCAACATGCTGCCTTCTACAGTAGTTTTAATAGTACCTGTCAAAATAATGTGTCGTAATTTTAATGTGCTCATTGTCTATGGGAAGTGTACATGCAATAAAGATTACATGTCGAAAGTTTAGCTGTTATGAACTATTCTCTATTTTATAGTGCGCTGCTCAACATGAAATTGGTGTCGTGCACTTACGTTCAGAAATGAAAAAACACTAAGCATACTTTAAGAAACTAATTTTTCTGTCGTAACGTTTCTAAACATTCAGCACCTTGAGAGAACTTCCTGATATGCACTGCCCTTGTCTCGTCGTTCTTTCTATTACTCAATTCTGTTATAGAACTATTGCAGGATGACTTGTTCTTTTGTCATTTGCTTCTTTACCTGTTCCTCGTCCTGAAAGCACCTTCAAGTTTTTGTTCCAGGCTTGCAATTGAATCACGAAAAGCAAGATGCATTGTTGTCCCATTTTACGTACGTTAGAAACTGCCACACACTGAGTGCTGTGTAGGCAGGTGTGTGTGCTCCCGCCCTCGCAGCACCGTTCCCGGTGCTGTGAAGGCTTCGTAAATATACGTATAAAGAGGAAAACAACCGAAGCACTGAAGGCCATGAGACTGCAGTCGGGAAAAAAGCAGGAAGGCAAGTGAATACGTACGTTGGGGTGATTAAAGTTGGCAAATGTTTGAAGAAATGCACAAATTTGAAAAATGCAGTTCTTTCTATTTATGGCTATGTGCCTTCAAATGACGCATGCATTGGTAATTTATGGAAACGCGGAATGTGTAACATGTAAATATCAGCCCAGAGTGTTCCTGGGAGGATATTTACTGGACGTTCTGTAGATGCGGTTTTTGTCTCATTTGAGAGTATTTGGGGATTTGTATTTGACATCCCTCGGACATTTCACACCTCCTAAGTGGGACATCCCATGGACATCCAAAGGATGTGAGTGGGTTGTCTGGGAAATGCGTGAAAAATCTAAGAAATATCTCTGAGCTACGCATGATTCCCACAGTGGCTGAAAGAGTGCAGAGCCATATTTACTCGTATTAATGTCAGTAAGAAACTCCATAAGCCTTTGAACTGAAGCATCCGGTAACTGAAGCATCCTCTGTGGAAGTTACGTGAGGACACGCGACAAACTGAAATCAAATGTGACTCTGTGAACTGAGTACTTTACCACAGCCTGCGACGACTTGTGCTTTGTGAGTCACTTGAAATCGTACGACAAGTGTATGCCATGAGCAGACACCCCGTTGCCATTTCCACCTCCCCGTTACCATTCAACCCCCTCCCCCGTTTTTTTTTTTTTTGGCAGGAGTCACCGCTAGTGCAGAGAATCTGACACAGGATGGATGGATGGATGGATGGATAGATACTATGGGAATCCCCTTCGGAACGGGGTAGTGGGTTGCGCCACCAAGCTCTTGTAATTATATGCTCATAATTGAATCGTAATTGATGGCACTGCCTGACGACAAAATGGAGGACCTTGACGCGTGCCTATAGCATTCAGAAAAGACAGACTTCGTCATGATCAGAACAGAAACGAACGGAGAACTACGTTGTGTGTTTACTCGGAGGGACAAAACACTGTTTCTATCTGGACGAATGTCCGCTTCACAATCTCTTGACCATGACAAGTTGAAAGAAAAGTTGCTGCGGAATGTTAGGTTAACTGCAGAATGATTGAAGGTTGGCATTACGAGGTACCAAGCCGCGTGACGCTTACGCTGGAAAGCAGGATCCCTTTTCGTCATAAATCTAACTACTTCGACGGGTGAGTCGAGGTGCGCAAGGGATAAAATAAAGTGAAAGCCATTACTTCTACAATTGAGTGGTAATGGTAAGGAGTGTCACGCTGAAATCCAAGATTGTAGCCTATTTTAGGGAATAATATCTGAAGGATGTTGAAGGCAAGGCGCCCTATTACCATCATAATGGGCGTAAAAATAACAGAGAGAGCGGAAAAAATGCATACGTGCACGTCTCACGGGCAGCGCAACGTCGGATGAGGCAGCCAAAAACCAGCGACGAGCTGAAAGAAGCTATGCAATACTGGCATGGAGCGATCTTATGAGCGTGCCCTTTGGAACGGGGTGGTGGTTTGCGCCACCAAGCTCTTGCTATTACACTGCCTAATGTCCTACCTAGGTTAAAAAAGAAAAAAAAAGAAAAAAGAAAGCCCTAGGCACTTCCACAACCAAATTGTCTGATCCCCTATTGCGAACTTTGGTTTTGTACTTAACCGTTTTTTTTTGTCGTTTCCCTACTTTTCTTCCAGCAATCTTCCGATCGCATCTTACTAGTTGTCAATCTTGTCGCCTCTTGGCAGTTGTCAACTGCCAGCGGTCCTTATAGTGGCTGGAAGCTGCGCAGGCCTTTAGGATTGTTTTCATTTTTCATTTAACCAGGCGCACATTTCTTACAACCTTACTAACGTCCTCGAGTCGATTCGGAACCGCGCGACACGATTTATTCTGTCTAATTATTCGTACAATTCAAGAATCTCAGCCCTAAAATCTCAAAAGAACTTACGCGCGCTCTAGTCTCGCGCTGTAGAATAGGACGTCTCGACTTTCTTTTTTTAATAATATTTTCCATTCTTTGTATTTTCATAACCCGTACATAAAAAGAGCCCACCGCATTGCCAGCACCAGTCATTTCAACACAGTATGTCAACCACAAGCGCATACCGTGACATTTCAGCAGTCATTTTTCCTGCGCCCAGCGCGAGACTGGAATGGCCCGCTCACCGAAGTTGCCGCTATAATCGACCCACTGCCATCCAAGCGACACATAGAAAACATTCTATTGTGACTTGTATTATCTTCGTTTCCCATTAGGCGCTTACTCCACCCGCCGCGATTGCTGAGTGGCTATGGTGTTGGGCTGCGAAACACGATATCTCGGGATCGAATCCCGGCCACGGCGGCCGCATTTCGACGGGGGGCGAAACGCAAGAACAACCGTGTACTTAAACTTAGGTGCACGTTAAACAAACGCAGATGGTCGAAATTATTCTGGAGTCCCCCACTACGGCGTGCCCGATAATCACATCGTGGTTTTGGTACATAAAACCCCATAAGTTAACGTAATTAAAACCGCCCACGCCCTCATGTTATGTCACAAGATAAATAAATAAACTAGCAAAAAAAAAATATCGGCTCCGGCACGTCATTTGAAAATGACAGGGTATACGTACAGTCCAGGCTCCCATAGCCGTCTGGCCGAAATTTTCAGTGTAGATCGAGGCATTCAACTTTGCAGGACATCTATTGCAGGACGTCTGATCGCGCCAGCGAAGGCGCGATTTTGATCGAACGCACAGCAGGCGGTTGTTGCTGTGCAGTCGCTGCTCCCGTCACGCTTTCTGCGCCCGGGGTTCAGCGCGCTATGCGTGCTTTGCGCTCGCGACATTTGTGTACGCCTTATACCGAGCGCAGAGAACAGCTGTGCGTGCTGCGCTCACGGGGAGAGACGCATCGACGACGCAGAGAAAACAAAGGGGGAAAAAAAATGACAGAGAAGCCGCAAGCTGTATCTCGGCGGCTTGCAGTGAGTGCATTGAACCCGGCAGACCAGAACAAAGGCAGCGCGCGCGGCCTGGGTACACACGAAAGCTTTGGACGCGTCGTTTCAAGCGAAGCATTCGCAGAACGGGCGTCACTCGGAGAAGCCTCTCCCGTAGGGGTAATCGCCTCCGCTAAGCCGTTCGAAGAACGAGGGCTGCTTAGACATCCTCTCCTCAGCGATGTTCTTGCAATATATTGTCTGTTTTTTTTTTTCTTTGAGCGATCGGCGACAAATGCTAGGAATGTATCGTGCTTCGAGCCGTTATAGGGGCCGTCAAAATGTAACGGGGCTGCCAGCGATGCATATGAAAAAAAAAATGAAATCAAAAGAGAAAGTGAATGCTGCTGCAACGAATTGCTAAGGAATGAAGCGTCCTGCCTGTTCGCGTGTACAACACGCCTGAAGCAGCGTGAATCCGCCATGGTCGTTTCACGCCTTTTCAAAGCCGAGCTGAGCTCGCTTTGGCGGTGACCGTAGTCGACGAGAGTGGACAAGGGCAGTTACAATAGCCGTAGCGCATTTCGATTTGAACGCTCTCCACGCAAGTGTAGATGAAACTTCTCAAAACGTTATTCAGACAACCCGAGCAAGCAATATGCCCACCGTCCTTCTCATTAGTACCGCGCAATAGGTCTCGCAAGGGCGTTTGGGGCTAGGCTATGCGAATCGAAGCCGAGTCCGTGAGCCCTCGCCATCGAATAGGCAGCGCGAATCGCACAGGAAAAAAAAAAGAAAAATAAAGCGAGATATCGCTGTGCGCATATGTTCGCATCACCCCAGGGTCCACTTTGGCCAGACCCGCCTGTCACGGTCGATTCTATACGAAATCGTAACCCGTTCACACTTACGGTTCCAGTCGCGGCGACGCACAGAGTCCGACGATCGCAGCAGGCGCTGTCGAGATGCGGAGCGCAGATGTGCTCCGACGGAGTCAGGGAGCGCGACGTCGGAGAGGGCCACTCGGTACAAACCGACACCACCTGACGCGCGCGCACCAGCGTTGTCCAAGCGCGTCCCCCTCTCCCGCGAGGTGTACACACGCCCCTATGGTTTGCGACTATACTATACGGGGCGAAGGCCGTTGCCGTTCTGGGGGGTGGCCTTTTACCGAGGCCTTGCATCCGTGCGCGCAACACACGTGGTCCCCCGACCCCTCCGAATGGGTTTTCCCCGCGGACGAACCACTCTCGCGCTACGCCGTAAAGGAAAAAATATGGAACCGAAATGCCGAGCCTATGCACGCCGAACACGTGTATACCGGTCCTTTTTATTTATTTATTTATTGTTTCTTAGACGAGCTCGCGCTCGCGATGCCTCCTTGCTGTTTTCGGTCCGAGCTGGAGTGGTGTGTTGACTCAGAATTGGCCGGTCGGTCGCCGGCAAAGATATCGTATTTATTTTTATTTTTTTGTGCACACCTCCGCTTTCGCGCGGTAGGTGTGTCGCTTTCCGGGTGCGCGCGCACGCGCGTGCGCAGTTGGCTCGCCCTTTTCGTTCTTTTAGTGCACGCTATTACGCACTCCCGAGAAAGTGTGGTGTCTACGTCAGCTTCGGCCGGCCACGACGCGCTGTGAATGACGCTTACGCTATAAACAGTAGAGAGTTTTAGCCCAGCGGGTTTACGGCCAGCGGAGCGGAGCGGGCGAGCGGAGACGCGACTGCGCATGCGCACCACGCTGAGGCGGCCAGCGGTTTTACGGAGCAGCGTTTACGCCCGCTGGAAAGCACTCCCCAGCGGAGGGTATACGCATCGCGCGAGCGTGCGTAAGCGCGCGCGGGCGTGTATGGGAAATGCAAGATGGCAGCCGCGAACATGAACGCCGGCAGCTCTGCATCGACGACGGCGACTGCGGCGCTGACCCGTACATTAGTACTCAGTGCATTATTAACAAATAATGTACTGAGAACATGTAATATGTCTTTATTCAACATTTCTTGCATAATAAAAGCAAGCGTAATTCAAATTCATTTCTCAGTAACTCCTATTCGGACCACGAGGTGGGGCAGCAGAGCGCCCCGCTCTTTACCCCGCTCGAGCGGGTGAGTGATCCGCTGGGCTAAAACTCTTTTTTTCGCGAGCCGCTCCGCTGGCGCAACGGTGGCGACCGCGAGCGGAGCGAAACGTAAACCCGCTGAGCTAAAAGTCTCTAGTCGCAGCTCGGCCAGCGCGCAAGAATTTCTCCTGGGGCGACGACAGTCACGTAGTCTCTCTTCGATTAGCTCACACAATGGCTCCACGTTCGACGCTCACACGTAGTTCCTCGTGCGGTGTACTCATGTAGTTCCTCGTTCGTCGGCACTTACCGCTCTTTATCGGAAGCGCGACTGGACTGGTGGCACCGATATCGGCGAATGCTGGCCTAAGGAAAGTACCGCCCCTCGTTGCGGTATTTCGCGTTCCCCGCTCGTACGCGCACTCGTGGTAACATATGAAACCAGCCCGAAGTTCACGGACAATCATCGAGAAGAACGCTATTCCCAGCGGATGTACACTTTGCAACACATCGACACGCATACAAATTGTTGGTTTTTACCGGTGACTGCTTTTCACCGGCTAACCGCGGTTACAAGGTTTGCGCTTGGAGCAAGACGGGCGTTCTTCCATCGGTAGAGCCTATGTCTAATCAAGCTGTGTGCTCGAAGGGAACAGTACTGTACATTCTAGAACACTCGCGAGCGCCATCGATGACGGCAGAAAGCACGAACAGTGATCTATACAGAGCCGACGCGTTTGACCCGTAGATCAGATTTTGACGACCGACGAGTGTGCTCGCCGCCATCCTTAGCGATTAGCTGCGGACGAGTTCGCTCAATGAGGAGTTAGTTTTGCGACTCACGGCTGTGCCGCCCTCTCATTCTTCACCGTGACACGAGGTGACAGCGGGAGAATAACAAGAAAGACGAATCAGTGGCCACGGACAGAGACAACGAGCGACGCGCGAACATCTGGTGGAACAGATCGAACTGCAGTCGGCGTCAAAAGTGAGCGGTAGTAAGATTCGCAAGCGAGAGAGAGAGAGAGAGCCAGAAGGTTGTCACAGCAGTTTTCAGTGAAGCTTAGTTGCGCCATGGAATTAAATGAGATAAAGTCAAGTAAAGAGTTGCATTTCTGAGAAACGAAACAGGAATTCTGCCCGGCAGTATTATTAATCCATGAAATTCCGAGTACACTAATGTCACCAATAATTTATATTTTGTGCTTCTCACGAGAAATTATGACAGTTTCAATTTATGCAAGGATAAAACCAAACCGCGCAGGAGTTACGTCAGGTCCTACATAGAATGCAGCAAGCAACAGCCGTTCGGCACCTTAACAGCGCACGTCTATCCAAATGGCTTCATGATGGCACTCAAGACCAAAGCGACGGGCACATTATATCGAGCTATCAACAACGACGAGGGGGCCACCACGTTTCTGCTTCCAGGTGTGATGATGTCGACCCCTACGAAAGACGTTACAGTGCGCAGGAAAGTACACAGCAGATGCTATTTCGGGTAAACACCAGGTTTCGCTTAAAACTGTTACATTATCAGCCGAGGAAACAATATTTGAATAAAAAGCTGGTTCAGTTTGGTGCGTAGCCCTCGAACATTTTCGGAAGATGCGTACGTCTGCTGCGTCACTGATACGATACTCTCCTTTTGTCCCATCTTTCACTGTCTGCTCTTTTTGCTGCTCCTCGCGCAAGATCACGATGTCGCACTGTTTAGCCGAAACGCCTTGAACAAGAAAGACCTTGGTCACAGAGAAGAATTACTGAGACGGTTGACGGCGTCTGATAATAACAGTAAAGTAAGTGGTGGACAAAATGCGCATTGTACAACATGCAGTTTGAGTATTACAACGTAGAAGTGCGATAAGCAATTATAATATCAATTGCAAACATTATGCTAGCTGCTTTCTTTAGTCTTGACCGCATTTTCAATACTCGCCTGTGGCACATAGCCGATACCTACTCATTGAGCTTGATTACTCGAGGAGTTGGAGATTACAAGCACTAGAAATCAAACTTCATAATTCGCAAATTAAATAAAGAACACGAGTAGGTTTTTTAATAATTACGTTAGCGCACACATTGCAATATACGAGTTGAACCCAATAATCTCAAATGGAACATCCTGGAAAGAATTTTGAGACTAGCACCAGTTTCTCTGATAAGCCCTCTCAAACCTGCGGTAAAAATACTGTTGTTCCGCTCACTTTATAACAAAATGCCTTTTTGTGCGTTGAAGCTAAAAAGTACTGGTACACCAAAGCTTTTTGCTGTAATCTTTGGAAATGCATATCTGAAAGCTTGTCTCACCCTCAGAATTGGTTCCAAGTGGATGTTACCTTCGAAGTCACCGGCTACAATGCCTAAATTGCGATATGTGCCGTAATGTAATTAGCTTAAAAAGTAAATTAGCGCAACCTTCTGATTATCAAACGTTGCTTTTCATTGCTCCTGCAAATGTTGTTCGCCTCTGAGAGTAATCCAGCTCAATAAGCACAATTGTTTTACATACCTCGAGTGATCTTTAAATATTTCGTTCACCATATCAAAAAACGAAAAGAACAATACGAGCAGACCTGTATTTTAGGATAACTTAAATAATCGTTGTGCAGAATGTTCCAGGTCGAATGGCCTGCAAAAATGAAAATGGAAGGATGGTGGGGAGGGGGGGCAGACACTGCAACATCTTTTGCACCCCCCCCCCGCCCCCATAAAAACGCCGTGCCGATGCTTTTGACCACCGGTACTTTAAGGAACACCACTCGCAGGGGAATTTACACACGGACTTACGCGGGGCAGCGTTCGTATCTGCTCTCCAGAAGCGAAATAAAAGTTACGAAAAACTGATCCTTTAATTGTGTCCTCAACCAGTAACTTATAAAGCTATTGCAAACTGGACAAGCACAAGCGTGTTCATTGGGAAAAAAGGCCCTGAAGCCAAGACATTAGGCAGGGAAATACAAGAACGCAACGTTCTTACGATTGAATAAACCCGTATTCGCACTAAACAATTTACTATCTTTATTGCACTCATTATTGCAGAAGAAGCTTCTGCCCATGAGACCGGTGCTTTCATTTCGTAATATACCCATCACATCATATACCTTATAGCTCGACACCCTAAACTCTTTTTTGGAACTCTAACGCTGAGCCCATAGTTGCGTTTTTGATAGGATGGAGTGAAGATTCAGCTGAGGATAACTCAGCAAATCAAGTACTAAATAATTATTTCTTACACCGATTCAAACTTTAGTCAAATATCATTCCGTGTGTCTTGTGCAAACTTTCTTTCCATAGCCAAAAATGAAGGCGATCAATTTGTTTCAAATTTTCTTTCATTTGGAACTATGGTTGGGCATTACAGGGTTAGTGCTGTAATTGTCATTCGCTTAGCGCTGTACAAAGCGGCAGCGGGGAGGGCGTATTGCACGACGCATGCAAGGAGATGCATGACGGTAATTTGAGAGAGGAGGAGAGTATGGTGGGCACGGAGGGTAGCCAGAGGCGAGTGTCCGGTTTTGTAATGCTGTACGGGGGTGGGGGAAATTTGTTTCGAAAGGTGGGAGGAAGAGCATGAAACGTAATATACTCGGAGGGGTGTGCCACAGAGGTAGATGCAATGCAACAGAGGTGTTCGTTGCAGCTACATTAGCAACGGTGCTCACTAGGTCCTCAGTTATATGATAAAGAAAGGTAGGTATAATATAGCTGTAGAGGAAGAATGAGGTGTCCCAATAGTCGAAACATCTGTACGGTCCGCGATTCACCAAACACTGACGCGGTCGAACAGCGTACGAAGCGAAGGGGACAGCGACGATGGTTTTGCCATCTTAGCGCGAGCCGGAATGAGAACTGTACGACTCTGACGAGTAGAGTGGTGACGTACTTGTTTGAGGGTACATCTGCACCGCCTTGAGCGAAGTTTTAACTTGATTAGACGTGTCAAATATGATGGTGTGTATCTTTAATTATCAAATTAGATCGTCAGAACAAGTACACGTACACAAACCTTCTACTCTCCCACACACACACGCACGCGCACTCTCCATAAATGAAATAAAGAGATCTGTATTAATACTTTTCCGTTATGAATCAATTAAATGTTCGTTTTTAGTATAATTTTATGAAAAAGTGATTCTTTCGACAGAGGAGGGCGTCGAGTACATCGATCAAGCCGGAGGTGCTGTCCTACCTTCCTTTACACGGTATGCACAACGGTACACGCCTAGATATTTCATGAAATGCACTCATCAATATAAGGATATTTAAAGGGACACTAAAGGTTATCATAAAGTCAAGTTAAAGTGATAAAGCAATGCTCTAGAACGTCTAAGGCGTCAATATAGTCGTGAAGAGAGCTTTAGTAACCGAGAAATTAGGTAAATGCATGACACGATTTGGGACTCCCCAGCGACATTCCGGTACTAGCCCGATGACGAAGGCACTCCTCATCATAATTTATGTCACTAGTACTCAACTACTCGTATTAAAAAGATAATTTCATTAGATTATAAGACGAAAGAAAATGCTACTTGTCTACTTCTATACGATTCTAAGAAAAAATAACATTTTGACGTTACCCTTGAGTAGTATGGGTGCTAGAAAGGTTTCGTTTTCGCTCGACTCTGCGCGCATGACTTCGCGCCGCACGCGCTTTGGAATTTCAGTTTTTTCTTTATCGCGTCGTGCTGCGGTGGTCCTGCTGGCTCGCGACATCGCGTCCATGTGATGTCGTGGGATGCGCGAACGGTCCCCGGAACTTGGCCAAGGGCAGTTGCAGCGGCGAATCCAACGTTACTTATCACTGTATGCCAACGAGTGAACCTCTCCGTTCGAAGTGGTTACGTGCCGTAGCTCTGCCACAGCGCGCTCGGAAAGAGCCGAAAATTCACGTAGTGTTCTCGCTGCACTTTCGTCCAGAGGATTACGAGTTCAACGCCGACTTACTGAAGTCGCGTGGAGTGCCTTTCAAAGCAGGCCGCCGTTGTAGTAGTACGCAACGACGCCGGCAGCGCGAGCCCTCAGCAGCAGGTTAACTCGAGCCCAGCATCGCGAGCCAATGTGTCGTTGTCAGGGTCGTCCATTGCAACGAACGTCGAAGTTGGCGTCATGAAATAAATAACCAGCTTATCGTCGCGCGCTTTCCCTTCTGCTAGCCACCATAGTTCTGCTTTCGCGCTGTTGTCGGCTCTGTCTTGGCTCTGTTTCTGGCCGCGCGTTTGCGTTTTGTGCAGAAAAGCCGTAGCGCCGTCTGCGGGAGCCGTTTTACTCACCGACGGCGCAACGTCACTATGAGACCATGACGTCAACACTTTCTTTCCGATCGGAGGGCGGGTGATTTGAACTGCGCTAGAGGTACGCAGACGCTTCAGAACGCATTTTCTCTTCTCAGGAAAGAAGCGTTTCGAGGTTTCTGGGATGGTTTTTCAACAGTCCACGTTGACTTACTGTTAACCTTTAGTGTCCTTTTAACACGTGTCGCGTAACATCGAAACACTTGTGATTGGAGCGGTATCGCAACGTCGAATATTTATTCGTAATGTGTTTGAATAAAATGAGTTTAAAAATGGCAGGTGCGTGTTTTCACAAGGTGTCATTATATTGTCCCGTTCACGGTTCCCTCGTTTTAAATGTTTCTTTTTTCACAATCAGACACATTTTTCCAAGTGTCTGAATAGGTAAGTTTTCGTATACACTAGATATACAAAGATAGTTGATGTTCTCGCATCTGACATTCTTGTACACACTGTCCTCGCGTGTAGTCCGCAATCTGCAAACTCGATAAAAAGCTCGCTGATCAATCGGAAATTACCAGTGCGTTCTGTATCACTGCACACGCTTTTAATCGTTCCGGAGATGAGAGAAGTGTCCTCGAATTCAGTTTTCAATGGACAGAATTAATTAGCACCTTGAAGGGGGCTACCTCACACAAAACCCGAAAAACGTTGCTGGTACGATGTGCGGTCCGGTCCGGTGCGTAGACAGCGCACCCCACCGCTTACCATTACATGCACGGTGCGTGTGCTTCGCTGTACCGACCTTGCAAACTGTACATTTCACGCAGTGAGAACCACTCGAAGCAACAACTGGTATATACAGTGTACAACCTTCCGCACCAAGTAGTTCGTGCCTTGTGTACGACCGCAGTCTTCTATACTGCGTTCGAATGACCCGAGACTGTTCGTATACCGGACAGACAGAGCATTGGCTGAATGGCAATCTTAAGAGAGCCTGCCGCCTCTCGTACCTCCGGGCAGTGGTGACATTTTCATGCTCTCCTCGCCCTTGCATTAACGCTCACCCTCTTATTAACGATTCAAAAGCTTGCGGGTGTCGACCCCGGCTGCGAGAAACGCGACTTATCCATCCCGCAAAAGGGCAGTGGTGACGGAATGTGACGTACGCAGCCGAAAATTGGATTTTGAGGCCGGAACAGCGTGTAAGGGCACACACTGTTTTTTAGACTAAGAAGGAAGCCCAAAAGGTAACAATTAACTCTTGATAAACACAAATAAAAGGTTTGACACTTCATTAATTTTATGTCACTGTTTCTGCATCTGTGTTTCGATAATACGTTGCTTGAGGTCAAAGTCAAAAGCGCTTAAAAATAGGTCTAGTTGAGGTCGCCCCGTTGCGCTGTGGTAGGCACGGTGACATACGTAGTGAGTCGAACGAAAAGGAACTCACGACAAGTGTTCTTATGCTCAAGTGTTCTTACGTTGCTTCTTTTCCTGGCAGTTCCTGATGCTCAAGCGATACATTTATTTGGGAAAGGGGCTCATAGTTTAACTGAGGAGAACGCAGTGCAAGATGACAGCAACGAAGGAGTACACCGGACAGCCTCGTCCAGTGCAGTGTCTTCTTGGTGCCCTTGTTTATTGGCCTGCGTTGTGCCCAGTTTCCTGGTGCCATCAATAGTATTTAAACAATGAAGAATTATGAAATAATAATTTTTTATTAGTAGTATTTCCGCATTAACTCGCAATTACTTACATAAATATTATCAACAGAATACAATTTTAAAGTGTAATTGTCTTGCCGCACCGGTTCGTGTGAAATTAGGAGTGTGAGCTTTGGCATATATCACTGAGCTAACGATTCCCCGATACTCAATAGGAAACACAGAAGATAACGAAAGAACGGCAGAACAGATCGCTCCTGCTCAGTTTGAGCGTGCGGACAAAAGGCATGTGTGAACATCAAGAAGTATTGAGGTGATCCTCCATTTGCAAGTTTATCAGAGTGGTATGTTTTCCACTGTTCTATGTCTTTCGCCCAATTTTGAGTTTTTATTTCGAGAGTTGAGCATGCAAAGCTACTACCGCTAGGGATATTCGAATTGGGAGATTTCCCATTAGGATTTAATACAAATATTAGAGGACAGCATCGTACGAACATCGAATCGAATATCGAATAGTTTCTAATTTGTAACCAAAGTCAAATACGAAGCTCGCGCGGCGTGTTTTTGAAAAAAGAAATGTAAGCTTTGTAAACAACATTTGACACACGTATGTAATAGTATCCTTAGTTGCACGTCCGGACAATCTAGGAGCTTTTGTAAACGAGAAACGAACGACTGCTTTTGTTAATCGGAAGCTCTACGTCGCTGTCAGTAACGATGCAAAGGGACGTCAAGTTACCGGATAGATGCACGTAGAATGCTGGGAGTGTTCTCATTCTGGACAGCGTCGTAGACAGTCTATACGTTGACAACTAAGAAGGCCGCTTCGAGCCCAAGTAATTGAACGTGTCTAGATCGTCTGGAAGACGTCTGCGCGACGTGATGACACCTCGTGTCGACAAGAAAAGCTGTAAGACACGCACATACTGTCACCGTATTTTAGCATTTTCTTGCGCGAGCCTATGAAACGCACAACATCGCTTACAGTAAGGGCGCAAGGAAGCGCGACTACGTTTTCCTGTCAGCAGACGACTTTCCGGTCGAGTTTCCAAACTCGAAACCTCCTGCTAATTCGCCATTTGTTTGAAAAACATAGTAGCCTGCATAGTTTTTGACTTCGATGGTGTCTTCGCGAAGCTGTTTCTTTTGCCGGCTTCGTAGAATTGGCGCATTACTTCAGATGGCCGCTGTCCGTTTACCTGTCTATTTATCCCTTTACGGCGAGTATCGGAACAAAGCCATTGTGATCGTTAAAGTAGAGAAGTGTGAAAAGGCAGCATAGCAGATCGTTTTAAAGGAATGCATGCATGGTAAGACTGGCAGTATAACAAATCGAGGCAACAAATTCCCATGTAAGCTGCCTAAAAGTGAGCCGTAATTACTATTGAACATCTGGAAACAATCGAGCAGAAGTCATCGGCCACGTGCTGTTGCTCAAGAGGTGGTGCCTGCGCGCAGCAACCACAGCTCCCTTGCAACAGAGTCATCCGGGACATTCTTCGCTGCTACCATTCTATCTGCCTAGAGACTCCATCAAGTGTTCCTATCCCCCTCCAATATGCGAAAGAAATCAATATTTGACAACCTCGAATAGTGAATTATAGGATCGCATACAAATCAAATAGCACGGACAATTCGATATGTATTGAAACTTTCGAATATTCGCACACCCCTAACTACACTCCATCAAGGCAACGAAAAATTAAGGGTCCAATTCACATGGCTGTGGTATATGGGACAGACGCGAGGTTTTACCATACGTCGCCTTCTTACAATGCATAAAGCCTTCGTTCGCACAGTGCTCATGCCTGAACGTGCCCTGTGCGCTGTAATCAAAACATGCCGCTGTATTGTCAAAAGAAACATTGAAAGCGAGCCACGTAATTTTCGTGGCAGGAAACACAGTTTCATATAGCCAGTGTCGCTTGACCGCATGGCGTTGGGAAAATTCCTGTTTTCTTCGGTAAACATGAATTACGCGTAAATATTTTGTTTTTATATACGCTATTTCGTGCTTTTCTAAATACGTGCATCCAGAGAGAATGCCGTTATCACAATTACGTGTCAATGAACGCGCATTACTCCGGCACGTGGTACATGTATAGAGCACATGGCGCTCAATGGACGCCGCATATACTGTGTACTTCACTGAACTGCTGCATCCTGAGTTGCTATCTGCAGCTCACGCTTTCGTTTGTATTTATTTATTTAGTATACTCTCAGGGCCCGATTTATTACAGAAGGATGTGGTTAAACTAGTAAAAAGAAGAACAACAAACAAAGGAGTAGTAAAGCAACGTATAGTAAACGTATCTCAGCATAAAATCGTGGTTCTGGCACGTAAAACCCCAGAAATTACCATCATCATTATAGCAATGTTAGCTAATACGTATGCCTAGGCAGGCAATTCGCAAAATAAGAAATAAACACGAACAGTTCAAGTGGTATACAATATAAGTGGCGGCATTATAGAATATCAGCTAAAGAATTCTTGAAATGATCGTGGTTTATTATTACAACAATGCACAGCAGGCGCTTGAATCTTGAAATTCATGAAGTTCCTGAGACTGAGGGTGAGAACTTGTTATCTCAGGTGAACGAAATAGCACAACAACTTAACATCGAATGTCTATCGGAGCAGGACGTTGTGGCTATACACAGGCTGCCAGCTAGGTCGGGCAGGACCCGTGGCATAATTGTGCGCTTCGCGCGTCAGGAACTGCGAAATGCCTGGCTTGCTGAGAAACGATCACTCAGAGATAGTTCCATGAAAATTTTTATTGCCGAGAACATGACAACTCTATCTAGAAAGCTTCTGGCTGCCGCTAAGGAATGGGCAGAACATTCCGGGTATAAGTATGCATGGCACGCGAATGGGCATGTGCTTGTACGCAAAGAAAATGGTGCCCAGGCTGTTGTCATTAAGCACGAGGATGAGCTTTCGACTCTTACTTAGTATTCCTTGCTAATGTTCCTTGCTGTTGATCTTATTTCTTTTCCAGCACCATGAATCACTTAGGGTCGGTTTCTAAACAAGAATGGTTTGCCCACATAGAAGCTGAACAAAAGGGAATTAGTTGTGTTCATATTAACGCTCAATCCGTTTCTAGCAAAATAGAAGTACTGGAAAGCTTTTTTGTGGGGATAGATAAGCTGTGTGACGTTGTTATGATAAGCGAAACCTGGTATACGAATGACAGTCACATTTTAGAACTTCCGCACATGAAAACATTTTACCTTAACAGATTAACAAGACGCGGGGGTGGTGTGTCCCTATTAATGTCTGACCTTATACCTTGTGATATACTTCCTAATTTTTCGCGTACAACGAGTGATTACGAAGTGTTATGTGTTCATTCAGAGAAAGACCTTTTTGCTGTATGCTACCGCCCTCCTGATGGTGTTCTTGCCCATTTTCTTGATTTTTTTGATGATCTGTTATCATTTGCTAATGAAAACCGCCTAAACATAATTATTGGAGGAGATTTTAATGTAAACATTGGCACGGATCAGTACGCCGGTCCGATTTTGAAAGGGTATTAATTTCAAATGGTTGTTTAAATACAATTCACTCCAGCACTAGAATAACAGAAAATACGGAAACTACGCTTGATTTGTTTACAACGAATTACTCTCCTCAGTGTATCGTAAGTGCTGTTTTGAGTAGTGCTATAAGCGACCATATGCCTATTTGCATGTTTGTCAAAACTAGAATAGCTAGCACCTCGCACAGAGACACAAGCGGAACCTTCCAGAAAGTAACCGAGGATACCCTAACACCTTTTCAAACAGAGCTGAAGCAAATTAACTGGGATGACGTTTTACAGGAACATGATGCTGAATCAGCGTACAATATTTTTCTTAGCAGGTTTGTTACCGTGTATAAAAAGCATTTTGTTTACAAAGTTAACAGGAGAAAAAAATGCCTCAGAAAGCCATGGTTAACGAATGCTCTTTGTAAAAGAATGAAGAAGCGTGACAAACTATATGCTAAATTCATCAAAACTCGAGAGCCTCTGGATTTAAAAACATTTAAAATGTTTCGTAACAAATTAAGCAAAGAGCTACGGAAAGCACGTGATGCTTATTTTCTGCAGATGTTTTCGTCTTGTATGAATGACTCAAAGAAACTATGGAATAGACTAAATGCTCTTATTAACAGAAATCAGAGGAGTGATCCAATTGAACAAATTAGTTTAAACGGTAGATTGTTGGTAAAGGAGGATTTGGCAAACGCTTTCAATGATTATTTTGTACACAGAGACGTTGACCTCAATCATCCCATGCCGCACTATGTGCACATTACTCCAAACGCAAACACAATATTTTTTTAGCCACTCATGCCTTCGGATGTTTGTTCTGTGTACCTAAGACTCAAGACATCTCGCAGTTGCGATGCCAATGGTCTTCAGATTCTACCTATAAAATTTGTTATATATCATATAGCCCCTATTTTGACACATTTATAATTTGTGCATTTCCACAGGCGTATTTCCAGAAAATATGAAGGTTGCTAAGGTAGTAGTATTATTTAAAAAGGGAAATAAATTAGATATAAAAAATTATCGCCCGATCTCGATCCTCCCTGTTTTTTCAAAAGGTCTTGAAAAAATTATTCTAAGTCAGTTAATTGTCTTCGTTCTGTGAAAAGTACAAGATAATTTCAAATGCTCAATACGGTTTCCGTAAAAACAGGTCGACTGAATTAGCTCTTCTCGATCAAAAGGAATTTATATTGCAGGATTTCGAACATAAGCTATTAACAATAGGCATATTTGTCGACTTTACACAGTCATTTGATCATATTATTCACAGCATTTTATTCTACAAACTAGAGAAATATGGGATTAGAGGCATTCCACTTCAATTATTAAAATCTTGTCTTAATAACAGACGCCAGTTTGTTTCTGTAGGCCACAATACATCGGTAACCAAAGAAATACTTTGTGGCGTCCCACAGGGTAGCATTTTGGGCCCGTTGCTGTTTAACTTATATGCTAACGATATTACTTCTATCTACGAAAAGGCGAAATTTATAATTTACGCAGATGATACAAGTGTTTTCATCTCGTCCGGTTCTTGTACCAATTTAATTAGTATGGCAAATGACTTCTTGCGCAGCCTATCCTATTGGTCCACTGAGAACTGTCTAAAAGTAAATACGGCGAAAACAAACGCCGTAATTTTTCATACCAAAGGCATGAGTCTTCTTCCTCCAGATCTAACATTAGTGTATAGATGCACAAATATAGAACTCACTCTTTCTGCAAAGGTGTTAGGGGTACAGTTCACGAGTACCATGCAATGGGACGACCATGTAAGCTTTGTACTCCAAAAACTTAGCCGCATAACAGGTGTTTTAAATCGCTACAGATATACCTTACCCGTCTCTGTAAAATTATTAATTTATAATGCCTTATTCGTGTCTCACATACATTATGGGCATCTTGTATGGGGCACCACAACTGAATGTAACTTGAGTAAATTATTTCGTATGCAGAAGAAAATAATACGTGTCATCGCTAATGTACCGTTTGCCGCCCATACTGAAAACCTGTTCAAGAAATACAACATTGCGACAGCCCATAAGATCTATTACTGCAGACTATTACGCGAGTATTACTTTAATACCAAACGTAACAATACTTTACTTGTAGAACTTGCAAATCTATCCGTCAATTCATACCGTTATTCAACTCGTACACCTGAAGTCTGGAAGGTTCCGCGCTCTAGAACTAACTACGGTTGTCAAATGTTGTGTAACAACCTTCCAAGATTACTGAATTTATACGACAGAGCAGGCTTCAATTTACAGGATCTATCACTGTCAGAATTTAAAACACTATTGCTTTCACTTCTTTAGAGCACGTTTGTTAATGATTAATAGTGTGTGTTATGTTCCTCTTTTTTGTCTATGTTACCAAGTGTATATCATTTATTTATTTCAATGCCGCAGTGTGTTTTGCATTGTTATTGTGGAAATATTTCACTGTTCTTTCATATATTGTATAACTGCAATGTTTTATGGCCACTAGATAAATGTAATTTATATGGCGCTTGATGTGTTACCCCATGCAGCCATATTGTACCTAAGGGGGTGAGGTTACCTCAAGCCGCGTCTGTGCGGCTTTTTTCCCTCATCCACCTCCATTTACCACTCCTCTGTACATGTGTGTGTGTAAATGGAAATCAATAAATCAAATCAAATCAAACCAAATCACGCAGGAAGGCGCACATTGCTCAGGCTGGAGACACGCTCTTTCGGTTCTACTGGATCTTCATTAAAACATCGATCCATAAATGTTAACGTGCCTCATACGTAAAACATACGCACCAGGAAAGAAAAGGAAACAACGCTCTTCGTTCGCTTTATCTCTGCACCACTGCTAGGTCACGAAGCTCTGAATCGATGCAAAACAAGCCGTCGCCTGAGATACAGCTCGGTACGTGTTTTCGCCTACCGTGCCAGGCACTCAATTCGATCCAAGTTTTATTTTTGCACTTTATGTTTAAGAAATCGTGACAGGTATTCGGGAACCTGTTCACCTAGAAAAGGTTTGCTTTTTTCTCCATAAAGGCAAGCACATACGGTGGCTGTAGCAAGCTGCTTTCCTTCCTGTTAAATGCAAGTACGAAAATTTTCTTCGCGTCCTTTGTAGTCGCTTGGGACGGTTTAAAAAGCATTGTTTATCTATTACTATATTTCTCCCAGGCACTAGGAAAACTGAGTGAAGAGCGTTTCAAGAGTTTTACCGCGAGAATCAGGTTATATCAACACTATAAACATATTGCAAAGAGAGAATCCCACATGGAAACACAGTGAGAAATTTCGAACGTTTGTAAATGTTAACGGCAAAGGAAGCAATCAGCGTTGCGTGTCAAAATATTAGGAATAACGCCTATAGCCTCGTAGCTTAGCCAGCCCTGCGTATTAAACAGTTTCAGCGGGCCTGAAGGTAGGACTGCCTTCTGTTTACCGTGCTTATAATAGGGCTCATTCAAGGATAATAGACGTCGCATATTAAAGCGGAATACAAGATGACTAATTAGGCGCGTCAGTTTTGCCCGCTTAAGGTCTTTATGATGGTATCAATGTAAGTAACGATGCCTTCGTCACCACATGCTTGACAGCGCTACTTGATTACTCGTAGTTACTATATAAATAAAAAAAAATACTAATAAAACTTTATATACGCTGTATTAAATATCAAAAACAAAGAAAACAAAAAGAAAAAAAAAGAAGAAACGAATTGAGACGAGGGAGTTTATCAAAAAGTCACAGTGACGGGAGTATGGTGCACGCAGGCAGACGAATCAGACGCATATAGGGATCAGCCAATACTGAACAATACCGGTATTTTAGGAGAAGCGTAGAAACGGCTCAATTTAGATGAGTATGGTTACTGCTGACATTGAACTAAAAGGCGCAAATTTCAAGAAAAGAAATCGGGAGCCACATATTAGTGATGACTGCAAGGCTCATCAAACATAATGCTGACATTTTCGGCACTTGTGTTTGTTTCCTTAAAGCTGTGATGCTTAAATGGCGCTGGGAATTTACGCGCAGAAAGGAAACAGAAAGAGATAGAGAAAGCACAGTTGGGTGGGGTAACTTAACTAGGACTGAACCAAGGTTGGCTGCACTAAACTGAGTCAGATTAGGAAAAGAAAGCTACAAAAAAAGGGAGAGAGGGTAGCCAACATACTTAATAAAGACTAGGGAGCAAATCAGTCATTCAAGCTCCTGCATCCCGATATGTTTTAGCGCACATAATTGCTTATAGACTGCTTGCTTTGACGTCATTGTGGCTGCCATCTCGGGGCATCAGCACGTCGAGAGTCTGCATAAACAAGAAACGGGACAGCATAACAGGCGTGCCTGGCGCCGAGCGACAAATGCATCGCAGTGGTATTCCAATGAATAACGGTCGCCGTCATAAAAGCAAAACAATGCGGGCGCGATAACAGGGTACACTGACGTCATCGCGTGGCCGCCTACTTGCGGGAAGTGCTACCACGGTGAGAAGCTGCATCCGCGATGCCACGTGAAAAAAAAAAAAGAATTACCACGCCGAGGGTATTCCGTTCGGGCGCTTCGCAAATATGGAGCACGCTTAATTCGTGCGTCAAGACACCTCGTGCAGTCTCTGATCGGAATCTTTTCGTCCGGCGTCGCAGATCGATAACGCCGAAACGTCCGATAACGAGTACGAGCGCCGCCGGACTCACTCGGTCGTCTCAGGGGTCCACGCGAGTCCAGCGTCGTCGAGCTCCGTCGCAGAGACCGAGGCGCCAAGAAAGCGAGCTCACTCAGGTGACGCGCGTATCGTACGCGTCGTCGGCGCGAGCGCTCGCTCACGCACGCTGTCGCCGCTGGTTTCGTCGCGTATCGGCGGTCGGCCCCGATTTCGTTTCGTCCTCGCGTCGTGTCCCCTCTCGGTCGGCCGGGAATGCCGCTCCGTTTCTAGGTCGCCCTCTACGAGGAGAGCGCTCTGCACACACCGGCGACAAAAAATGGGATACTTGCACAGCCGCGGCGGCCCTCGCGGAGAAGGCTACGCCCGCGGAAAGCGCGGAATGCACGCGCTGTGTGCTGCACGTCAATTAGAAAGCGGACCAGGCACGGAAAGCAGGCACGGCGCTCCGCGGCGACCTGGTCTTTTGCTAGGGGAGGGGGGGGGGGGGCAGCCGTGGCACGTGGTTTCTTGATTGGGGATGCCGTGCAAACTGCTCTTTGTACTCCGGTGATGGCTCACCTGCGTGCGCTAGAATGGGCCATTTTATTTTCCTTGTTGCCAGAATGAAAGTTTGCCGCTCTTAGCAAAAGCGCTTTTTTTTTTCGTAGAGCGAGCGAGCCAGAGAGAACGCAGAGGAGGGATCAACGAGAAAAGTGCTGTTTTTGGTCTGCGCTGCCCTTGAAAGGCCGAAGGCAAACCGGCAGCTGTAGACAGGGCAGGTACTATATTGACCATTCATGTCCTAATATTTATGCTAAGTTAGTTGTCACTTTAATAAGAAAGAAATTTCTGCATGAGCGAATTCAGTTGGCTGAGGTAGACTCCATTCGAGGAAGGTTAAAGGTTGAAGGAGTTCAAGGTTGAAGTTTCTCTATTGGGTGAACCGCTTCAACTAGTACGTGCTAGTATGATCCTTTAATGTATGTATGTATACATGTATGTATGTATGTATGTATGTATGTATGTATGTATGTATGTATGTATGTATGTATGTATGTATGTATGTATGTATGTATGTATGTATGTATGTAAGATAATACAGAAAGTCAAAGAGGCATACCCGCATTCCCTTGTGCATGTGTGGTTGATCACGTACGTATTTATTCTTTCCGAAAAAGAAAAGACATTGAGCACCATCTGCGTGCGGAACTTTGGATCAAGTTCCGGGGAAGAAGAAAGTAAATATAATAATGAGAACCTATTTTCGGCACGATCAAAGTTTACGAATTTCGCACGGGCGTGAAACATCCTGGAAGTATCGGCTATGAAAAAAACAGTCACCGGGTACATAGTATGTACCCGGTGACCCGGTGATATGTAGCTGGTACATAATATTGTGACACGCTGACGAAGAAGATGTCAGCTTGGTCGGAAGAAGACGACGCTCTGGACTTCGCGCGCTGTCTACCGTCTTGTCAGCCGCTACGATTATTGTAAATATCCTGTATATATACGTCTGACTGTTTTTAACCCCGTAACATTTTTGGTGGAGGTGCGGGATCATTATCAAGACAGATTTGCCAGCACAAGGCATTATCAAGACAATGCCAGCGCAAGGCGAGGATGCTTCGGGCCCCTCGGCACCCAGGCCCACCGTCATTCTACCACAACCCCGCGACCCAGGAACCTTTTCTGGCACCGACGACACTGATGTTGAAGACTGGCTTCAACTATATGAGCGGGTGAGCTCCAGCAACCACTGGGATCAGACCATCATGCTCGCTAATTTGATATTTTACCTCGCGGGCACGGCACGCGTATGGTTTCAGACCCACGAGGAGGAAATTACCCGCTGGGACATTTGTAAACAGAAGCTGAAAGATTTGTTTGGCAAGCCTGTTGGACGTCAGCGCGCCACCCAAAAAGACCTCGCTTTGCGTGTCCAGACGTGCACTGAATCCTACCTCACGTACATCCAGGACGTGAGGTAGGACGCGCGCTGTCTACTATCTTGTCAGCCGCTACGATTATTGTAAAT
Source organism: Dermacentor andersoni (assembly GCF_023375885.2). NCBI lineage: Eukaryota > Metazoa > Arthropoda > Arachnida > Ixodida > Ixodidae > Dermacentor > Dermacentor andersoni. The sequence continues at coordinate 46,748,909 of NC_092818.1, read as the reverse complement.
ATCCTGTAAATATACGTCTGACTGTTTTTAACCCCGTAACAATATGTAGGAAACATGTTCCAACTCCTGAGTAACCATATATTAACTAACTCTCAGACGGGCCTTCTAGGCGTAAGAGAGACAGCTTACCCTGGGGGGGGGGGGGGGGGGGGGCGCAGCCAGCCTGAATTGTCACGTTGTGAATTTACCATTATCCCACAATGTTAATCCTAACGACCATTAGTGTATATGTCCAAGTAATACACAGACAGCCAAACATCTTAAGGCCTGGAATAGCTTCTTTACGTATATATGCTAATTTTGATAAGATAAATACATAAGGAGCAGAAATGTCAACGCAGAAAGTATTCTGCGGCAGTTTCTAGCACGATGTCATCATTACGCTATCATCATCAGCGCACGTCTCCCGCAAGACGAACACCTGCCCAAATGGTCCATACTATTCTGCAAAGTGTCTAACCACATATGTGTATCTTCTAACGTTCTCGACATAATTTTCCCTTCCGTTGTGGCTCATGATTGCTCCAGTAGCATGGCTACAGTATCGTGGCTACTGTACCATGGCTACAGTATCGTGGCTACAGTACCGTGGCTACCGAGCCATGGCTACTGTACCATGACTACGGTATCGTGGCTACAGTATCGTGGTCTACAGTATTGTGGCTACAGCAGCATGTATGGCTACAGTACCATGGCCACAGTATCGTGGCTACAGTACCACGGCTACAGTACCGTGGCTACAGAACAATGGCTACTGTACCATGGCTGCGGTATCGTGGCTACAGTACCGTGGCTACAGTACCATGGCTACAGTACCGTGGCTACAGTATCGTGGCTGCAGCACCATCCGTTCTACCCTTGACATTACGTGGTGAACTCTGATTCCTGCTCTTAATTTCTGCTAAGGGCACGAGACTGTCATTCAACACTCGATAGGCCTGTGAATTTTACGTTTGACATATTGCGGGCAGAGCATGAGGAAGGCGCAGCAGGAAGCGTGGTACGTTGGACTGGTTACGCGGTAATTCTGCGCAAATAACGCGCCATTAAAAGGAATAGGGAACAGATGTTTCCTTTGTTGGCTGAAGAAATTGGTCTGGTTTCAGTGCTGCCACTCCGCGCTGCCTTCCAGTAGTTAAAAATAAATATGGTTCGCATTTGGCGAACTGCAACTCACCGCCGATTGATAACAGTTCTCGGGTGTACTTTCACTCGTTTCACACTATTCATCATCATCATCATCATCATCACCATCATGATCATCATCATCCTGGTAACGCACCCTGCATGGCAGAGGTATCTCCCATGCTTCTCCAACTACCCCGGTCATGTACTAATTGTGACCATGCTGTCCCTGCAAACGTCTTAATCTCATCCGCCCACCTAACTTTCTGCCACCCCCTGCTACGCTTCCCTTCCCTTGGAATCCAGTCCGTAACCCTTAATGACCATCGGTTATCTTCCCTCCTCATTACATGCCCTGGCCATGCCCATTTCTTTTTCTTGATTTCAACTAAGATGTCATTGACTCGCTTTTGGTCCCTCACCCAATCTGCTCTCTTCTCATGCCCCTTAACGTTACACCCATCATTCTTCTTTCCATAGCTCGTTGCGTAGTTTTCAATATAAGTAGAAGTCTTTTCGTAAGCCTCCAAGTTTCTGCCCCATACGTGGGTACTGGCAAGACACAGCTGTTATACACTTTTCTCTTGAGGGATAATGGCAACCTGCTGTTCATGATCTGAGAATGCCTGCCAAACCCACGCCAGCCCATTCTTATTCTTCTGATTATTTCAGTCTCATGATACGGATCCACGGTCACTATTTGCCCTAAGTAGATGTGTTCCCTTACCACTTCCAGTGCCTCACTACTTATCATAAACTGCTGTTCCGAGGCTGTTAAACATTACTTTAGTTTTCTGCAGGTTAATTTTTAGACCCACTCTTCTGCTCTGCCTCTCCAGGTCAGTAAGCACGCATTGCAGTTGGTCCCCTGAGTTACTAAGCAAGGCAATATCATCAGCGAATCGCAAGTTACTAAGGTATTCTCCATTAACTCTTATCCCCAATTCTTTCCAATCCAGGTCCCTGAATACCTCCTGTAAACACGCTGTGAATAGCATTGGAGAGATCGTATCTCCCTGCCTGACGCCTTTCTTTATTGGGATTTTGTTGCTTTCTCTATGGAGGACTACGGTGGCTGTGGAGCCGCTATAGATATCTTTCAGTATTTTTACATACGGCTCGTCCACACGCTCATTCTGTAATGCCTCCATGACTGCTGAGGTTTCGACAGAATCAAACGCTTTCTCGTAACCAATGAAAGCTATATATAAGGGTCGGTTATATTCCGCACATTTCTCTATCACCTGATTAATAGTGTGAATATGGCCTATTGTTGAGTAGCCTTTACGGAATCCTGCCTGGTCCTTTGGTTGACCGAAGTCTAAGGTGTTCCTGATTCTATTTGCGATTACCTTAGTAAATACTTTGTAGGCAACGGACAGTAAGCTGATCGGTGTATAATTTTTCAAGTCTTTGGCGTCCCCTTTCTTATGCATTAGAATTATGTTAGCGTTCTTTCGAGATTCCGGTACGCTCGAAATAATGAGGCAGTGCGTACACAGGGTGGCCAGTTTTTCTATACCAATCTGCCCACCATCGCATTATTGGCGCTGTTTTCATTGTTTTAGTTTTTCTGTTTTCGTGCTTTAAGCGCTAGAAAACTGGAGTGAAAATATCGAAGTCCGAGGCCTTGACACTTGGCCTCTCATCTTTTCGTTTTTCGTGCAAGTGATGAATGCCACGTAATACGTAGAACACAGAAAGCCAAGATTATTTTTTAGAGAAGACGCCTTGTAGGAAAAAAAGAACGTATTGTTTGCTTGAAGTCGCTTGGTGGCTTATTTCGACTTCAGTAGTCTTTGAAATGTGTCTCTACAGTTGCTAAGTGACATTGTTCTTGCCGCACCAAAATTGCGGATATGTAATATTATCTGATCATATTTGCAGAACCGAATGGAGCAAGCATTACTGGGGTGTTCCACAATAGCTTAGGGCTCATTTCGTGGTATTTACTATTTTCCCTCAATTAAGAGGCGCAATGTTGGCCCGTCATTTGTTGGTAAAATTATGCTTTTTTTTCTTATATGGGCAGCTTAATTCAGAGCCCGAAGAAAAAAGCCAGTCGATAAAACAACGTCATGAAAACAGCTTAATTGGGAGTTTCTGGTCATATTCTCCAGGACGTTTCCAATAGAAGTGACGCGCCAAAAGGAGGAGGAAAGAACTTTATTGTGTGCCCTGCGGGTTGGTGGGGAGGGCCAAAGGCCCCGCCTAGGTGACGGCCAGGATTTCGTGGGTCCTGGCGGCATCCTCGGCCCGCTGGACGGCCCATAGTTGATCCTCGAGAGTGGGGCTGAGCAGCGCGGCTTCCCAGCGCGTGCAAAGGCTGCTGCTAGAGGCCGCGTTTTCTTTATTGTTATTTATCCCTCGGCATTCACATAATATATGCTCCAGAGTGGCCCTGGATTCACATCTTTTGCATTTGTCCGTAGGATATACATCCGTATATCCTACGGCCAAATCCGCCAAAAGGTTAAAAAATTTAATAATGTAAAATTCTTACTAACGAGCTAATAAATTGCACGTATGGGACTAGCATGAAGAACTCAAGACGACTATGAATTTGGTTCAAGTCATGCCAGACATCCATCGCAGCTTTGTAAGTGCCGCATTGCTATTGTCTTGCGCAACGTATGAACACGGGTGCTCAAGGATTTCCAGAAAACAAACGAAATGAAGGGAACGCGGGTTTCCGGACACGTAACGTTGAAAGAATTTGAAAGCCACTCCCTAGCTCATGGTCCTTTTTCTACGCGGGTGCAAACATCATAAAAAGAGAGGCGGGAAGCAGACAGGTACTAAGTTTTTAACGGCCGTTGAATCATTGTGTAGTTTTTCCTGTCAGCCACTGCTTGCACAACATAAGGATTTACAAGGCTGCCGGAGATACAATGGTTAAAAAAAAGTAAAGGCCATGACGACATTCAGGGGCAATGACGCAGAACGATCACAGCTAGTTAAAACCTGTGACCTAAGGGAACACTCTGAAAAACAAAGCGCGAAGACAAGCAAATAAATACGCAAATGGCTTCAGAAAGCCGTCATAGGTAGCACATTTTCTAGACGAAACTGTAAGACCGTATTTAGACGTCCTCAGTACATCTTTTTTTTTTTTTTTTTTTTTTTTTTTTTACTACAAGCTCGATTTGAACATTCGGAGACATCCTCAAATTGTCACGTTTTGTTTGGTGACGGACGCAGCAATTATTGGGGCTATGAACTCACTGTGACAGCGAATTATTTTTTAACTACTCTAAATGCGTTCAATATTGTGCAAAAACACTTTCGATTTAGTGCAAACATCGACAATTTCCTACGACGAAGTAAATTGGGCGACAACAGTGACGTCAACAGGACACCAGCAACGATGACAAGGACGGCACACCAACAGTGGCGAGAGTGGCTAGACCGCGTTTACAATGACTCCATGACAACGGCATCACGGTGTATGCTGCAACGTGACAAAACGGATGGGGAAAAAAAACGACATATCTAACGCTGTAGCTGGAATCGATGTTGAGAGAAGCTTTCTCGAAACGTTTTAAATGAATCTTATGCGAAGAGACACGCGGTGCCTGCAATAGTGTTTTATTTCCAACTACGCCCCGAAGAACTGTTCCCCGTTCTCCTACATTCGCAGAAAGTTTGCGTTATTTAGCTTCGCGAGAACGCACGTGTGTTCTGTACCATTTTGCACCATAGCGAATACGCGCCTCCCCGACAAGGCGACAAAACGCCGAGACCTATCCTTCAGACGACCCACGTGGCCGACGCTAGAACCGATTACACTGTCTGCTATCGGGTCAGGTTTGTTTACATCATCTCGGTGATCGGGCCAGTTTTCATTACGCAATCTACGGGATCGGCCCACTCTTAATCGGCGAGAAGCCCACCGAATCAAAACGGCAAACCTCGGGGGGAGAAAGCAAGGAAAGCTTAGCCTTAATTAAGGTATTACGCTCTCGAAGGCGTACATTTTTTGCAGTGAGGATATTTCGGTGCCATTTCTTTTAAATTTTGTCATTCTGTACGGAACTGACCCCAGACACAGGCAAACGTGTAGGACCGGTACAGTTACTCATATAAAGTGACTTATGAAGCACGTGCTTCATAAAAACGTCGTCAATGCCCAAGGAAAGCCCCAGTTAGGTTTAGCTTGACCTTCGCCCACTGTCCGTTAGCCCGTGACCACTGTATGTCCCAAAGTGAGCTACTCGGCAGGAGCGCCGACATGTGTGCGCACAAGGTTCGTGCGAGCAGCGGAAGCCGGAAGCACGGCCGCTGGATAAAAAATACAGCGGCCGTGCCGGAAGGCTGCCCTGGCTCCGGCAGAGCCGATTGAGAGGAGAGCGCGTTTACTTGGCTTCGTGGTTTTTGGGGCTAAACGCGCAGCGCGTATCTGGAGGTCCATGCGTGTGCCGCTCGAGTTCCGTCGATACTTGGACAGCACGACGGTAGCGGCGCCGACGGCGTGATGGCGCTTCGAGCATTCCTAAAACTGCTATCCCAATAAGAGAAACCACCAAAGAATTCCCGGAAAAGAGCCAGAGGAAGCTATAACTTCCAAATCTCCGTTGCAAGCACGACTGCTGTCGCAGTTGAAAGTGAGACACTTCAATGCTCAAATGCACCAGAGACTACGATGCCTGCGAACGCCTAGTAGTTAGTGTGAGCGGATCTTACATAAATTTATATAAATGCGAGCACGGCCGAAGCATACACTGAGACGAAATACTTACTGCGTGTCTTCTACTGCACCAGACTGCCACCGCGGAACCATCGGAAGTCGGACGTCTTCTACTTCGCGGTTTGTTGAATTGAAGAACGCCACGTTAACAAAGTTATTCTAGAGAACCTCCAAACTGTGTCCCTCATCACCCATTGGAAAGTTTAGGAATGTTAAACAACACAATTTCATTCGAATTTGCGGAATGACAGCAACTACACTGCCTGCTGGAATTCAAGAAACTAGAATGGCGATTTGCGCGAGTTCGTTTGTCTGACTTCATGGCGTCTACGTTCAGCACCTGCGTTTGTTATTCCTTCTGCTAACCAACGTCAACATTGCCTTTTGGCACTTCGGTGCTTTGTGCTGCAATCACGCCGTGAATTCGAGGAAGCCATGTCTATCTCCCGATGTCCTTCATGCACACTTCATCTCATAGTCGCATCAGGCGTCTACCTAATCACAGAAAAAAGGTGGCAGGGGACACCAATATTTCAGAGCATATGTTAATGCGAAAGCATTGTATGTTCGATGAGGTCCGGCGTTGTCCACAACTACTGGTAACGAAAATCATCATCAGTCACGTCACCAGCGTCTTGTATGACGTCAGTAGTAATAGAGAACTGAAGTTAAAAAAAGTTAGAGTAACGTGACTTGAGGTGGAGCAAAGTGAATTAAGGTGAATTAACATGGACTAAGGTGAATTACGGTGGATTAAGGTTGGTGCAAATTAGGCCAAGGTGGATTCAAGTGGAGTAAAGTGAATTAAGGGGGATTAAGGTGTGCACAAATAAGAGCAAGTTGGATTCAAGCTGATTAAAGCGAATTAAGGTGGATTAAGGTTGGTACAAATGAGAACAATGTGGATTAAGGTGGAGTTGTTAAGGACACATGGCAACGTATCCCGTCGGGTATCACGGACTTGACCAATTAATTAGAGAAGTCATAATGCTTTCGCATTGAAATCACGTAAGGATACTTAACTGATTGTCAATCTTTGTGGCTCAGAAATACAAATTTGTGAATAGAGATTCAACTAATTGCAGCACTCCGAATGCTTAAAAGAACGCGAGAACCGTATGAGCGCGCCTTCTAATCGCTCTCTCCAGAAAAGAGATTTGACTTAGCCAGATCCTGGCGCAGTTCGTGTCAGCAGTGATTGTGTTATTCTTCGGTCGATTACTCGCTGCCTGGTTCAAACAACTTGTAGTGTATATTGTGAACCGACTACCGGTGAAACCGTGATTGCGTGCAGCTGTACTTGCCGTCTCATCGTGGAGCGCACAATTAGCCTCATAGCGAACTAGCCATGGATGTGATTGATAATTGTGGAGGCTGTTCGACGCGGCGTCACTTTAATTCCGGCTGCAGAGTCGGAACTCGGCAGAACAACGTGCGTAGGGTACTGTGTTCTACTTTAGTCTTTAGATTTGTCCTGTTGCTCTTCCTTTCCTCTCTCCTCCCCTCCTTCCTATCTTCCATTTCTGTGTTGCTCTCACCTCCCTTCTGAAGAGTAGGCAGGCGTTGTGCCCCTTCCGGTGGCAGTTGTCAGCCTGCTCGTCGCTTTCCCTTTCCTGTTAACTGTGTATATGTGTATATATGTTCAAAACAAATCATAATATTAATAATGCGTGCGCCGACTTCGCAATGTTACATTTTGTTGCAGATTGTTTGACGGTGAGCGTCAGTCCTGTCTTCTTCATATTACGGGGTGGTTTTGTGACAATAGCCGAAAAAAAATTCACACTCGGCCATCGGCGGCCTACCCTCCACGCTCGTGCCCGTTGGTGACATCAAGTATGCAATACATCACATCGTGGGGTGCAACTTGACCGTCGCTCCCTCTAGCATTGTTCTTGCCTGCGCGGCATCGGTGGTTGTCAGGCCGCCTTAATTACGATCTCCGGCGGATCCTCACGCTCGGCGTTTTTGCGTTCGTGCTCACTCGTTGCTACGTCAGCTCGTCGCAGATACCCCGTAAACACATGCACGCACGCACGATCTCGCCTGTCTGGCCTTCTTTGCACACCTCGGGCGGCAGTACCTGGCCGAACGGCGCGGTTGTTTGTGTTAAGCAGCGTGCTCAGTTATGAGCTATAATGAGCTGGAAACCTGCGCGAAAAGGAACGAAGCAAGTGGGATGCCACACAACAAAGCAAATGCGTTGTGTCCCCCCACTATAAGCGCCCTTCATTCTTTTCTGCTGTTTTCAAGTTTGAGACCGAACATGAACGAAATAAGACAAATTTCAATTTTGCTTCAAATTATAGCGAACATACTATACCTCTCCGGCATCCCGTCTCATGTGTTGTGGATTACGCCCGCCACTGTACATCTAGCGCTTCCTACCATGCCTTGTGAGTTCTCGCATGGTTGAAATGTACCGTCCGAACGTATGATTATTATTATTTCCTAATTATTCACTTATTATCTAATTGTAAAGAATTCAGTTTTTTTTAACGCGTACGCTTATGTTTGACTGTACGCAAATGTCTTGTAGGGTTTTATGGGTACGGCCAAGCTGTTGATTCAGCTTCTAGCCCAAATCCATTTTTTTGCGTATTCTTGAACGATAAACTTGAACCGAATTGAAATCTTTGCTCCAGCGCCATCGGAAATGTTCGTGACTGGAACCCGCGAATTCACTCGCCTCTTCCTGAACTTGAAGAAATGCAGTGCCAGCCAAGAATATATGAAATTACATGCATAAATGAAAGCCTGGGCCACTAGACTCATCGTAGGCCACTCTGCGTTGAAGCTTTCCAGAGTTCACAACAGAACGAGAACACGCAACCTAGCTCAGTGGCAGAAGCAAAATGGCGGAAATGATGCACATTCGCCGTGCCATCTCCAACAATTTACCACGAGGCAAGGGTATGAGAGATCTGAAAAAGAATATCCAAATGCGCATGCTACGCGTAATTCCGTATGCTTGCGATCGAGATTAGAAGTGCGAACATACCCGCACTTCCACTCGGCAAAGAGCTTTGCGTAATATTTGGACGAAGGGTTAAGCAAGGCTCCTCGACATTTGCAATGACGTCTCAGTTTCTTCGAATCCGAAGTGGCTGGTGTGAGCGACGCTGAAAGGATGAGAGCATGGTAGCCCCCTGTGGCCGCTGCAGTGTGATGCCGCGTGGGCCGCGCCTTAGTTGAACACGTGACCACGTCACCGTTGAAGACGTTCTGTCCCTTCTGGTCTCTCCTTTCCATTAGCAGACGAGGTACAGAGCGACTGGAGAAAAAAAAAAGGCTGTTCTCGCTATTTGAGTGAATTATTATTCGCGAGTAACACAACAGCTTCAGTCTAAAGTGCAAACCGAATGTTTGCGTTGTTGATTATTCGAACATGGTGTTATTTTAGCCTGATGATAGTGAGCGAATACAAACTACAGACGGCTCACGCGCGTCTTCCGATGAAGCGATAACTGATCGCGCGTACTTCGTTTTCTTTATTTTCTCGTAACAGTCAATCTGTCAATCATATTCTCGATAAGATTGTTTGGCATTAAAAAGGCTCTCTGTTTTTTTCACTGCATCTCGAAAAAATCTGTTCTGAACATGCAGGAGACTGACAGTCCACGGACAAGTATAAGCAGCGAAAACAAAGATATTGTACATGAAAGTCTGCCCACTTAACACGCTATTGTCCTACTACTTGTAGGTGACAGAAATAATTAATCATTCGAACTCAAAAAAGAAGAAAGAGAACAAAAATAAATAACCAGTTCGAACGTAAAATCTGCGCCCAAAGTGGCTCGATCTCTTGCTCGACAACGAAACTGCCATCGGCCAGGACTATTTCGTTGTCCTTTACGCGCACACAACATTTGCAATGAAACGCCACCATTTTAACTCCTCTACTTTAAGCAACATAGCAAGCAAAAAAATATGTTTGCATGGGAGACGTTCTCAATTTATAATCACGACTGCATGCGGTGTCCACTGTGATTGCACGTACGCGCGAACTCTGGCTACAGTCGTCTCCTTCAATCAACAGAATGCCCGTTACCAGAATTGAAACCTTCGTTAGGAAGTATGGCAGTTCGACGATACTAAAGATGTACGAAAGGAACGCTGCTTCCTAGGCGAGTTCTTAATTGATACTGTACGTCGGGTGCGTTTAAAGACAATGACCTAGTTATGTGTCTTTGTGCGCCTCATTCAGTCATTTTTAGCACCCCTCTTTACTGTATTAAAGGACACGCTATCGTCCTTAACTCACTCATGCTCATAACTCTTCATAACGCGTTCATATTGGAGCTAAACATCTCTTTTTCACAGCTGAGTAGGTAACCTGTAAGAAAACTGATTCATCTGCGACAAGACCATTTATTTGCTAAAAAGGCATTGCCTGCCCAACACATGAATTCGTATTTTTTTTTTCTTATTGGTACCGTAAGGCCAGCTGAGATCGCATAGTTTTGGAGCAGGGGCTTCGGTAGCGGGAAGGCAGAGAGGCTTAAGGCCCCCTCTCCCCCACTCCTCCTCCCCGCTCTGCGGAAACAGGAGGGATTAGCCCGGCCTTTCTCTAATCTTCAGCTTCCGTTATCCTTGCACAGCATATCCACTCCAAGGGCGCTATAGCGTAAAGCCATTCTAAATTTTTGTATTACAATTCAGCAATCAGCCCTTCACGATTGGTGAAAAAATTTGCGCCCCCCCCCCCACTTCGTCTGCCTGTCACGCTACATTTTTATGTAATTTTATTTAATTATGTAATCTTGTTTTACTTCCTCCGCCATCGTTGAATGTTCCTATTGGAACCTGTGGTGTAAATATAAATAAAAAAATAAGAAAATAATGAAATCCCGGAAACGTCCCATCTGACATGACATGTACACACTGAATATTCTGGATTAGGCCCAACAAAAGAAAAAAAAAGTTATTATTTCTCATTTGACGTTTCTTTTTTTGCCATTAGACCTCTTCTACTGGTGAAAAGTTTTCAGGCTGTGCCCACTTCGCCTGTCTCTCAAGCGACGTTACAAAACCGTGAGAGGTCATTGCGCCAATTTGACATGCACGCGTTAAAGACGCAATAATATGGCGAGCAAAACTGATTGTTTTCTGAATAGCCGAAGACTGCCCTGTTCGAAAAGGATTAGAAGACGGTTGCTCGGCGATCGCTCAGGCACTGCCTACTTGCCCCTGCCGGAGAGCATGGATTTACTTACGTACAATCAAACTTTTTGCGTGCCAGTATAACGTTATCGAGCCCTTTCGGCACGTATACGACATCGCTCTGCCAAATCTTATTCTGTGAGGATCCGTCTTAGCAGCATTCTTAACCTTCCATTGCACGCCGCCGCGATTTCCGAGTAGCCACCTCAAGCTAAGTAAGGGGAAGCGGACCAATCGCAGACGCCTATTCGGCTATCTACTTTTACTGCGCTGGCTCGGCCCCATCGAAACTATCTCCACTTGAACGTGCTTCTCGTCACTTGTGAGCCAATTAGATAAGAAAAAAGCGCTCAAAGAAGGCAATGTTATTCGTTTTTAAAGCAAACAGAAGTGACCTCCTGTATACCAGGAGAGCGTTCGATTCGGCTGTTCAGACAACGCTGCGGGTTACCGCCCGATGCTTGCGTTGGCTTTTACGCAAATTTGACGTCAGGAAATTGGAATAATAAACAGATTGGAATAGCTTTACGTTACAGGGTGTGGGTGATAGCAGCGCAAAGGAACGTCATCCGCTTAAATCGAGCACAATAATCCCTGTAGTGACTGTATGCATTGCATATTTTCCTAGAGGCTTGCCGCGGGTCAGCCGGGAAAGGTACGGAAGGCGCTCCTACATGACTCGTCACGTAGGAGCGCCTTCAATGCTTCCCCGCGAGACTCCCGCGTAAGACAGGTCACACCCCGACTGGTGCCGGGCAACCGGAGAAGCGAAGGCCACGGCGCATCTGCACATGGGCAAGACAGTCGCAGAATGCTTTCTCAGCTTCAGAACGCCTTACTTCAGTTCATGTACGCAATATGTTGTCATACAGCCCTATGCATAGTTTGCACCAAACTCATTTCCTTCTTGCGGCGATTCAGGTGCCCGGATCGGACGCACTCAGCAGGAGGCGTAGTATGGCGTCGTGAGGTGATGATGATGCGGACGTGCATTGGCATCCCCTTTGAAACTGGGCTGGAACAAATATTCCCCTAGCCTGCTTGATTTAATCAGGTTTTAGATCTATCGCTCTCTAGTCTTTTGCCTATCCGATCTGGATCTTAACTTTTGTATTTAAAACCTCTATCACTATACAATTACGTACACTTCAAATGAGTTCGGTCCTATAAATCTCTGCTTTCCTTCCACCAATACCCTAATCGACTCCTACTTATTTCGACTACCGACCAGTTAATCTTTCCGTCTTATTTGAATCCCAATGCCACTGGAAGGTTGACACTCCCTAAGGTTCCCGCTAGGTCTGTATTTTCCCATTCCATAGTATACGATGTGCCCTGTCATTCACCGGATTCTTTTTTTTTCAGGAACATAGATGTCTGATGCTGTGGCGCATTTGTGCTCCGAAATGTTTTTGTCCTCAGGCAGCCAGCTCGGGCCGGAAATGGCAAGGCACTCCTTTTTGCGTTATCACACGGACTTTTCCTCCTGATTATTTTCTTGTTGTGTTTGCAAATCATTATATTCTTTTCATTTCCATCCTTTGCATCCAGTTTACCGTGTCTGTTTCTCGCACTTTCTTTCGTCACTCCTGGTTGTCTATTTAAACTTTCGATTACCCTTCTTTGCCAACTTTCTTGACCTTTTCTTCCATTCCGTATCCGCGCTTTTAAGGTACACATATTTGTGCATTTTAGCTGATGATTTCTTTCCATGCATGTTCTTTAGTCCTACCTCAAAAGCAATCTTGCTCTGCGCTTCTCTGACTTCAAAAGAATTTCAACGCATGTCACCTTGCATTGCTTCACTTGTGGCTTACCGTGCGCCCCTAAAGCCAGTCGGCCCACCGTCCTCTGGTTAATCTCGAACTTCCGCAAGCTTTCTGATTTATAACACATAATTGCATTTTCTAACGTTAGCGCTGGCACCATTACACTCTTCCAAATTCGTGCCACCTCGTATTTATTGTAGCCCTTAAGTGCTCTGTTTCAATACTGCTATATTCCGCTTTGCTTTCATTTTCAGATTATCTTTGTGGATGCTTGAGTTGGTCTTTCTTTCGTTTATGTATATATCCGGGTATTTACGTTGCTTGACAGGGTGCATGACTTCCAGTTGAATTGATACCACGTCATCAATCGTCTCTTCATTAAAGGGCAACTCCAGCGATGTCTTTCGATGTCCGTTCATCTTAATAAAATTGTGTATATGCGTTCTCTTTTGCACTCTGAGTATCTGTGCCAAACGATATGGCTACAAGCCATTTAGTTTTTCTGAAAAGGAATTTTAAAGACAGGGTTGCGTGTTCCCGGCTCACGTCCACGAATGTGCCACTATTTTTACTGGTCACCCTGTGATCGTGACGTCAGAGACTACACCGCCACTTCGTCCATAAACGAGGAAGCTGGCTCCTTTTTCTACGAGATGACGGCCGACAATCATCGCTTTGACAGGCACGTGACGACTGGTGTTTCTCTCCACCTTGCCGCAGCACAGTTCGTTGATATTGGCCACGTGATCTTTCTCGCGCGGGAGCGGTTGGTCAAAATCAAGCGGCTGTCCCTCTGCGCTCGTATTGTCACCGAAGTCGTCGCTTTCTTGGAGCTAGCGCCACGTGTACTCAGTGCTTAGCACGCCTTCTGCGTGTTTACATTACGGTAGCGAAGGATCTGACGTCATCGACTCATCGTGACGTCACACGAAGCAGGTAGGTACCCGTTTCGGTTTCGGTACCTCGTCTATCGGTCATTTAAAATTATTGATAACTTTCTAAGCAATCTGAACCACCCTTAACGGTGACAGGACTGCCAATGCCATTCGGAAATGACAATATCTTAATATAGTTAAAAAATATCGGAGGTGCCTTCTAAAGATCATTATACAGGATTTCTATGCGCTAAACTCAAGGCCTAGGGTTGTCGCTGCGTTGCCACACATATTCGCAAGTTTCCCTAAATCCCTTGCATTGTCGACTACTAGCAGAATGTCGTCCGCGTAGATCAGCCCAGGGAGCTTCTGTGGTCCCTTTTGTCGATTACTGATGTAAGATAGATATAACCCTAATTCACTGCTTTCCAGTCGTCTTCTTATGCCCTTAAGATAAAACGTGGTCAACTCCGGAAACAGAGGACACATTTGCTTCAGTTATCGGTGAATTCCAACATCATTGCGTTTCCGGCCTTCTCAAACGATTTGTACTCGACTGTCCCCATGTATATCCCTCAATAGCTCCACGACAACGTCGTTAATGTCTTCGTGATTGAATATATCCCATAGAGATCCTCTGTCGACGTTATCGTAAGCTCCCTTAATATCTACAAATGCTATTCGTATTAGCCTATCCTGAGCTATTGAAATATCTATGTACTGCGTTAGTACAAAAATGTTATCGCCTAAGCGTCTGCCTCGTTTGAACCCATGCTATAGTTCCCAGCAGGGTCTTGGAAAGAAATGTTTTTGTTCTGGTTATAGTTCCGTTCCACAGAAAAAAAACTCCGTTTCGGTTCTTCTCCGTAACGAAAAAAAAATTATTCGTAGCGGTTCATCACTGTTTCGGTTCGCATGCGAAAATTTTCGACGCAAAGTAATGACAAAAAATATAATTTTGTTTTTCAATAAGTGAATTATGAATTCTTATATCATCCTTAGTGTGCTGAGGCACTGAGCATGATCTCAGAAGCAGAACATCATCAACTGTACGCGGCAAAATGCCAGGCCGCTGTTCCGCTTAAACGAACCTGAACGAATGATGAAACTTTGGTAAGAAAGTGTTGTACCCGTAGAAAACAAAACGATAAGTTCTTCAGCGCGCAAGCCCTGGGCTTTGCTACGATGCCGATCTGCTGGTGCACCGAACGGCAGGCTTAGATAGGCCGAGCGCTCGACCGGCTATTGCTCGCACTATTCCTGCTTGAGATACGTGCACCCCGGAGGTACGCCCTGATGCTGACGTTGCCTGACGTTGGTTGTTTCGGATTGCCGAATTTCCTCTGAACCGATAACCGATCAAAAATATTTCGTTTCACTCCGAAACAAAATAAAAAATAACGCTTCAGTTACGTTTTCGTACCGGCCAGAAATGTTTTTTTTTTCGCTCTTGTTTTCCGTTTGTTCCGACGCACTGGTTCCCACTGGTGGTCAGTGGAGCTGGTAGTCCCATCTCTTTAGCGGTCCACAAACTAACGACTGCGAACCGTAGCCTCCGAGATCTGGTGGGCACACCTTAACAGAAGGGCATGACGAAGGTGACAAGTGAACGGTCTTAGGCTGTTCGCGAAAATTCATTGTGCCTTATTGCCGCTGCTTCACTTTGCTGAGTGCCTGTCGCCTCTGCATCACGAGGGGGAATGAGCCATTGCTCATGATGATAATGTTTGCTCTCGGACGGACACGAAAAATGCCGACCACCGAGAGGCTAACAGCTTCGCTGTAATTCGCCGTGAAAAACTTTCTGTGGCGCCCTTTGGGTGTACGACGAAAAACGCTTCCGGTGGTCGAACTTAGCACACCGTCCTTTACTCTACGGCGTCTCTTCTTAAAGCCCCCGTGTTGCTTTGAGAAGTTACACTCAAAATAAATCAATCAATCACAAGACGTCTTGTTTGCAACCCGTTCAGCGTCGCGGCAGAGTTTC
Source organism: Dermacentor andersoni (assembly GCF_023375885.2). NCBI lineage: Eukaryota > Metazoa > Arthropoda > Arachnida > Ixodida > Ixodidae > Dermacentor > Dermacentor andersoni. Next base: position 46,733,303 of record NC_092818.1, on the reverse strand, counting down.
ACCGCTGGTGTGTCCGTGCCACTCGGAAGGGAGCATGCTGGATCTACCAAGTTCAGCATGCCTGCACTTGTCGAAGTGGACACAACATGGCTTCCAGTCATGGTCGCATATCCTCGGCCTGTCTTACATCTTCCGGTTGCAGACTCTTCAGCTATTCGAACGGATAAATACTCAAGGATACCGTACGCAGGGGTTCGACTTGTTAGATGACCACGTCCGCGAAAATTTAGCGCTGCTTACATAACTCTAGTAAATGCGCATTTATGCCCACGCCGGCTTTGCGGCACGAGGAATATTAGCGCAACAAAAAGACAACGCACAACAGGAAGAAAAGCGAAAGAGGAGAGGTCCTTCCTGTTATAAGTTGTCTCATCCTTGCGCTAATTAACTCAATAATTTTTTCTTCTAGAGTATGCGGTCGTTCGCGCTAGGTTAGGTTAGGTAAGAACTCTAACCGCTGGTCTTTCTGTTGTGCCCCGCTTGCCGACGCAAACCTTCGTCACTTGCAGGTTTGACAAGCGCTTTATAGACAAGCGCCTGTGTTTACCTTCGTTTGTCCCGTCTATAATGGGTGCTTGTTAAACCTGGAAGCACGAACGAGCTGGCGCAGCAGCACGTAGAATTAACTTTCTCGGAGACGCTTGGTGTGTCGAGACCATCAAACAGAGCGTAATTACTGTCTTCACCGTATTGGCCTTTTACCGAGTGCAACCGCATCATTGCTCCCGAAGACGTGGCTTCAGAATCGGTCTACCCTTTCTTCTTGTGACTAACCTCTCATTTTTCTTTTTATTATCCGTGACAAATTGAGGTAATTGCAAAAAAATATAAATATCTACATACCGGACGCCACGGCCGCTGTATGACCGCGTCTGGTGCGTGACGGCGCGAATAAATGAATCATGAAAAGCCAGCCCTTACCAGAACCACGACTTCCGTCTTGTGGCTCCGAGGCAGGCTTTCGGCAAATCAAGATCTCAGCCAGGAGCCGCAGCTACGTGTTGAAAGAACTCGCAAATATATCGTTTTTCAATCGGAATAGAGTGGCTATTGCATTAGACCCTGTCATTTCCTTGTAGTTTTCATGGGAAAAAGAAGTGTCCGCTGTATTGCACGCATATGCAAAGTTGTTGCGTTTTTCCTTCGTCTAGTGTCCGTTTATGAAAACATGCTGTAGGTATTCGACGCAGCTGTATAGTGAAACGGCGCGTCGTCTGCTACGCCCCTTCTGGTTTGAGGCATATGCAGCTCCTCGGTACTCCGCAAGTTCCCGCTGTTCGCGGTGTAATCATGGAGTAACGACGGTACGGCAGCGTGACTCCTGCCTCCTACCCGCTGGCAGGGCGCGCGCAGTCTTTTGCGAAAGCAAATGTTTCGCTTTTCATAGAGCGAAGTGCACAACTGCATGGAAACGCGAAGCGGCCGTCAGACGAGTGCACGCAGAAAGGAAAGTCGTCGGTATCACACGTAGAAACCGGAATACATAAAGATCAGTCTGTCACAGGCAATCGTACTAAATGAAATGCTTGGTAATTTCTTGGCGCCAAGAGTCACTGGTTTTATTGGTCACTTAAACCGATATGAACGAGTGGTGCCAAATGTAAGAAAGTAAATGTTTATAATGAATGATAAGGGCTTCTGAAAATGTTACACGACCACTGCTAGAGCTAGTGTACCAATTATGCCAATTAGCATTGTATTGCTTCCTTATTGCCAAGCATAGAAAATTATGGGCAGGATCGGGCCAGTTGACACAAACATTCGCTCATTTATTGAGCTGGCCGCGGAGACGTGGAGCGATGTTCTTTTCCTCTGCACTAGGTGTAAGGTATCGCTTAAGGCTTGGTGCATTCAGTGAGTCACAGCGATGGGTCTACACTTTCCATTGCGTTTCAGTGAACGATCAAAAAGCAACAACTTTCGTTAGTTCGTTAACTTGACTGCTTCGTTTACTCCTTGCTTGCACGTGGAACGTGCAGAACGGCGCGCAGGCGACAAAGCCGCTGTTTTCGCTAAAGCAAAAAATACGGCTTTTGAATATACGAAACAAGTTTCGGCCAAAGACTTCATGTCCTGTGAAACAAATGGAGTCGTTGGCTACTACTTCAGCGGGAGCACGGCTATGGTGTTAGGCTGCTGAGCACGAGGTCGCGGGATCGAATCCCGGCCGTGGTGGCCGCATTTCGATGGGGGCGAAATGCGAAAACACCCGTGTACTTAGATTTAGGTGCACGTTAAGAGAACCCCAGGTGGTCGAAATTTCTGGAGTCCTCCATTACGGCGTACCTAATAATCAGAAAGTGGTTTTGGCACGTAAAACCTCATATTTTTTTTTTTCAGTGGGGGCATCACGATTGCTTACCATTTAACTCTATTGGCGAGTGTTTTTGTCCGTTCTGATGGAAAGAGAGAGAGAGCGGGGAACATTCTGTGATGGGTACTAGAGATGTTTGCTCGACCACACGCCTAGCGGGCTACTCAACATAACTATTACTATTATTTCCAAAGACGTGCATACATTTGACAGGAAAGGGAAAGCGAGAAGCGGGCTGGAAGCTGCCACCGGAAAGGGCACAACGCCTGCCTAATCTTCAGAGAGAAGGGCACGGACACATAGAAATGGACGGTAGGAAGGAGGGGAGGAAATAAGAATGAAAGAGCAAGATGACAAATCTCTAAAGAATAAAGTGAACACACAGTACAGGCCGCACACAGTAGGGCCGGTCACTGAAGGTCACGCTACTACAGAACGTTAAATAGAAGAAACAGTGTTTGGGCTACAAACGTTACCCTAAGCTGGTTAACACAGCGCACGCGAAGGACATGACAGCCCGTCAATAGCGACATGCGCTGCACACTGAAAGCGGGGCATTCCAATATCAGGTGCTGAAGTGCCTCGCAGCAACCGCAAGACGTACACGATGGACTGGCCACACGTCTTTGTCTGTAGAAACGCCCGCGCACGTTCACACAGACAGCCTTATAAGCTTGAGTAGTTGCGCTCCAGCGCAATGAGGCGTGCTTCATAGCAACATAACAAGCCATGACAACATCATCATAACAACATGATAACATAACATAAAATGACGCATTCTTTCATAGTACGCACACATCCTACACAAGCACACCCTATGGCAAGCAAATAAAGTGTGTTGTCGATGCCACTGTCTCTGAGAAAAGATGAGCGCGCCTTTGTTGCACGCAAAGCACTACCACTGCTGTCCCTAGTTCCACGTAGTACATATAGTGCTGCTCAACGGAAGGCTGCCATTTTCGACGGAGTGGGTACGCAGTAAAAAAATCCGAAATTATATTCTGGAGTCTGACGTGCCAAAACCACAATCTGGTCACGAGGCACACCGTAGTGTGGGAGTCCGGATTATTTGAACCACCTGAGGTTCCTTAACGTGCGACTACCAATGCACGATACACAGGTGTTATTTTGCGGTTTCGGCCCCATCGAAATGCGGCCGGCGTGACCCGCGGTTTGAAACGATGGCCTCGTGCTTAGCATCGCAACGCTATAGCCAGTAACCTGTACACCATGTGTACCCACACCATATGTTGGTTGTGGATACACATTGCTTGTGCCCGAGAAAAGGGATAGTATTTCATCGTGCACTGCAAGAAGTCTGATTTGTTTATGTTTTGAAATGTGCGCAACCCAGCTTTTATTCTTCATCCGGCAAGCACCCCAACGCGCCTATATGAACTTTTTTCGACCCTTTTCTTCATTTCCTTATGCTTCTTCAGCTATACGCGTGCGCGAAGATCTTACAGAGTGCACGACTTAACGCTTCCCCAAAAGTTCTCATAGATTCTCATAGTTCTCAGTTCTTGTTATAGTGTGGTTAGGTGTTTTGTTTTACTACTGTCTCATGTCGTTGCTACCTGCTCAAAGGATAATCTTATTTGGGATAAAGCCGGCGCGAACAACTGCTGACCTTTCCAATCTAATTAATGTTGTCAATCAACCAATAAATGAATCCTGTTAATTGATAACCTTAATTTTTTTAATCCAATAACTAAATATGTAATGTCGGACAAGCATAATACACCAGTTGAAGAAGCTACCAGCGCGCCATTTGTCCTGCGAATAGGATAGAGCGAAAGAAATTGAAACACGCACGCGCGCACGCGCGCACGCGCACACGAGCACACGCGCACACCCAAACACACCCAAACACACACACACACACACACACACACACACACACACACACACACGCACACACACACACACACACACACACACACACACACACACACACACACACACACACGCACGCACACGCACACGCACACGCACGCACGCACGCACACGCACACGCACGCACGCACACGCACGCACGCACGCACGCACACGCACACGCGCACGCACGCACGCACACACACACACAACGAAATTAAGTAAAGTTGGCATTTGTTCCTTAGGTGAGAAGCACACGGTTGCAGTGACAGCAAAATTCTATGAAGTCCTATGAAAAATGCACACACACACAACAACAAAAAAAAAAGACATTGGTATCTATACAAACAATGTGGCAGTACGTCCGTCACCTATTTGCATCTGTTTTTCGAATGCGGCGTGACACTTTGGCTGATAGCATTGTCGCAGGTGTCGAGGAAGTGGTGGACAATGCGACAGTTTTTTTTTCTTTAGCTCAAACTGATTGTTTAAAGAGTGCCTGTATCAGATAACACCATTACGCTTTTTCAAGAGGTACTTGGAAGCGGAAATTACCTGCGTGATAAGTTGGCCATGCTATGGTAGCTAATAAAAGTGTTAACTGATTAAGTTTTTAATTATCCACTTTAAGAACACGTGCTAGGATTGCGGAAGTAAAACAGTCTAACGTTGCAGCTGTACCCGCTAAGCACAGATTTCGTGACTATAGCATCGGTTTCAATATATCCAACTCAAGCCAGCTAAAGAATTCGTTTGCGAAGCGGTCGACCTCGTTGCGAATTTCTAGACGCAGGCTATGGGGAAACCATCAACTTAAGCTTCGATGCATTACGCCACCGATGCTGAGGACTTATTTCCAGATACTATTCGGTCTCCACCTCACAACTGGTACATGTCGCCTATAGTAAATAATTGTTAGGTCAATTAGTGAAAATTCGTTAATTTACATAATGCTACACCGTGATTTGTCAAGCATTTACTGATCGGCCCTTCACGCAATTTCTTGAAGTAAAAGAGCATGCAACGCGCTGCATGCTTAAGAGGATGAAAAAAAAAAAAACATTTGATCGACAATCTTAAAATAAATTCTGGAGTATTACGTGCCAAAAACACGATACAGTTATCAGACACGCGGTAGAGGAAGACTCCAGATTCATTTTGGCCCCCTGGGGTTCTTTAACGCGCACCCAAACCTAAGTACACGAGCCTGTTTTATTTTGCATTTAATCACCATCGAAATGCTGCTCCAGCAACTTGGGATCGAACCCGCGTCTTCTTGCTTAGCAGCGCCACGACATAACCGCTAAGCCCATCGCGGCATGTGTAAAAACAACAACATCAGACCAAAGCAAAACAAACGGCACTTATGGGACGCGCTTACAAGACAATAATGGTGGGACTTTGGCAACCCCTTAAGCCGATGCAGCACCTTGTTGCCGGTGTACGCACCACCGTAATGGCCCAGTAACAGTAATCGGGAGGAGGTGATCAGCTATGTCGTGATGATATCGTCGATCGCATACTCACTCGGATTCGTTTTTGGAAGCCTCGACAAGGAGACGTCAGCATACGATAGCGGGCTTGTTTGGCGAACGCTTACAGTACGTACGCCGCACATGGAAACGGAGAGTTCAAACATATTTGTCCTGCTATTTACAGTGAGGACGTATTGTTTAACTAGGGAGCGCAGGTGCTCATTTAAACGCATTTCTGCTTTTTTCGACAACGTTGTTATTGCTATTTGAATAGAGATATTGCTATAGAGTTATTGCTATTTGAATTGTGATACCCCGGCGTTGACACTTCCGGGCATTCAACCCTTCGTTAGACTTGCTGACGGGCTCGGAAATGTTTGAAAAAGGCCATCACTGAAGCGGAACACCTCGGCAGGTTTGGAGTAAACAAACAAAGGAAGCAGGAAAGGGTTGTTGCGAGATATCAGCATCAACAATGCACTAACCGAGTTTTAGAACTGGTACATTATAGATTTCCCGAAGCGCACAGTAGACACCAACTGGACGCTCTTTAAAAATAAAATGATCGAACTCACTACGACTTACATACCAACTATGATTTTAACAGAGCGAACTTCGTCCCCATGGTTCAACAACACATTAAAACGACTTAACAATAACAAGAAAAGATGGTTTCGTAAAGCCAAGCGTTCCAATACGGCTCCGGCCTGGGAAAAATATTACGTCACTGAAAAGGAGTTTGACTCTTTGGCCGCAACAGCTAAACGAACTTTCTACTCAACTACACTCCCTAACATGCTGCAAAACAATCCCAAACAATTCTGGAAATACATTACCCCAAATAACCGAAAACCATTATTATTATATGATAACGACAATAACCGTGTTCCAGACCATAAAGTATCTGAAGTACTAAACTTTGTCTTCTCTTCCGTGTTCACTTTTGAACTTAACACTGACCTCCCAGACTGTCCTTACCTCAACAACCCAACGATGCCAGACATAACAATCGAAGCACATGGTATCACCAAGCTAATTGAATCCCTCAAATTAACATCCTCAGCCGGCAATGATGGAATCAACTCCAAAATGCTTAAGAACACTGCGCACATCTCTAGTGTATTCTTATGTCATATCTTTCAGAAATCATTATCATCTGGAGTGGTGACGCAAGTCTGGAAAATAGGTAAGATAATTCCAGTACCAAAAAAAGGATCATCGTCATCGTGCCACAATTACCGCCCACTTTCCCTCATCAGTGTTTGTTCTAAACTAATGGAGCATATAATTTATTCTGATATTGTAGACTTCCTAACATCCGCTAATTTCTTTAATCCTAATCAACACGGTTTTCAGAAAGGCACGTCCTGCGAGACTCAACTAGCTCTATTCGTTAATGACATCAGCTCGCATCTTGATCAAAACATACCCATAGACGCCCTCTTCGTAGATTTCCAAAAGGCTTTCGGCAAGGTTCCTCATGAACGGCTCTTTCTAAAACTATCATGTCTTAATCTTAAGCCTTGTGTTCTCCAATGGATACGCAACTTTCTGACTAACCGTCAACATTTCGTTTACACTAACCAATGCTAGTCTTCCTTATCACCCGTTATCTCCGGCGTGCCACGAGGCACAGTCCTGGGGCCACTACTCTCCTTAATATACATTAACGACTTACCGATAGGTTGTTCTTCCAAAATTCGTTTATTTACTGATGATTGTGTAATCTATCGTCCTATCACTAACGACGCTGGCTCTCGCGCTCTCCAGTCCGACGTTAACGTCATTGAAACTTGGTGTAATAATTGGCTAATGTCCCTCAACGTCAAAAAACCGTCGCTACTTACTTTCCATCGTCGCCATTCATTTATTTCAGCTAATTACATTATCGCCGGTTCGGAAATATGTGCTGTGACTTCATATAAGTACCTAGGCGTTAACTTGTCCAATAACCTCAGTTGGTCCTCGCACATTTGCAACATCAGTAATGATGCCAATCGTGTACTATGCTATACCTACGCTGTAATCTACGTCTTGTTCCACCCTCAGTAAAACTACTCGCATATTTAACGATCGTTCGACCCAAACTGGAATACGCATGCACAGTGTAAGACCCACACCACTCTAACCTGGCGACAGCACTATAGAATCCACACAGAATCGTGCAGCAAGGTTCATTCATTCTGACTACTCTTACCACACTAGCGTTACTAAACTTAGATCATCTCTGAACCTTCCAACCCTCGAGCAGCGCCGCAAAACAGCAAGACTGTGCCTCTTTTACAAATTTTATCACTCGCTCCTTCATCAGACCGACATCACGCCTGCGCATTGCACTTCATCCCGTCATAGCCATTCAAAGGCTGTTTATCCCCCTCCAGCTCGCACCTCCGCTCATCTTCACTCTTTCTTCGTTCAAACAGCGAAAAACTGGAATCATCTACCTGCTGAAGCGGTGCACCACTCAGTCATTCATCGTTCAAAGCATTCATTGAAAATATGATCTAAATATGCCCACCCCTCATGTAAAACCCCAAATGGGGTATTTGAGGTACCAATAAATAAATAAATAAATAAATAAATAAATAAATAAATAAATAAATAAATAAATAAATAAATATGTTTTGCGCCGTGTTGGTTTCCGCTGCGATCAGAACATATTTCAATGATGCGTGCTTTTGAAGTGCCTTTTATGAAGGAGAAGCAAGTGCTGCTCACGTTTGTTGGCGCTGCAGTAATGGGCGCCGGCACGAGAGAACAGCGGCTCTCGCGATCGGCGCCGCCGCTCGCGCCACTGGCGCAAGAAAGCAACGAAAGCTGCCGCTTCAGCCTCTGGCTAAAGTGGGTGGATGACAACGGAAGCGAGGATATCACAGAGGAAAAGAACCCGGATAGAGCATTGCGCAACACGATTGAAGCCAAACGAGTCGGCCCAACACGTGATCGTCGCGTCACAGCATGCGGTAGGTTTTATCGCTCCCCCCACTGGAAGCATGAGGGCTATGACAGGGCAGCCGAACAAGCGCGCATCGATTAACAACTACTACGAACTAAACATACTAGGCCAAAACAAGCAGTCTCTGAGACCACGTATTGGGACGATATTTCAAGGAAAAGTGGAGAGAGTGGCTTCACGGAGAGGTGGCTTGCCAAGGTTGGCTGCGTGACGTAATGCGCTCAAACGACGCGAACGCGCTCAAACAGGGTTTTTCTTTTTTTGGACACGTCTGGCACCTAGGGCATGTTGTGTGACTTGAACATTTTTTTTTTTAAAAATACGCATGCCAAACATGTATTTGGTGCAACACTGAGTAGATTTTCGCAACCCGTCTCAATTACTGATATTTATGTGCGCCTGCAGTCTTGAGTGTTTGTCGTACACATCCTTCTGCGCGCCTTGTGTGATGAAGGCCACAGTAGACTGTTGTTCCTCTGTGCTTGCGTTATATTATACGTGTACTTTTCTCATCTGTGCCCGCGGGGCCACACCGCGACGTCGAGTACGAGACAGCCCTCGTTCGCACACACGCTCGTGCGTTTGAAGGCTCCCGATCACGTGCTCGTTTGGAACTCGGTGTGCGCGTATATGTGGGGATTGTGCATGGAGTGCGGGGTCAAACTTGCGTTCGCCTTTTGTCTCGATGGGCTCCAGTGCATCTAGGACTGTTTGCGGACATTATTTCATCTCTCTCTGGTTAACTACACTCTATATTTCCCGAATCTGTGACGCTCATATTGGTCTTACGATATCTTTCTTCTTAGAATGGTTCTTGCGTCAAAGGAAGCAGCTGTCTCCATTACAGGATGACTAAATCTGCTTCTTGAATGTTCATTTCAATAAAGAAAGTGGTTCCGAATTACGGCGAAGTGAAGCCGTGGTGTGAAAGACAAGAGATAGGCGTTAAAAGAAAAAAAAAATAATAATTATACGGCGTACGCAGGGAGCACTGAGCACGGTGCAGTCTCGTGAGCGGAAGTTGTCCGCATCCCTTCGGCGATCCGCTTCTTTACGCTATATGTAAAAGCTCCGTAACACCCGGAGCGAGAATTCGAAAATAGCCAAACAAAGTATTATCAGCGCCCCGTTGCGTAATCGCCAGTGAATGGGAAACGCCTGGCGAAAACACCCCGGGCTAATCGAAAACGACCCGTCAGAGGTGTTGTCGAAGCCTCTCTCTCCACGTGACAGCATTAGAGGGTAAAAAACGAAAAACACGGCCTGCGCAAAGGCACGCTTGGTCCCCATTCTTTGTCTCGGGGAAAACCGGTGCAAACATGTGCTGGCCCCGATTTTTCCGTGGCTCTTTATCTCTGTTTTTTTGTCGGGCTGTCGCACCTCAGCTCATAATTGCGTGGCACGTGCGCGGACACGTGTTGAACTTAGCCAAGATTGCGCGCATGTGGCCTTATTCGGGTTGGCACGTGGCTCACGTGATCGCAGAGTTAACGTTTGCCCCCACTCAGGTATCCTCGCTTTGTTCAGTCTGTCCGAACTGATCCCGCTCGCTCCTATTGGTATTGAATAACCGGAGCACGAGTGCTTCCTTCGCGGAAAGTATACGTTGCCTGGGAAAGGAGGTCGGATGCTGTGGCTGATGAGCACAAGGAAAACAAGCGTGATCGGGCTATGCGACGTCGTTGCGAACGAATGGCGTCAGTTGAGGCAGCCGCTTTTGACACATCAGGGCAGGTGTCGCGTGTCCGGCATTGAATGCCGGTTTCTGGTGCCCTAATAAAAAAGCTGAAAAAAAAAACGACTAGCATCTCGGTGTCTCAAAAACGAAAGAAACTGTCATTATTTATTTCTCTTATAAACCAACCTTGTCTCGGCATCTTTTTTCGACAAGGGGGGAGTGTCTCGCTTATGAGATCACGTAGAAACGCACGAATTCGAAAGAACACGGCGAATTCGACTAGCTTGAAGCGTCAGCTAATGCATGGGCTCTTTGGGTTAAGGGTAAAATCGCTAGAAACATAACAAAGTTAATTACATGGGGTAATTATCGTGATCTTCTTAAAGTTCGTGGGTGCATAAATATTATAAATCTACTTCACAAGCGAAAACATGCGATTGCCCTGATTGCCCAAGCCTGGAGTCTCCCGCGGATGCTGACAGATCGCTTACGCTAATTATCAAAACACCATCACCGCAGTAATGCGCAAGGTATTATATATGAAGTACCAAAGTGGTTTGCAATACACACCGTGCTATTCACCCTGCATATAAGTGATAAAGTTAACGCGTTCAATGCCAATGAAGTCACACTTAAACTCTCATGCCATTAACGCATTTTCTCGGAAGCTACAAAAACAAAGGTAATAACTGAAAAACAACCACAAATTCTTGGTTACAAGAACTTAGCAGCTGTCCTTCCTATAGAATAAAGTTCAAGAGAATACAAGAAAGGTAATTTTCTGATTTCTATATTGACATACACGAGTTATTCATTAGCGCTACCAAGCTATAATTTCCTGTCTCTCAACAACAGTTGCCCTTTTTCAGGTTTCATATATCTTGCGAAGAAATATGAGCTGAGTACCTGACAGAAGAAGCACTTCTGAAGAGGTTGCTGCCAGATCTAGTAATGAGTTCATAAGGATTCAAAGCTTCTTCTTTAGAGTTCTTAAAAAGGAAAATATGGGTTATTCCTTCTCATCTTCGGTGCTCCTTAATCGCATGTGTAAATGACAGTTCAACAGATGCAGAAATCCTTTCAACCCGCCAATGCAAACAATTTGTTCGGCCCATCATTCTAGACATCGCTAGGACATTGCAATATTACCCTATCCCCCCAAAAAGTAAATATTAGCTAGCCGTTGCCGACAATGTCCTGCTCCCCCCCCCCCTTTTTTTTTTTGCATATGGAGCAAGACTTAAAAGAGCCCCATTACAGAATAACTTTATTTCCAACGCATATCTGAATACGGGGGTTAGACGCCCAAACAGTTTTCCCACGGCAGCACGGGCGTCTCAATGTTGGCGTTCGGCGAAGACCGCTCTTCGCAACTCGGTTGTACGAGGGTGCGTGCCTTTTCCATTGGCAGCTTTGTATCGGAGACGAAAGCTAGACCCCCAGCCACAATGAAAGTGGGCAAGAGAGCCCAAGAAAGCTATTGTAAACGCGATGGCATTAAGTGCACCGTGTCGCAGAAAACCCGGCGTCCCACGTCCACCGGCGACCGTCGTTCTGGCAAAGAGCATTCCGAACTGCGCATGCCCAACCACGCAGGACCTCCTTTTAACGCAAAGAAGTTATTGAACTAATTGAATTCATGAAAGTAAAATGCGTCAGAAAAATGGTAAAGCATGACTTACGCACTACCTACCGACATGCTAGCATCTTATCGTAATTTGAATGTACAAGAAAACGTAATTCGCAAATCTCAAAACCCATGAAGAGGCGCGCCCAGTTTTTTGCCACACCTCCAGATGGAGCTCGCCTCCATTGCATACAGACGTGCCGAGTGGAGGAGCCTTCTCAGCGCAGCAGGAGTAGCGTACTAAAGCGATAAGATTTTTACTTGATATTTCGCTCATTTGCTTCTTTGGAGGGGTCGGGTTAGCCGATGTTGGATCTGGAGGACAATCCCAATTGCTGTCCCCCAAATATTTGGACCTTGCCGTTGAGTGCGGCAGTTGGCCGAGGTTGAGGGGGATTTTGAGATGAAAACTTGAGGTTTATTTACATAATTTACAGTGAGAGTACAAAGAAATTAACAGTCATAAAGTCATTGCGGGCCGGCAGCAAGTCGGATGCTGCGGCCCGTGGCAAGACGCTCGAAAGAGATGAATGAAGGGATGCTCTAGGAATACTCCCGGTCTCTGGCTTTTAACCCTTTCGGTGTCTCGAAGTCACGTCACGTTCGGTCAATCGGCGAGCCCGCTCAGGTGGCGTCATTTTCGGCCAATGGTAGGCGCCCGTGCGATTGTGTCACACCCGGCGCACAGGGTCGCTCCTTGGGCCCCAATTGTCCGAGGGCTTACTTCTCTCTGCGGTATTGCCTTCCCGGTCTGTAGCTGCCTTCACAAAGGCGGATGGGGGGATTGCTGCCAGGGCTTCACGGTGCATTACAGCCGCCTTGCCTCGGGACCCACGTTACCTGGCACAGTGCCAGGCTCTCGCAACACTTTCGGGAAGGGTCAAGCAGTGAATAGCTCCACCTGAGGCGCACGAGGCGGGGGACGCCAACTCGTTTGCACGTGCCGCGCCTCGGGAACGGGGTAGATCTGCTTCTGCGTTCCTTACTTAGGTGTGGCGCGATTCGATGCGGTCTGGTGAAATCGAAGCAGGCTCAGGAAACGGTCCCGTATCTAACACCGAGTAATAATTACGGTATTTTTCATGCTTTTCAGTTTTTAAGGCTTTTTGCTTAGATATTTAAGTAGCTAACGAATAATTGTAATTTCTTCCACAAGTCGGGTGACATTGTACTGGGCCCCTATTTTATAGCGATGCCTTATGCCTTATTCTATGCTATTCTTATCATCCACCACACACGGCCGCCTGATCGCGTTGATAATGTGGGCAGACCGTCGCTCTGACCAGTGGCCAAGCGCGAAAAGCCTGAAAAAGCATAGAATCGGAAAAGGCATAGCTACAAAATACCGGCCCTGACGCATAAGAGCACTCGTACTAAGAACAATGGACGCGTGGGTTCCCCCTAGTGCCAACCATCATCGCATGCAAACAATGTACAATGTCAGGGCCGGTATTTTGTAGCGATGCCTTTTCCGATTCTATGCTTTTTCAGGCTTTTCGCGCTTGGCCACTGGTCAGAGCGACGGTCTGCCCACATTATCAACGCGATCAGGCGGCCGTGTGTGGTGGATGATAAGAATAGCATAGAATAATGCATAAGGCATCGCTACAAAATAGGGGCCAGAAGAAGCGCGGTTTGAGTCAGTACGCGAAGCGAACGGTGCAGCTTTTATCTGTAGGATGTGCGTGCTAGGGTCGCGGCTAGACCGCCTAGAGCAGGAGGATAGGCTAGCGAATCGGGCTGGAAAGCTAGAAAAGGAACTCAAGAGCGAACAGAAGCAGAGGAAGGAAGTCGAAGAAAAGCTAGCCAACGCAAAAGTGAAGCTGAAAGCCATCATTCCGCAAAGCAATGATGAACGCTTCGATGCGGGGGGCATCGCGAACGGGACTGACAACGAAGGGGCAGCAGATAAGGGAGCCGAAACCACATGCGCTGGAAAGCAGTGACGGACACGGCAGCGATGGCCACGAAGGGACTGCTACTGACGTGCCGGCCGCGGAAGAAGACAGCAAAACAGAGGGCAAGGACAAAACAGAGGAGGATGGCATCGCGGCCTCGGGTGCAGCTTTTCGGCGGTGAGGAGGAATAAAAGCGTCGAGTTCTCATTGTGTGGGATTCCAACATGCGTAACGTAGCACCGGCGATAACAGAGAAGGTATGTTCTGGCGAACAAGTCCAGGTCAGCGCGCTTTCGGGAAAACCTATTAGGGAGCTGATAGCGAAATTCAAGGAACGCATGTGGGGCCCATTGGAGGAGAGGCACCTAGTCGTGTTATTGGGCGGAGTGATTGACGTACTGCGAAGAGAAAGGGCAGGGATCGTGAAGCAAATAGCCAAAGGGGTCACCGACCTCCCGAATGTTTCAAAGGAAGTACAAATCGTAGTGTGCGCGGTGCCAGAAGTTTAAAGGCAGGGGTATGCAATTGCAAGGGCAGTGTTTGCAGTAAACAAGGAAATTTGGACCATAGCCGTGGAAAGGAATTTTAGGGTTATTGAAAGTGACCGTAAAAGGCACCGAGCAGGCCGCGAAGGCACTTTTATGCGTGACGGGATGCATTTTAGTGAAAGTGTAGCAACACCCGTTGGACATCGATTGGCGGCGTGGGCAGTAGCTTTTCGCCGCAGGCATTCAGGAAGGAAGATTTGGTATTGACCGTAGCGATACACCAGTAAAGGGCACAATTAGACCACAAAGAGTTACGAATAGACGCACGAAGGATAAGAATAGAGAAGGTAAAATTTCTTACATAAACATGCAAGGTGGTCACAAGCAAGAAAAATGGCTGGCAATTCAAACGCAGCCGAATGACGAAGCGATTAGCGTGTACGCGTTGACCGAAACGCATCTACAAGATTTGGAGGAATCGCCTGTTACCGACAATTTTGTACGGGAAGGGTGCAACATAATGACTGTGTCAAGTATAGGCGGAGGCGTAGGCAAGCTAATTAGGCGAGGTTTGAAGTGGCAAAGGGTAAAAGAGACATGTGAGGAGTATTTATGGATTAGCGGCACATGGCAAGGCAGAAAGACGTGGCTAGGAGTAGCTTACCTATGGACGGGTAGTGACAGCAGAGTTAAAAAAAAAAGGAATTGATCAATTGCATTAGAAGCAATATTAATGACTCCAAGAAATAGGGCCAAATGATAATAGTGGGAGATATGAACGCGCACATGGATGATTTATACGGATATACTGATTACAACGGTTCTTTAGTGCTGGATCTGTATGATGAACAGAACATTACAGGCGTTGGCAGGGAGAATAAGCGTCATGGAAAGGTAACGTGGCAATGCGGAAACAGGCAGTCATGTATAGACTACGCCTTAGTCTCAGAAACGGTCTACGAACAGCTAGACCAAATGATAATAGACGAGCACCAAGGAAATAGCCTGGGTGGCGATCACAGACGTTTAGCATTAAAGTTTGAGAGGGATACTGACGCAAAAAACGAACCAGTAGCATGCGAACTTCTAAAAATGAATGAAGAGCAAATGACAGAGATCGCAAAAAAACAGAGAAGAAAATAAATGCCTTTCCTACAACAGTCTGGGAATATTAGGATCTGGTGGACGTTATGCAGAAGGGGATAAGACAGACAAGGAAATAAATGTGTTGCATTGGAAAGAGGAAACCACGTAAGTTGTGGATCAAGGAAATAAAGGAAGCTATGGAAGAGCGTAAGCAAGCGTCTAGGGGTCACGGGGAAGCCAAAAAGCTAGGAATACACGAAGAAGAGGTGCTCCTTAGATGGAACAAATACCGGGAAAAGAAAAGGGTGGCGAGTGAGCTCGTGCAAGAGAAAATTAAAGGCTCGAGTGAAGGTTGAGTGCATAACATTCGCAGAAATAACAAAGGCACCCCAGAAAGATTCTGGAACCCTTTAAGAGCACTCACAGATCCAACTAAAGATTCGCACACGGCTATAAGGGAAGTAGACGGTAACATCTACGAAGGAGACAGTGCACTGCGGAACATCACACACGTTTTTAGGGATAGGTTCGGCATGAAAGAAAGCGTAGTTTAGACTCAAAGAGATCCAGAAACTACAGAGACGCCCGATAGATTAAAATTCAGGATAGGAGGTTTTTATTGGAAAAAAGCAGAAGGAAATGTCCCTGATACTATGGCAGCAGGACCAGGTCAAATTCCAAAGCAGCTAATCAAAAACCTCGGTCCGAAGAGCAAGGCACTGCTGAATAATGCCTTAGAGCAAGTGATTAGAACGATGAAGATTCTGGTTGGATGGCGTGAAATCAAGATGAAGCTCATCTTGATCAAAGGTGATAAGGATAAGACGAGCTCGTACATGTCGATTACAGTAACGTTGGTGATATATACAATGACAATGCAAGCCACGAAACTGGAACTGTCAAAATGAGTGGAGAAAAATGATGTTCTGGTAGAACTGCAGAATGGGTTAAGGATAGGCAGACGCTTAGAATATAATAGCTTTGTACTCACTCAGTGTATATAAATTTCAGTAGCTCAGTATAGACCTTTATTGATAGCATTTCCATATAGTAAATGAGCCTACGATAACGTGGACAAGGTATTGTTATGGGATATTTATGAGCACGAAGACACAGAGGAAAATGTCGTGGAGCTGCTGACGGAGATAAATAGAGGCAACCGAGCACAAGTTGTATGGGAAGGTCGAAAAGGTAATGAAGTGGTGGGAATTCACCAAGGACTGAAGCAAGGATGTCCTTTGTCGCCGTTGTTGTTCACGCTTTATTTTAACGGTATAGAAAGATGACTGGAAAACAGCACATTAGGGTTTGATTTATCTTACATGCGTAATGGACAAATGGTACAACAGAAACACACTGGAGTTACGTATGCGCACGAGGTAGTGCCACCAGCGGACAATGAAATATATTTACAGACACTTGAGAATATCCATGGCAATGCAGCCACAAATCTAGTCGTCATGTTTAGCACAGGGAAATCGGAAATTATCATTTTTATTAAGGAGACGAGTAATTAGATGGTGCCAATTCAACAGCAAGTCATACCCATAATCAAGCAATATAAACACCTCGGCGTATACTTAACCGAAGGAATAGACTTACTCAAGTACCCGCCAAAAGAAAATGGAAACAAAGGGGAAGTGGAATGCTGAAATAAGGAAACAGAGAGCACTCTTGGGGCCACAATAGGTGTGAGGTAGTGCGTTTAATTCGCAAAGTAGTAAAGGTGCCAGCGTTAGCGTTTTTAAATGCCATTTTATGCCTAAAATTGAATATCTTGTCGGGGTTGGAAGTTAACCAAAGATCGGTAGGCCCGTTGGTTTTGGGAGCCCGCGGTAAAAGCACAAATGAGGTGGTGCAGGGTGACAGTGGTTGGGCCTCTTTTGAAGTCAGAGAAGCACAGAGCAAAATTACTTTGGAATAAAGATTCAAGAGGATGGAGTAAAATAAATAGGCGGCTAAAGTGCACAAGTATCTGTACTTGGAAAGCGTCGACACAGAATGGAGGAAGAGGTCAAGAAAGTTGGAAACCAAGTACAATATAGTTGAAACTGTAAATAGACAACCAGGAGTCATCAGAAGGAAAGTGAGAGAACTGGAGACAGTTATTTGGATGCAAAGCACAGGAATATAAATGACCACGGGCGATTCAAAAGAGGGAGAAGAAATAAATTAGAAGGGAAAACCTGTACGATAACACAAAGGGCAGTGCCTTGCTATTTGAGGATCGAGCCGGTTTCTCCAAGACAAAGACATACCGGAGCAAATATTCAGAAATAAATGAGGCATGTGTATGCTGCAGCGAAAATCCGGAGGCAACTCAGCACATCCTAATCGGATGTGAAGGTATTCACCCAGTCAGAATCGCAGGTAACGTACACCTTACAGAAGCGCTTGGCTTTGAAATGAACGGAAGAATCAGCCGTTCCGCAGTCGGTATAAGCAAGAGAAGTTGAGGGTACTGGTGGAAAAAAAGGCAAGGGAAGTGATTGATACGACCGGATCTCTTACCGTCATGGCTAGTGGTACAAGATGGGTTTAAAATTAAATAGATTAAGAAGATGTACACTGACACGGTAGATAGAACATGTATAACGTACCTAATTAAGTCAAGCAGGCTAGAGGACTATATTTCACCACACCGTTTCAGAATAGATGCCTATAAATCATCATCGTCATCGTGGCCACGCAAGAGGCCGCGTTTCTACCAGAAAGCTAGCCTTCGCGCATAGCGTACGGCGCCAGCGTTTTCCGGTAAACATGACGTCTAGATAAGCTGCAGTTGCAGGGAAGCGTGAGAAGCAGTCTGGGATATTTGAATGCTATAACGTTCCATTCTTAAAGGCGAAGCGTAAGCGTACGTCCTCCAAATTTGTTTAGAAGAACACGATAAATGCGTTTTTAAACAAACAGTATTCCTTCATCGTAACTAGGGTTGGTTATGAGGCATAACGTCCGGAAGCAGCATCTGTGCTATGAGTATAATGTGTACTAGAGTTTACACTCTACTGTGTGTATGTGTGTGTGAGTGAGAGAGAGATGCTATAGTGGAGGTCTCTTTAAGTTTAAAAGCGCGGAGGTTTCTCTTCTTTCCCTTATTTGACTGTTACCGCCTTGGCAGGTAATCGAACAGAGGACGTCGTGCTTAGTAGGTGAACGCCGAAGCAACTCGGCCAATTCAGTGTCAGTTCAGATAGATCACTCCATACTTTTTCATTCCAACAAGTACTTTATGTCTCTCGGATTATAACTGCGAAATAACACCGATCTCCCAAGTTGTTGTGTTGGTTGATCGCTGTTCTCCGCCTCAGATTCGATTAAATGGGCCAACAAATTTTAAAGCAAAAAAAAAAAAAAGCTTTACGGAACGTCTTTCAGAAACATCGTCTTGTTGGAATCTGTAACGAAGCTTCCCTTATTCCCACATAATGCGCGAATGTGAAAAACCAGATAAATATAAGGAAGTATGTACACTCTCATAGCGGCTGTTTATTGGACACGTACCAATTTAGCCTCCGTTGCCTTGAGCCAGCCTAGCAATTGTTGTTATTCCAAGGCTGACGACGCATACTCACTATGCGGGATACGCCAAGTATTGGCATGCGAGCTAGCAGACGAAAATATACTAAGATGAGAATGATGACACCATAAGCGGTATTCGTAAAGGAATTGCAAGGAAGGACAGAAATGCATAAACCTAACTAGAACAAATAAAAAGGAAACCAGCTGATTCTCCTTCCCATTCCAAAGTCACAGTTTCGGTTTGGGGGACGCCGTAGTAAGGGCTATGAATTAATATTAACCACTTAGGGTTCTTTAACGCATTTCGACATTTCATGTTGAGGAATGAAATTAAGAAGAATGTAAGATTGGGCTTATTGGCGAAACTTGTTTTAAAGTTTTGATCAACCGCGCAAGGATACCAGAAGGGACAGAAGGGAGAACAGAGTACTCTTAGATCCTCTCTGGAGGTGTCGTTGTGCTGTTATTCGAAACTTTCGAGCATGGTGAGCGAATTTTGAACTGGAAAGTACAACACCGCTGCATTATTTATGGCAAAGTGTATTGAATATCAATATAAGGTGTTGTGGTGACGTGAAAAATTATAAGCTAATGAAAAAATTAGCTAGCCGCAGTAGAGTGCAAGCCAATTTCAGCAGTAATAGCATCTACTTGAGAATAAATTTGACCGAGCAATTTCACCTTTTTATTACCTATCCGTTGTGGCCCGAAACCGTCCCAAATAATCTGACAGTAAATGGAGTGCCTGGAAACTTGCTGAATTTATGAACGCAACGAGTGCAATAGAGTACAATGAAAGTGTGATAATGATGGCTGTTGGAACATTCCAAACAAGTTTTTGTTCAGCTAAAGCATTCGCCAAAGATTTTGTTTTGGAAATTTATTCCAAACATCCACCAAAACCACCACATCGCTGTTGGGAACACGGCAGGCTCAAGCTCCGACGGAGGCATACCATGCGTCTAGCCGGCGATGGATCCCGTCATCGTACTAAACAGTGAATGCTTTCGCTCATATTTAGTGACGACGTTACATTTCATGTTTTTCCGAAAAAGCACACAATGCTTTGCGTTCAAGACATTCTGAATTCATGCGTTGAAGTAGTTTACTGACAGCCCTATATACAAGCTCATTTTCTGAAGGCGACTTTGTTCTCACTTTTCTGTTGAACGTATGTCTCTCTCAACATTGAACACCGAAACCTAAATTCTGCATTGCAACGACTTCCACGAAATAAATACGAAAGTTACGTTCAAATGTGCGATTGTATGAGCACGACCGCTTCTCGCATGCGCTGCGACAATGTCCAATAAGGAGCAACTAAGCGACGAGCAAGTTTCAGTTTGCTTGGCGCGGGCACTGGCCAAGGAGTGCTAAGGAAGGGTACTTGGTTCTTATGGCACGATAAAGTGATTCGAAATTCATAAAGGTGACAGTTTGGGCGAGTTGGCATTAAATGCCCTTAAGTTGTAATTATCGCAACTCAGAATGAGTGAACGAAAAGTAGAAACTTGACAAAACAAATGAAGACAAGAAGAGCTCCCTCCCTCCATACCTCCTATAATACCTCCTATATACCTCCTAATACCTCCTTATACCTCCTTATACCTCCTATAATCGTAGTATATTGAACCCATTTTTTAACAGTGCGGCCTATGTTAGCTTGCAGAGCCTGTATAAAAAAGAGCCATAGAACTCTTGAATAAAGAACAGGGAATAGGCGTCTGCACAATTCTCAAGCACAGTCAGAGAAACTTGCGACTGCTGGTTGGAGATGGCGTGCCAATTCATCAATGCCTTACGTGTTAACACACGAAGAATATTGGCCACTTGTCTCCCTAAGGGCGGAGCAATAAAAGCGAAACAGTTGTTCGTTTGCCGTTGGCTACCTTCCTTGCTCGCGCCTTTCTTCTCGGATGTATTTCCGATAGTCTAATAAACCGCATGTTGACTGTCAGAGATCGTGATGTGTGTGTCTGTCCTCGTTTCTTTCGCTATATCCACTACAAGAGCGGATAATTTTGATGTACAGTATGGCTCATTTCATTTTCATTCATTTCATTCTTCACGGGAGAACAAAGTTAAAATTTTACGTTTAATTGCCGCATCTTTGTTTATGGTGCCTAACAACACGGAGACCTTCGTTGCTTATGTAACCACTTTTAAAACGCTTACTGGGGGTTTGTCTTTGCTCAAATTATTTTACAAGCTGGCATCTTTTAGTCCGCGTTGCTCATTGAAAGACGCGTCAATATTGATTCTCTGATTCTTCCGGAAGGAACAAAATACCACCGATGTAAAAACCCATCGCCATTGCTGGAGCAAGTTGATGAGAAGGTGGGACCCAGTCTCATCATAATAATTATTCTGGGCAAATAGAGAGCAACGGCGTCATATGTTTTATGAAAGGTAATGGAGAAAAATGTATACTTATGCGCGAAATGTCGCCGAAAACAAAGTGGCACTAAGTGCCTAATGTGATTTTTAAATGCTAAATTGTACGCAGGTTGCTTTAAATGGTAGCATCTAGCACCGTTTTGCTACGTGATTCAATAAGGGCCGATCTTGATTCGAACGCGCAGTAGTTGTTTCGTTGCGAGAGCTCGCTACACTGTTACGAGCGTCCGCGTTCGCAATCGTGACCAATGTACGACGGACCGCTGGATTCACGATTAAGCTACAATAATTGCTGATGAGTTATTTCTAATCTGACAAGCTTTTTCTTCCTCTGGAGCATTTAGTCCGACTGAGCCATTTATGGCTTAGACATGTGTGTATATATGAACGGCGTGTTGAGGGGGTGCCAGCGGCTCGCGAGGCTATGACGGGCGTTTCCTCGAACATATCCGTAGGCTACGACAGCACAACACGCGTGACGGTACACACGCGTGGATCTCCGGGTGCAAGCAATGCGACGAAACCCCTACGTCAATCCTATATTAGCGTAAAGAACGACGCGTAGGTGTACTTACTCGGTGAGTCACTTGCTGCCGGAGCTCTCCGTACCTCTCCGTGCGCGAACTGTGGGCAACACCGCGTGGACTGACAGTGACGCTTGCTCGTCACCGTGAACGCCTCTGTACTCGGCCCTTTGCCCTCGCTGTTGTACACAGACGTCGCCGTTGCACATACAAGAACGCGTAAGAAAAAACGAGAGTGTGCCGCAATCACCGCAGGGCGAATGCTTCACGAACGTGCCACCGCGTGCGACCTTGCGGAAAACTCCTCATCCGTGTAAAAAAAAGAAGGCCTCCTCGCCTTCTTCGTCCTTCTCCCCCTCTACGTCGCTGCCGTCGGGCGGCTGTTTTGCCTTTAACACCTGACGCGGTGTGAGCAAAAAGACAAAAAAAAAAAAAAGAAAAGAAACCTCCAGCGGCATCTTTCTCTCCAGGCAACTCGCGTGCCCGCAGAATAAGGATTTGGTGCCGCGTTGGATTATTGAATACGCTCGTGGAACTTGGCCAAGCGTTGCCTTCATCCGGGAGTGCCTTAGGGAACGAGCACTGGCATAGCGCTCCGTGGTCGAATCCAACGGAAAGCAGCTCGCTCTGGCGGGAGCAGCAGCTGCGAAATCATCGACTTGGCTTCAGGGCCCGTGTTCGCCAAAAAATCTCTTACGCGATATTTGTTTGTAAGAGAAAAGTGAAGCCAGTCCTGATGCTGCACATATTATTTGCGAACGCGGTCAGGCGATGGCTGAAAGCACTTATAAGCGAGAAGCTATGTGAATTCAGCCCCAGATGCACAAAGAGAAACGAGTGACCAAGTGGAGGGCTTTCAGCCCACACGCAGCGCCATGGGCAGATGTTTCTGGAGGCAGCCCTGAACTGAAAAGCAGAAAAAAAAAGAACTCCGAGAAACAGGAACTACTGCTGTTTTGGTTACTTTTCGTACCATGTATTAGGCAATATCTAACTAAACTTTACAGAAGTGATCTATCACCAGCGGTGGCGTCAAACGTGATTGCAAAAGCCGTCTGCCGGCGGCTTATAACTTGCTCCTGGAACTCTCACATCTTTCGAGGTTACTCTGAAACAGAGGAATAATAATTTACCGGTGCCAGGCACTTAATGGCACGCAAGTTAGGGGCTCAATAAGCACAAAATCGAAACGATAACTGAAAGTGAACAGAGGTGTGCTTTGAAAGCCCTACGACAAGTTTTTAGTAGACGACAAGCTAATTATTTTATTTTAATTGTATATTTTTGAGAACTGTACTAATATTGCGAGAAATACAAGCTTTCCGGCCCTGGCGGCTGCATTTAGATGTGGGCGAAATGCAAAAAACAGCCGTGTACTTAAATTTAGGTGCACGTTGAAGAACTCCAAGAGGTCCAAATTTCCCGAGTCCCCCACTACGGCGTGCCTCATAACCAGATCGTGGCTTCGGCACGTAAAACCCCGTAATTAAATTTTTTTTATATAGGCTTTGCTGGAGATGTTAGTCTGGCCAACTCCCTCCTACTTATATTGACTGCCTGCTTTCAGGTCTACGCGAGCGATAACATTTGTGTATGCATGTGTGATATCGTTTTCACAGCACAGTGGACGCGAGTTTCTGGGCCCGCATTCACAAAAAATTGCTTACGCGAAACACTGTTCATAACAGATGGCAGCCAGTCCTGATGCTGGAAATATTATTAAAGAATTAATGGCTTGCGAATGACGCAGACCAACTTACGAACAAAAAAAAAAGTGAATTCGTCTGCTCTTACTTTGCATGGGTGCATACGGGACGCATCACCTGGTGAGCTTTACTTTTGTTTTGTTTCTACATTCGGTACAATTTCTTGTACCGAATGTGTTTATGTTTCTGGTATTATATAGCTTGTTATATATAAAAGAGGGGTACTGTCAATTTCTTAGTGGTGTCTTGGGATAACCGCCTGCCTACGCTTCCGTTTGTTAGAGGGTAATAAAGAACAAGAACAATGGAACGCGAACGAAAGATTACATCTTGTTGTGCCAAACTGCGTTCCTGTCATCGAGGCAACCGCCTCCTCCATCCCCCCCCCCCCCCCCCCCTTGTTCTTCCCAAGTGGTTGCCCTCGTGACGGACAGCCTCCAAAGGTCCAGAAAACTGCCGTACCTTCTCTGTGGGTCGAACAGGGAAGTCTGGGGGCAGAGAGCATCACGACGAATCTACTGACAGCCTTCAAAATTCGAACTGCTGACCCCTTGCCGCTAAGACCGGTGGTATACAGCTCGGCCTTTTCCCTCGACGAAAGAGGAAAGCGACGCGGTTGACGTCAGCACCGGACCTGCCTCGTTCCTGCCGACGATTGGACGCTCGAAGTGATTTAAGGCAGAAGCGGTCCATCTTCAGGAAAGAGAGCCGGGGCCCCGTCGGTCTGGTGCGCTTTTCGGCACCGCTACTTGTAGGTTATTACCTGCTATGTACATATTGTATAAAGCTTTTCGTCTCCTCTTGGTCTGCTCCAAGAGTCCATCTGTCGTCCTTGGACCCCGAGTCGCAATTATCTGTATTGTTTCAGATACAAGTAAGAAATACATATCTAAACAGTACATTAGCACATTAGTCGTACTGAAATTGTTTGCAGTTGATTAATAGCCGTAGATGGCAGCTAAAGAATGTGATGGCTTAGTGACTATGGCGCCAGGCCGCGGAAACAGATGCAATGCGTTTGACTACCGGTGTGGTAGAGGTGGAAAGTGAAAACGTCAGTTCAGCGAGATACGCGAGCGTGTTTAACAACAGCAGGTGGTCAAAATTAATCAGGAGTCCTCTGGTACGACATTTCTCGTCGCATTTCTTATCGTTTGGGAGGCATCATCCTCATAAATGACTTCGCCAAAAACTGGACGTCATGTTAACAAAATGAACTTGTTCATTGCAGTGAGTACACTTTTTAGAGGTTTACACCGAAATCATAATTATAGATGTCAAAGTGAAATAAGCTACAGAAGTAATTTTAGACTGTTGTGGCAGCGTTGCGGGGTGCTTTGTTTGTCACAAAAGTGCTTTTGACTTTATTCTGAATTTTTTTTACGTGGCACAGGCTTTAGCCAGGTATTGTAAAGCTTATATAGCTCAGGTATCTGCATTTTAATAGCGACACGCGTCAAGAGCGTGCGTCGACGGAGCAGAGCGGGTGAAACGGTGTTGCGTGAGGGAATAGGGCATCGCTGCGACGCCACGTCACCAGCGGGCCTCGACGGAGCAGATGCGACGACGCGACGCCTCGGGGCGAGACGGGTTGTCGTCGGAGAGGCAGTCACGTGACGCGCGTGCGCGGGTGCCGCCGTGTCGCTCTTGGAAGCCAGTACGCGGTCCCCCCTCTCTCTCTCTCTTTGTCTCTCACTCACCCCCATGGGTTTAGCTGCTGCCCGCGCCTGCCGGCCTTGGTGGTCGCTGCTGCTTCCTCGGTCTCTGGTCGCGCAGGACGTCAGTGGCATGCAGCGTTGGCATGGCAGGCTGCCGCTCCTTGCTGGCTGGGCAGAACGTACCGTTGTCATACATTACTCGCAGCGCAAAACTCGAAGGACGGTTCAACGGCGTTCAAGCGGATATAAATACTGCCCCATTCCCTATACCCAACTGCCTAGGTGTCCTCGTAATTTTTGATGAGTGTGCATGTTTGTGGTTCTTTCTTAAATATTTTCCTAACTCTCTTTCCTTATTAGTATTGTTAACGTAAAGGGCTTTTTCTTCTCGTGTGCCATTGTTTGCGAAGCTCATTCGCAATAGCATGCACCTTGTTAAGACAGAGAGTGGTATATCCGGTTGTCATTAAACACAATCTCCTTCCTTCCCTACAGAACGTATCGTAACCAATACCTTGTCGAATGGACCAAGTTTATCAGGCACCACAAATACTGTCAGACATTAGGTTTCATTTCTTGTCCTTTTAGGCAATATAAAGCTTTAAACTTTCTTTGCGTATTTTTTGAATATTGACTGTATACGATAGAATGAGGAAACTTCGTGCCTTTATTTTGCATGTAGGTAAACGAATTAATTAGTGCAATTCTCAGTTGTCGCACTGCATTTTCTTTTCTTTGTTATTTCTTTTTTACGCCTTTTTCTTCTCTTCTTTAGCTGTTCAATCCCTAACCCCTTTCTTGTATATATATATATATATATATATATATATATATATATATATATATTCACTCAGTTAGATTGCTTTAACTTGCTAAAACCCACGCCTCGGTTGTGCTTGGTCAGGAGTAGCGCAATCCTGGGCCCCTAACATGAGACGCTGTTATTGAAGTTTTCTAAAGTTCATATCACTCAGGAATGATGATGATGACGACGATGATGACATTAAAAAAATCACGTATTGATATGGCGGGGTGGGCCTAGCATCGGGTGGCTGCTGAAGAACAGCAAAGCTAAGTGGAATTACGAATTGAATGAGTCAGCAGTGAAAAAAGAATATGTAAAAGAGTAGTCGACGTCGTCAGACAAAAAAAAAAGATATTCCGGGAAAAATGTTAAATAGCGAATGTGAAAAACAACAGAATATCACACACTTTGTGCAGGGATTCAATTATATTGCTGAGTGTAAAGGAGGTGTGCGGCCGTGGTGAACGAGAAGGGCACACGTCTTTTCAGTAACAATGTTTGCCTTATTTCGGAGAGAAAAAAAAAGAGAAAGAGAGAGAGAGAGACAGAGAGAGAGAGAGAATGGAGCAGGCGGACGCACCGAGCCGGACGAGGCGAGAGCTTTAGAGATGAAGGAGAAAAGAGGCAAGGAGAAATCAGTAAATAAAGTAACAAGAAAAGGGGGCTCGCGCACTAAACGACGTTCGAAAGAGCTGGTCGGATAATGTGTCCATGTGCCTGGTCATCGGCACTCGGGATGCTCTGTCACTGCAGGACGACGGGACGTCCCGCGGAGTTCTTTATGGCTGCGGGGGTGGTGAGACACCGCAGTGCCTCTACCGAGGATAAATTTCGTGGTATACCGCGAGTGGTCGAGGGTCGTTACTACAGGAAACACTAAACGGAACTCATTTTTAAACGAACGCACTAATGTTTTTTTTGACGTTAAACGTCTTTCATTTCGGTCAGCATAGGAGGTCGGTACGCTAACGAAAACGCGTTATAATACTATCGTTCAAATTTTGGCAACCGTAGTACCCAAGCAACTTACTTTGGGGTCGTTGAGTTGAGGAAAGAAGCGATTACTCGATGACGCACGTGTCACGTGCGCTGGTATATAGTGCCGTTGGCGCGCCACGCAACCATGCAATCGTGCACGGTGTTCACAGGGGCGTGGCCCAGCAGTGCATTTTGTGGATGGGAGAGGTCGCATTCGAAACAGTGCACTCAGTCGTAGTACGTATAATCCGTCGAAGTAACTAACTTGACCTATGACGTTTTACGTGCCAAAACCACTATTTGATTATTACGCACGCCGTAGTGGGGGACTCCGGAAATTTGGACCACCTGGGGTTCTTTAACGTGCACCTAAGTATACGTGCACGGGTGCTTTTCGCATTTCGTCCGCATCGAAATTCGACCGTCGTGGTCAGGATTCTATCCCGCGACCACGTGCTTAGCAAACCAACAGCATAGCTACTAAACAACCACGGTGGGTGAACCATCGAACTCAAACCTGTGCTCATCGGGATTTATAATGTCTACAAGTGTGCGATGTATCGCAGAAATTTTGCGCTTGCTCGGCCATGCATGGCGCCCCCTGCGTTCGACACTTCAAGTTCCAGAGACGAGGTCAAGAAACTCGAGCAGCAAGAAAGAGTGATATCCAACGCCTCTTAACTTCATAGAAACGTCTAGCTCACCACCGGGAGCGCAAGCGCAGGGGATTGAAGCAACAACAAGAGCCCCAATCACCTATGAGTGCGGGGGCGATCTCTATAGCCGCGCAGCGCAGTCTCGGTCACCATCTGTAGGGCGGTCATTTCTGAACCAAATTGCGCCCAAACACCCCCTGCGAAACAAACGGGCTCGCTACGAATACGCGCCGCGTACGATTGTAAATTTAGACAGTAAAGGCCCTCGCCCCCCACCCTCCCCATTAATTTTAACATAAGCATACGTAAGCTCTAATGGGTGAATATATTTAAGCTGTGTATTTCATTACGTCATTTCTCTACGCTATAGTGTCCATACACCCTCTGCAGCACGCACAGCAACTTTTCACGTAATCCACTGTGGCTGTGTGCCCGATACAACCTACTCGATGTCTTTGTTTTGCAGAGGTAATTGCACATGGTTCGGAAAACGTTCCTATGGCTGAAATCCAGTACATCGGCTCCTAGGCAAGGCAAACATGAACTCAGTCCATGACAACGAAACAAAACTTCCAGAAGACGCTTTCTCTGAGTTTGCAACAGGCGACCATCCACTGCTACAGTGCGAGTATTTCGCTTACTTTCTGCCATATCACTGCTGACTTAAGACTGTCTAAGGTTTGGCGTTAATCCTCAACGTGTGCCCCGCTAGACCACCTTTAGCGTTCGATATGGCATGGTGCCATTGTTGAGCACTTCTCTCTCTCTCTGTCTCTACATCTCTCTCTTTTTTGGCTAGAAAGTCGGCGTTTAGAGGTGCGGACTCGAAGTTCCATACTGGTTGCAGTCTTTTCTGGAATATTTTTCGTCGTCGTAACGACATGATGATGACCATTTCTTGTCGCGGACGTCTTGTCACGGACGGGACATGGCTGGGGAGCTTTGGTGAAGGGCGTGGCAGTAGCACTTTCTCGTCTGATAATTCCTGCAGGAATCATAACGCCTCACTAAAGGCATCTGACTGATAGAAAAGCCTACACGAAAGTTAGCTTAAAAAATCGCAGTTCCTGCATATCCGATTAGACAATTTATTTAGTATAGGTGGCGCAGAACATGGGCCTTTCTTGAACACAGTATACACTGGGTCCTCAGTTTTTTTTCTTCGCTCTTTCCTGTTCACGTGCATACACTGAAGCTTAGCGACTCCAAACACCAAATGCTGGCCAGGAAGCATTAAGAGTTGATCCCTGTGAAACAGTACCGCCATGCTCTGGCGTTGAGAGCTTCGGGCTGATAGGGTTTGGGCCAGAGACGCACTGGTCCTCAGGCACCTCGTACTCGTCCAGGATTCACCTGGGGCGTTGCTTTAGTGAGTTAACCACGATCCGTTCGCCCTGTACACCTCCGTAAGGCCACAACTTCGCGTGCCCCTGCCATGCTGGACGAGCACTAGGCTGTAGAGACGCACCGCCATAATATTAGTAACTCGCATGCTACGCTAAGGGAGTATAATCATCATCACCACCGCGCTATTACTTTATTTAGGTCTTGCTCAGGAACAAAACTTGTTTCAGATGTCTTCTCCCAACAACACTGTCGAGGTTCAGCTGGACGCATTGCACATCCTCAAATTTCCTAATATCATAATTGTAGCGGATCGTATGGATTTGTCAACAGCATTTCCTTTTTCTTGGCACCCATTCTGTTATCGTAACCACAGATTACAAATTTAATCCTTATATAACCTGCACAGCACCGTTCTCTAATCTGTTCAAGAGACTGTGAATCATAGCTTTGCATATGCTCTCTAATTTACATCGCCGTGTATCTCAACACAATGTCGGTCGTTCTTTACGCCATCCCTCTTGGTTAGGTTTTTCGATTTCACTAAGTTTGACAGCGGTGACTTCACACAAGTATGAAATAACGTTATTCCTTCTTTATAGTCATTGCGAGAATGCCACGAAAGAAATGCTGAAGGGCATTAACGTCTCGAATCTGGATGTTTTCTCCGTTGCGGTGGGCCCGGGAGACAGCTAGAGCCGCAGGAGCCCTGGACTGAGGGCGCCTCCCGCACAAGCAGAAAGACACCTGCTTGTCCTTGTTTTTCTTTTTAAATAAATGTTTCTCCTCCTCCTCCTCTGTGAGTGACGCAATGGTAGGGACTCTTGAATAAATTTGACCAGCTGGGTTCTTCACCACCTTGATCTCATTCACGAGGACGTTTGCATCTCGTTTCCATTGAAATGCGGCTACCGAAGCCACGTCGGTAAAACCCTCCAATCTCCTGTTTAGTAACAGAACGTTGCTCCTGAGACGCCGGAACTGTACCCGAATAAAACAGGAATGATAGGCAGTGTGATAGACAAAGTAGCAAGGCTCCGCAGGCAACTTGATGCAGATCACAACTTTGAGGGAGGAGTGCTTGCTTGCCATACGAATCTTTCATCCCTAGGTCAAGCATCGATCGGAACCACCTCCTTGCTTCCATCGTTCTCATAACAGACTATAGCAACTTCAAATCGCTTGTTTACCAGCCTTTTTGTTAAGTTCAGTGAATATGCATTTTCACCCCTCTGCCAGACCTCCTTGCACCGACTTCGGTCCTTGAGACTATATGAAGTAGTAAATAAATACTATAGCTTGGGCAAATACTTGAAGTTTAGCATGCGAATGGAGTATTAAGCATTAACTAATCGTATTCGGGTTCGAAAAGGGACTATTAAGCATTTTTTACTATTCGCAACGAACCAGATATTTCGCAACAACCGATTGTTAAAGCCTCC
This sequence comes from Dermacentor andersoni, assembly GCF_023375885.2. Taxonomy (NCBI): domain Eukaryota; kingdom Metazoa; phylum Arthropoda; class Arachnida; order Ixodida; family Ixodidae; genus Dermacentor; species Dermacentor andersoni. Next base: position 46,702,874 of record NC_092818.1, on the reverse strand, counting down.
TTACTTTCTTTCGTTTAATAAACGAAGTTTCGCAAATTACCACAGTCGGGACAACAAAATATTTCGAAGCGATGCACCTACAAATTGGGTAATTCAAGCTTTGTTTTCGGTTTCGAAGGGGAAGCCTACACAAGAACGTGTTTGCTTGTAGTCTGTAATTTAGTGCTTTTGACAGTCAAGTGCATCCTAATCATTTGTACAGTTCTGCTAGCCTCTTTTAGGCTCTAAGCAGGAAACGGAAGCCAAATTAGCATATCATAGAAAACATCAAGAATATTAAATGCATGACAATGCGAGCATAATTAAGGGAACAGAAAAACAGTAATTGTAAAAAATGAAACGGAACAATATGAAAAGAAGAGAGAACAACAAATGACAGCAGAAGTTGTTAGAATGGTGAAGACAATAATAACAGAGGCAATACAGTTCTATGAATACTCTTTTAGGGCATTTGTAAAGGAATCTGATGCTGGGAATTCGGCAAGACTGGCCAGAAGCCTATGTTATTCGAAATTATGTAACAGTTTTACGTTTTACGCTAAAATTAACCAGTGATGTTTTTATTGCATCGGGTCCTTGTACGTGTATGTACAGCAGATGTCCTTCCGCAGCATTGCCCCCCCCCCCCCAACCTCTGATCTTATATTTTGGCAAAACAGTTAATTGATGAGGGGAGGGGGGAGGAGGCTGGAAAGCTAGTCGCATAGCAGGCATTGAAAAGCTTGTTTCCAACCAGGGCCTAAAGTTGTTGAGAGGCTATTTGCGCTGTTGTTTTATTGAAAATAATCGATCGTGTGGTTGAAGCTGATCCTTTGTATCTGACATTTCCCAGATTTTCTTGCACTACTCAGTACGGGCCTGGTACTAAATTATGTAGAACTAATTATCAATTCTGTAAGTATATGCCTCTGCGTTTTACTATACGATATTTCATACCTAGTATTCGCATTCAATTCGTAATCGAAAAAAAAATGATATTCGCCTAACCTTAATAAATAGTTCATTAATAATTAATTAGGTAGATAGCAAAATAAATAAATAAATAAATAAATAAATAAATAAATAAATAAATATGATCTATGGAGAAATTGAGGGGGGGAAATAAGCTTGAACATGAGTATCACCATTATTGGTCGCCTTTATTTCAAGAAGCGTGTTACTGCTAATTTCGACATCGCGGTCAATCTTGTTCAGCTTATCTGTTGAATAAAACGCACCTACCAGTGAAATCCTTGACGGGTGGAATGGCAAAGTGCAAGCGAAAATCTAATTCCTTTTGCTCAAGAGGTGTAGAACACGCACAAGTGGCGAGAATAAATGCACCAATATCGTCGTTGTATTTATGCCTCCGGTTTTTCTATTAACCGTGTGCATCTAGTGAGGCATTACGATTTCCGAAGGAATTATTGGACCCAAGAAATTGTTACTGCCGCACTCGTCACCGAAGCTGCCCAGCCGTGTCCCACCCGCGATCCGATGTCCGCGACAAGAATTTGCCATCATCCCGCCGTTGCTGCTGATGCCAAAAACGTTGGCCGCGCACACACGCCAGCCTTACATCAAGAAACAATGAGGCACGGAGATTTACAGCCGTATTAAAAATTGTGCATGACTAAACGGAAGGTGCCTTGTACAATTACAAAATCTATACGGACAGAACGTCGTTACCGCAAACAAACCGGCTTCTTTCGGGAATAAATATAGCCGCCAGACTCGGGACTACTCTCTAAACATTCATTTGCCCTGCCGCGTTCCAGTGCGCGCTTACGTCACTTGTATACATCATGCTGTTTCTAATACATCAATAACGTCTAAGACTTAAATAAACGGCGAGCCCATAGCTCAGCCAGCTCTTTCTATTGCAAGCTTATAAGCGGCAGCTCCTGCACTTCTTCACTCTATTTGCTTGTGCTTTTAGTTCTTTCTTTTTCGTCCTTTAGCGCTAACTTAGTAGTCTTTGCGCGTGCTCACAGATGGCAGTACTGCACGCGAAACACTACGCTTTATATGCCTAAATAAGCAGGCTGACGCACATGTCGGAAGTTAGGCGGTTAGCAAGGATGACGAGGGGCGACTCGGCGGCGACGACAGTTGATACGACGAGCCTCGTTCGCGAGGCGGCAATTAGAAGTTCCAAGGAGTCAGTCCGGGTGGCTGCGGAAGTAGGAAGGGGGGGGGGGCGAATGTGGAGAGGAGGATAGGGCCCAGACGACGGAGCCGCCACACAGAAAAAATTTTTTACGCAGCCAATCTTTGACCTCGCGGAGTCGGGCGCTCTCGCGCTGTAGAGACATGACCGAGTGTTGAGCGCGGGGTCTTGCGGAAGGCGCGCTGAGAGCAAGCGAGCCGCGGTAAGATGTGACAGGGCGCTGAGACGAATGTCGCGCTGAACAAGACGCCACCGTGAAGAGAAAAATGGAGATGCTGTTGAGCGTCAAGCTCGTTTTCTTGGTGCTTTTCCTGGCGGGCAGCGCTTTCGGCGCTGTTAGCTACAGCAGCGACCAGCAGACTCCCCATGAAGCGGATATCAGGAGAGGTACGTTGAGTTTTTCTATTGCACTACTTTGTTTGTTTTTTTGGGAACAGAAGTTCGGGGAGAGGGAGAGGGGGTAGTGTCTGCGTGAAACCACGTACGCTTCCAAACGTACTATTCTGCATGAGGGCCATTGTTCCCCAGCGGCGCTTGAGTCCTTTATTGTGTCATCGTTCAAGTCGCCAAAAAGGAGGATAATCTCCCAGATCCTCTGTAGGGAGAATAAATTGTACATGAGAGGCCACGATGCGAGAATCTATCGATTAGGAAGCCGCGTAGTTGACCTGAAGGTGGCTGTGGACTCAAGCGAAAACACTTGATCGGTCCTAACTCGTATGTATGTATAACTCGTATATGTGACTTCTGATAAAGAGAAATCGTTATTGTTTTTATGTATAAAAAGCAAGGAAATGACGTTCTGGGGTCCTAGGTATATATACATAAGGTCTATCAGTTCTGCGAAAGCCACACAAAGTGCAGGAAGGTTCACCATTGGAAAAACTGTCGTCCACCCGACTGCACAGCAGCCAGCCTCAAAGGAAACGCATCTTGAACTGTGAAGCTTCTCTTCTGAGAATCCCTTGTGGTGTTCCTGTATAGTTTCGGGCTGCTAATGGTGATGACAATTATCTCCACTATATAGACATGAGGTGACAATTCATGAAAAAGACAATAGAAAAAATACAATCGGAGTATTTCGATCCGTAGATATGGGAAGTTCAGAGCGGCAGCTTACAATCTCCCCCTACCGCTGTTTTACCGTTCCTCCCTCATCCATTAGGATTGGTTGCCAGGGTGGAAGAAAACTGCTGCCCAATGCATTGGGATTTTGTAAAAAGTACTGTTATCGGAAGCGAGTTCGAACTAAAGGTGGAGTAATCGCGAGTGCCTAAAGTGATCACGGATTCACACTTGACGGGCCCTCCGACAGTTTCCATTAGCGGTCTGCGCCATAGTCGCGTATGTAATACCAGAACAAAACGAAAATGCGCTAGGGGAAACCTGGCGGTTCCCCATGAAGGAAAGCAGCGAGGGTAATGACGCGCCGCTGTGACTCACTAATTGAGGCCTCCTGCTGCGTTAAAGATTCGATTCATGGCAGCAATGGCCTCATTCTTACAGGGAAAGAATGCAAAGAACGCCGATTCACTGATTCGCTGAGCCGTCGGAGATCAAACCAAGAGGCATAGTGCAGTCAAAATTATTTCTCTTGCTTCTACTTCAGCGCCCGTCAAAAAGTGCCTCCATTTGTTTCTTTATGGCGTTAAACCGCATCAATTATTGTAAACACTGAAGTGTAGCAGAGGATCTTCTTAGGAACAAGGTGGATGGTATCGAGTTACACGTAGAGGGCAATTCATAAGATGATCTCGTTATTTTTTTCGCGAGTGTGTCCGAAGCAATTGAGTCGAGCGCGCTTGCAAATGCGTCGCGATGGCAAAAAGGGGTGCGGTCGCCGTGAATGTCGTTCCGTCAAGTTGGGAGCAGCAGAGCGATGTTGCGCCTCGGGTGCCACTGCCTGGTTAAGCGACTGCATGACGCATGCAATTGATGCTTTCAGAGAACCCCATAGGCATTGAGAAACTCTCCACTTTAGCGCGTTGCTACTTCTAAGGAATCCCTTGCCACGTGTAGGAGAGTTGAAAATCCTCGACCAAATTTCTGCGTCTAATTATCAGTGCGGTCTCTCCTCAGCAACCCCTATCCCCCTTCATACTTCTCAATAAAACAAAATAGATAAAACACAGTTGGACTTGCTGGAATCGTTTGTTCTTGATTCAGCTCACTTCTGAGAGCTATGATAATGGGAATTTTGTGCACGCAGCAAGGTGTAAGAAGGACCTGTGCACACAAAGGTTTTTGCATGATTCCTTCTCTATTCCTACGTAGGTGCTATACGCAGTCATAATTTAAAGTGCGAAGGACGACTTCAGTGATTGCAAACTACGTACACATCACAGAGAGCAGGAAAAAACAAATGCGATTACCACTCCGTGTTTCTGTTTGGTGTTAAGCGCATACAAGAACTTTGACCTCTTCTGAGTACGCGTTTCCTAGGTACTACAATGACCGTCACAGTGTGTTGTCACGCAAGATTAATACGTACACAAGCTTAAATACTCAAGCGTTTTAGAATAGCGTTTGTCGCCTTACGTACGCTAAACGCGAGCACATTTGCGGGATCTTGTAGTGCACGTACTTTGAGTACTTTTAGTTTAACGTACGGCAAAACAAACGTAATAAAGACGATGATGATGACGATACTGCTGCTGCTGCTGCTTATGATGATTTAATGGCATCCCCTTTGAAACGGGGCCATGAAATAGGCTGCTTAATTCACCTATGCTTAGTTAACCCAGGCTGCTTAATTTAACGAGCTATGCTATACATGTTTTTATCTAGCATTTTTGTGTACATCTTAATCTTTCTTTTTTTTCCTTCGAAATCTACCTTGTACCGCTAGCTACGACTGTAAGAGACATGGTGGTATCAATATCTTGCCTGCTTTTTTTGCGCCAATACTCTTAATGTCTCTTCCTTATCTCGACTGCTAATCCGTTGACGCTTCCATACACTTTAAACCCAAGCGCTTTTGGAAGGTGTACGTTAGCTATGGTTCTCTCTGGGTGAATTCCTTCGCATTCCATTAGGGTGTGCTGAGTGGTCTCCGGATTTTTGCTGGAGCCATACACATGCCTCATCTATTCCCGAATATTTGCCCCGGTATATCTTTGTTTTTGGGCAGCCTGCTCGAGCCTCAAATAGCAAGGCGCTTACCTTTGTGTTATCCTACAGATTTCTTCGTCTACTTTCTTTCTTCTCATTCTTGTATATCTGCATGGTCCTTTTTGTTCCTATTCTTTGCTTCCAATTAACTGCATCTTTTCCTCTCACTATCTTTCTGATGACTCCTGGTTGTCTATTTACAGTTGCAATTACCTGTTACTTGGTTGCCAAGTTTCTTGACCTCTTCCACCAGTCTGTGTCCATGCTTTTCAAGTACAGATACTTGTGCACTTTAGCTGCCCATTTATTTTCATCCAGCTTCCAGAATGCTTTTTCAAAACTAATTTTGCTCTGTGCTTCTCTGAACCGTTAAAACTGTTCTTTGAAGATGGATGGATGGAAGGATGTTTGAGCATCCCCTTTGGAACCGAGCGGTGGGTTGCACCACCAAGCTCTTGCGATTATACTGCTTATTGTCCTACCTAGGTTTTAAAAAAAGAAAAAGAAAACAAAAACGCACGATGAATTCCGATAACCAAATTTTCTGACCCCCTATTGTGAACTTTGTTTTTGTACGTCTCCATTTTTTGTCGTTTCCCAGCTTTTCTTCCCCCAATCTTCTAATTGCCTCTTACTAATCTCTATTGCGGACATAATAGCTTCCCCCTGCTCTCACTGAACGCGAGGGTTTTGTTGGGGTCTCGGTGCTGGCGCCCGTTATTGCGAATGGGTCGCAAGCCCCAAGGGTAGCGTTGGCCTGGCGGCCTGGGGCACTGGAAGCATCCGAAGGTCCCGGCAAAGCAAGAGTAGACTGGTAACAGAACAACTTGTTTATTCTAACATAGCAAAAGAGCGGCCGGTCAGTTCGACCGAAGTGGAGAGACGGGAGAGCACGTAACTCAACAGTACAAATCGGAGCCTCTCTCCTGGCGTCCGGGGGCAGCTGCTCTTATACTCTCGGCGTCGCGGGCCAGAAGGAAGGTCACGGGATGAGCCCACGCGACGGCGGAGCATGAGCCCACGACGGCGCGCACGGTCGAGCCGAGACACATGGTGAGCCGAGTGTAGTGACGCATCGCCAACCCGCCGACGGACAGACCTCCTGGCACCTCACTTGGGGAGCTCCGCTCCCCGGCTGCCGCGCTTTGACAAGCGTGGGCACACACACACACACGCACATACGAAGACACGTGGCACTGAAACACGCCTGGACACGCTTGGCGGGGAGGCGTTGCGGCGGCGTCGAACGGGCCAAAATGTCCGCCGCTTTGAACGAAGCCCCGGCGTCCGTTGCATCCGCGCCGGCATTACCGCGCGTTGTAGGCGAAACGTAACAGACCGCCCCGCCGGGGGAAGGAGATCCCGATGGTCAGGGGACTGCATCCGCTGTCCGGAGGGATGTCGCTCGATGACGCTCATAACCGAAGTCGGGCGTCCTTTGGCGTTTCTTGAGCGCAGCGCACAGAGAAGGCCTCGTTCTCACGTTCAGGTGCACACAGGACACTGCAAAGTGACTTCGGGAGAGTTGACATTTTTGTTCTCGTTTCCGGCAAGCGTTAGAACTACGCCGAAAGTCAACCGCTCAGTCAGCAAGCACGGCACAACCCTCACTAAGCCCTGCCAGGCTCTTTCCCCTTTTATACTGCTGCCTAGTTCCTTACAGTAGTTTAGCAGCACTCAGTACGCGTCCACAAATCGGAAAATTGCACTAGAAAGCACATCATCACTTTGAAACACTACACAAAAGCAATAGGTTAAAAATCCTGCCTCAGGAAGAAAAACATCAGTAACAAGCAATTTTGAGGCTGATTCCCACGTTAGGGGCTTCGACTTAAGCCATCGGCGTTACCGTTGAGACTCCCCTTTTTGTAACGTACCTCAAAGGAATATTGTTGCAAAGCGAGGCTCCAGCGCAGGAGGCGGCCATTTTTGGGAGAGATGGTCTGCAGCCATTGGAGAGGGCAGTGATCCGTTTCAATGATAAACCTCGAGCCGGCTAGGTAACATGACAATTTCTGAACGGCCCACACGATACACGCACACTCTTTCTCGGTGGCGCTATACGCCTGCTCACGACTCGTCAGCTTACGACTAGCATACAGGACGGGGTGTTCTACTTCTCCATTTTCCCGTTGGCACAGTACAACGCCCATGCCTCGCTCACTAGCATCACACTGAACAACGAACCCTTTTGTGTAGTCGGGCGATCGTAGCACAGGCTGGCTTGTTAGGGCGCTCTTTAGGGCGCTAAAAGCTCTTTCCTTTGTCTCGTCCCAGACGACTGTTTGCGGCTCTGTCTTTCTTAGAGCATCCGTTAGGGGAGCCGCGATATCAGAGTACCTGGGGATGTACCTCTGATAGTAGCCGGCGACACCTAAGAACGACCGAACATCGGTCTTCGTGCGCGGTTGCGGGAAGTCTCGCACAGCGGCCACCTTTATTTCAGAGGGGCGGCGATGACCCCGACCAATCACGTGTCCGAGGTAGACAACCTCGGCCTGTGCTAACTGGCACTTGGGAGCCTTGACTGTCAAGCCCGCATCGCGCAGGCGGGTTAGCACTGCCCGCAAGTGGGCCATATGCTCAGGCCAGGATGCGGAGAATATCGCTACGTCGTCTAGATACGGTAAAGCGAATTCTTGCTGTCCCCGCAACACTTTATCCATGAGGCTTGAAAAGCAGTATGGCGCGTTCTTCAAACCAAAACTCAAAACTTTAGGACGGAATGTCCCCATTGGTGAAATGAACGCCGCATACCTACTAGCCTCTTCTGTAAGTGGAACCTGCCAATAACCCCTGACAAGATCTAGGGTGGAAATAAACTGAGCGCTACTCACTCTCTCAAGGCGCTCCTCGATGTTAGGGATCGGATAAATTTGATCCTTAGTGATGGAATTAAGCCTGCGGTAGTCGACGCAAGGACGAGGTTCCTTGCCCGGTACCTCAACTAAAATCAAAGGGGAGGTATAATCACTCTCACCCGCCTCAATAACACCGAGCTGTAGCATTTTCTTTACCTCAGCCTCCATAATATCGCTCTGGCGGGGTGACACCCGGTACGCCTTGGATCGTACTGGCTCTGGGGAGGTAAGTTCTATGTCATGAGTAAGGACAGAAGTCCTACCAGGCCTCTCAGAGAACAGACCTTGAAACTCTTGTAAGAGCTGGTGTAGTTCGGTTTTCTGCTCAGGCGACAGCGATGCTTTACTTATTAAGTCACTAATGACTTGATCGGTGTCTTTCCTGTTCGTCACTGAGCCTAGTCCCGGAAGCTCGACCGGAAGCTCTTCGGGCACGTTTACCATCATGCACACCACTGCTTCCCGTTGCTTATAGGGTTTGAGCAGATTACAGTGGTAAACTTGCTGTGCTTTCCGCTTTCCTGGCAGACTCACCACGTAGTTAACGTCCGACAGTTTTTGAACAATCCGTGCTGGGCCCTCCCACTGCACGTCGAGTTTGTTCTTTAGCGATGTGCGCAATATCATGACCTCATCGCCCACCTCAAAACGACGGGCCCTGGCTGTCCGATCATAATAAACCTTGGCCCTCTGCTGGGCCTCTGCCATTGCTTCACCTGACAACTCCTGTGCCCTTCTTAAGCGTTCGAGGAGCTTAAGCACGTACTCTACCACGACTGGGTCGTCGCCCCTGCCTTCCCATGATTCTCGAAGCATGCGAAGCGGAGATCGCAGCGAGCGACCGTACACCAGTTCAGCTGGCGAAAACCCCGTAGCCGCATGCGGCGCGGTCCTTAATGCAAACATCACTCCAGGCAGACACAGCTCCCAGTCAGTTTGATGTTCAAAACACAATGCTCTCAACACGCGCTTCATGACGGAGTGGAGCTTCTCAACGGAATTCGACTGGGGGTGGTGCACTGAGCTGTGTAACAGCCTTACCCCGCACCTTTCGAGAAAGGCTGTCGTCAAAGCGCTGGTAAACACTGTACCTTGATCTGACTGGATTTCTGCAGGAAAACCAACTCGCGCAAATATGGACAGTAGTGCATTGACTATCTCAACTGAGCTGAGTTCTTTAAGCGGCACTGCTTCAGGGAACTTTGTCGCTGGGCAGATCACAGTCAAAATGTGTCGGTACCCCGTGGCTGTTACCGGCAGAGGTCCCACTGTATCAATAACGAGCCGTCTAAAAGGCTCCGTAATGATAGGTACCAACTTCAACGGCGCCCTCGATTTGTCCCCTGGCTTGCCCACCCGCTGACAGGTGTCGCATGTCTTCACAAAGTGGTCTGCGTCCCGAAAACACCCTGGCCAATAGTACTCTTGCAAGAGACGGTCCTTAGTTTTCTTAACTCCTAGGTGTCCGGACCACGAACCCCCATGCGACAAGCGCAACAGATCCTGACGATAGCATTGAGGCACGATCAGCTGATCGAACTCCACTCCCCTGCGGTCTAGATACTTCCGGTACAGGACCCCACCTCTTTCCACAAAGCGAGCATTTTTCTTGGCGATACCTTCCTTGACAATGCAGCGTATGTTTTCTAGGCTGCCATCCTTCTTTTGCTCGGCTATCAAAGCCGACCGGCTGACTTTTAGCAACCTGTTAAGTCCGTCTGACGTAGGCGTGATGAGCAAATCTGGAGACAGCTCTTCTAACTTTCCCGTGTCGGGATTTTCCTCTCCAGTATCTGGTGCCTTTAACGCTACAGGCTCAATTTTATTCCGTTCGGGCGTGCTCTGAATACCAGCTTGCTGCGCCTCTGACCCTTTCTCATCGTTCAACAACGTCGGCCCCGCAACTACCGCCTTTGCAGCGAGCTCCCGAACCTTCGATCTGGTTAAGGCCTGAACGCTAGCCTCACCAAACAAAAGCCCCTTCTCGCGCAGGAGGTGATCGGACCTGTTCGAAAATAGGTACGGGTACTGGGGGGGCAGCATAGATGACACTGCGGCCTCCGTCTCAAGTGCTCCGAAAGGTCCTTCAATAAGCACTTTTGCTACCGGCAGACACACGCTATTAGCTTCCACTGCTTGCTTGATCCATGCGCACTCGCCCGTGAACATATCGGGTTCTACGTAAGAGGGGTGAACTACATCCATTGTAGCTGCGGTATCGCGAAGCACTCGGCACTCTTTCCCGTTCACGAGGAGGTCTCGCATGTAAGGCTCGAGAAGCTTGATGTTCTCGTCAGTGCTGCATAATGACAAAAACACGACTTTTGGTTTTGTTTCTGGACACTGCGCCGAAAAGTGACCCGGCTTCTGACACGTATAACACACGCGCACTTGCCTCATCTCGAACCGCTTTCTGCGTTCGGCTTCGGCTGCCGCCGTCTCCTTACGTTCGGTCGGACTGCTTTCACTCGCATCCGAACTACGTGTGTCCCCCTTTGCTCTCATGGGCGTGAACTTTGGCCTCTCAAACTTGGAGCCAAATTCACCCTTTTGACCGTCCTTAGCTCCACGAGCCCGACGCGTCACAAACTCCTCGGCTAGCTCAGCGGCTCGAGCCACCGTACTAACGTCTGGCCTATCCAAGACCCAGTACCGCACGTTCTCAGGTAACCGACTATAAAACTGTTCTAGCCCGAAACACTGCAGAACTTTCTCGTGGTCACCAAACGCTTTCTCTTCTTTGAGCCACTCCTGCATGTTTGACATAAGCCTGTACGCAAACTCTGTATATGACTCACTTTTGCCTTTCTCATTTTCCCGAAACTTCCGACGGAACGCCTCCGCTGACAGCCGGTACTTTTTTAGCAGACTCGATTTCACTTTGTCGAAATTCTCTGCCTCCTCTCTCTCCAAGCGAGCGACTACGTCGGCCGCCTCGCCGGGTAGCAAAGTGAGCAAGCGCTGTGGCCACGTTTCCCGAGAGAACCCCTGCTTCTCGCACGTTCGCTCAAAGTTAACCAGGAACAAACCAATGTCCTCTCCAAGCTTAAACGGCCGCATCAGGTCAGTCATTTTGAACAATACTCGTTCTCCTGCACCGTGTGCCTGACTTCCATTACGAGCGCGTTCCATCTCTAACTCGAGACGCTTCATTTCCAAAGCGTGTTGACGGTCGCGCTCTTCTTTTTCTTTCTCTTTTTGTTCTTTAAGTTCACGCTCCTGTCTCTCTTTCTGTTCTTTAAGTTCGCGCTCCTGTCTTTTTGCCGTCTCCCTCTCCTCAATGGTCTCAAGGCATTCCGACAGCTCGTCATCCTCAGCTTCTAACTCAAGAATAGCCCTTAGCAGTTCTGGTTTTCTGAGTTTGTCTGAGACATCCAGACCCAACTCTCTTGCAAGCTCCAGCAATTTCGGTTTGCGCAACGACTTCAAATCCATGGCTGCTCTGAATGCTGCTTTCTCTACTGTCTACTATTGTCTTGCCGCAAACTAACCCGGCAGCAACGACAACCACAATTACCAGCTCTGTTTCTGACACTAACAAAAGCCTGGCAAAACTCAGAAGAAGAAAGTCCCGCACTCACCAAACCTCGCAGCCAAGACTTCAGCGCAGTCGTTCCGCTGCAGGCAACCAGTCATCACACAGGGCTCGTTGCACTGCTCCCGGATGGTCGTTGTGCTGCTCAGCATACATTCAACCGCATCTCTTCGCTGCTGGCCTCCGTTGTCGCGATCTCACCGCTGGCAACCAGTTGTTGGGGTCTCGGTGCTGGCGCCCGTTATTGCGAATGGGTCGCAAGCCCCAAGGGTAGCGTTGGCCTGGCGGCCTGGGGCACTGGAAGCATCCGAAGGTCCCGGCAAAGCAAGAGTAGACTGGTAACAGAACAACTTGTTTATTCTAACATAGCAAAAGAGCGGCCGGTCAGTTCGACCGAAGTGGAGAGACGGGAGAGCACGTAACTCAACAGTACAAATCGGAGCCTCTCTCCTGGCGTCCGGGGGCAGCTGCTCTTATACTCTCGGCGTCGCGGGCCAGAAGGAAGGTCACGGGATGAGCCCACGCGACGGCGGAGCATGAGCCCACGACGGCGCGCACGGTCGAGCCGAGAGACATGGTGAGCCGAGTGTAGTGACGCATCGCCAACCCGCCGACGGACAGACCTCCTGGCACCTCACTTGGGGAGCTCCGCTCCCCGGCTGCCGCGCTTTGACAAGCGTGGGCACACACACACACACGCACATACGAAGACACGTGGCACTGAAACACGCCTGGACACGCTTGGCGGGGAGGCGTTGCGGCGGCGTCGAACGGGCCAAAATGTCCGCCGCTTTGAACGAAGCCCCGGCGTCCGTTGCATCCGCGCCGGCATTACCGCGCGTTGTAGGCGAAACGTAACAGTTTCAAGGAGTCCAGTGGTGCCTAAATCGACCGCTGGGCAGATATCTTCACATTCTAATAAAACATGCCCCATCATTTCCCTAGCTTTACCGCAGCAAGCACATTCTTCTTCGTTCTCATATCTCGCTTTACAGGTGCGTGTTCTAAGGCATCCTGATCTCGCTTCGAAAAGTAATGAGCTTCCCTTTGAGTTATCATAACTTGTTTCTTTCCTGATTTTGTTTTTACCTCTTAAGAAGTTACTCGTGGCAGGTTTCTTTTTCATTGCCACCACCCATGAGATTATTTCAGCCTCTCTGACTTTCCAGATGACGTTCTTTGTTACTGAGTTGCTCACCCTACAGGCCGCATACTTGCTGGTATATGAAGGTATATAATATGGTATATATACATGAAAATAGCCGCATGATTACGTGTCCACGCGTCTGGGCACCAGTGGTCCCTGTTATTACTCAGAAAAATTAACTCAGCTCCATGCCTAGCGCAGCGGACTCGTGAAAGTGGCGAGGCATCGGAATTGGCGTTGGTCGCCGTGACATGCGAGCTGCCATTTAAGCGTGAAGCGCGAGGCTAACGCAGTGCGCAGCGGCATTGAGGGGGAGGACAACGGCATGCTGCTGTCCGACAGTTCAATTATGCGAAGAAAAACAAAAGCCTCTTACTGCGGCACGTCACTGCTGACAGAATACCATTGGTTGCAACCTAGTATATTCCATATTTTATTTTTAAGAGCTTGGCTAACGCTAGCTGGGACACCGTGTATAGAGAGGAAGATGAGTGGAAGGCAGGAAGGTTAACCTGGGCTGAGCTCTGTGAGCTACCGTACACTGGGGGAAAAGGTAAGGGGAGGAAACAGAGCAGGAGGGGGGGGGGGGTATTCTGTAAAAGTCCACCTATTCGACTGTCTATTTCAGCCGTTCCTGATTGGCTAGGGCCGCTCGTCTCCTCCTCGCTCGTACAGCTGCATCCAATTAGTAGTGGCCGAAATGGATAGTCCACAAGGTGGACTCTAACAGAATACCCCCACCAGGAGAGAAAGGTGAGTGTCGACGTCGCCGACCGAGCGAAAGTTGCCAACGCTGCATCGCAGACGGTGGCTCATTCCGGTTGCCTTCAGGAATCGTGCCAGCACTTTTTTTTTTTGGCCTTCTGCACAGAGATACCAGACGTACTTTCATACCACGCAGGGTCCCCAATGCTGGGCTGCAAGGAGCTGCGCTCGAAGCGCTACATCTCAGACGGCCACTGCACCTCGGCGCGCCCCCTGCTGGAGGTGGTGTGCGCCGGTGCCTGCTTGCCGCTGGACCAGTTGCCCTGGTACTCGGACGGATCGCCCGCCGCGGCCGCCGCCAGCTGGAGCTGCGAGCCCGGAGCCGTGCGCCTCAGGCGCGTCCACCTGCTCTGCCCCGACGGAGAGCGGAAGAGCTACAGGGTGCCCGTGGTGCGAGCCTGCAAGTGCGTGCGCAGCCTGGAGCACGCGACGCACGGATCCTGAGGCTTCCGCGACGATCGCCGACCAGCCGACGAAGTGCGACGCGCTTGGCTCGATTGCGATCGTTAGAAAACGAAGTTTATCGAGTGCGTGTAGGTAGTCTGGCTACATTACTTTTTGAACACCGCGTCGAGTAGATAGATCGTCTTCTAGCCGGTTGCAAGCGGTCGCGACGTGCTGAATGTGAGCCCTTAAATTTGACCGGAACGCTTAAGCGAGAGAAAGCTACATTCTGACGTCACGTGCAGTTGCTGAACAAATGTGTTTCCCAGAACCCATTTATCCGTGTGTGAATATTCCAACGACGTTAGAGACTTGGAGAATGTCGTGCGTCTAAATTCATTCGGCTACACAAAATGGTGAAGTCACCTTCGCAACAAATGTATATTCGCAATGTCGTAAGATGCGAGTCCGACCGCATTCGAAGCGATTTATGTACAGTAAAATAAAGTGTGCCGCTACAAAGCGCATTTCTTCCCCACTGTAGGCGTATTCCAGTTGTTTAATAGATTATTGCAGTAGAAAATGGCGGTTAAATTAATTATGAATACACCTTACATATAAGGCCTATTATGTTTAATTTAAACGATTTCATTGAGGCCAGAGAAACCAAATAATTCACGGATACATCTTATAATCTGCACAATGTCTGTAGCTAGATATTATATGAAGGCAAAGGTTATGGTCTACTGCTGGCACAGAGAATTCACAGAAAGTTTGTTGGCAGTAGACGACGCAAGTGTTTTTAAGAGATACTGGCAGGCTAAGCAAAAAATACATATATAGACTTGGTTAAAAACAACTGTGAACTATTCAAACATGCCGAAATTAAAAAAAAAAAGAGTCCATGGCGATTCAACGTACATGTTGTAATTTATGTTGAAACTTAAATTGATGCTTTAGTGAAGCAACTGAATAAATGCTGTCAAACTAAGTGTGATTTTACAAGTGTGTTTAATTTTTTTCATGCGTTGTTTACAAGGCATATTTTAATGCAATGTTTACACTTACACACCGCATAGGTCACAACGCTTATTGTCGTCCAATGTTTATGCCAAGAGATCGTCCCTACAGTTTTTCTGTGGCTTAGAACTTAAGCAATTATTTTGTTTTCTTATTGCGTGTCGAAGCCGAGAGAACAGACACTGCTCGCGCGCTCACCTGAAAGTTGAAACTAGGGTGCGCTGTCGATTTTCTGGAATTCAGTATGTCGACGACGTTCACGGTCTACACTCTAAAAAAAGTTTGCACCCTTTTGGGTGTATATCTGCCACACAACGATAATCGTCATCTGCCTTGATGCGTTTCCTTTCTTGAAAACGCCGCGCCCGCTGCTTTCCTGTCGGGAATGCTATGTCATGATGATAACGCGCATGCCATTCGTTACTGGAAAGTACCGGGCTCGCAGCGTTAAACGCATCAAGGCAGATGACGATTATCGTTGTGTGGCAGATATACACCCCAAAGGGTGCAATCTTTTTTTAGAGTGTAGATGCACGGGTTTTCAGGGGCCCTGAAACACCTTTGTAAAGTAATCATGGAATGACCGCACTATTGGAGGAAGTCGCCTTCGCACAGCCAACTTCACAATGTTTACGCCTAATTCGGACACAACACACAGCAACACTGCACGCCTTCGAATCAATCTGCAATTAACGAAACGACCGATGCGTTCGGGATTGTGACGCAGCCGGCGATGGAGGAGAGAACGTAACTTTGAAAATGTGGCTGTCACTCGAGTTGGCAGTGGAAAGATGAAGTAATTTTTTCCAGGCATACTGACATCGCAGACACATATGTTTCTTTATTTTTCCAACTCGAAATTACCAATAATAGTATTACTGATAATGCTGGCGCGATCACGAAATTTGGCCAGGAGCCATATCACCTGTTGGGTCCGTCTCGACCCGCTTGTTACGGAGTGCATGACGGTACAGGCACATGCGACAGCAAGTAATAGTCGATGCGAGATTGTATGTTTCCTGCAGCATGCAGTGCAATAATATTTGGCTAACATTTTTCTTACCGCGTTCCAAATTGTTTCAGGGCCCCTACAATCGTATTGGGAACTGTGGCTGAGATATTGCAATGCCTTCCTCGCAAAGATCAACGTTTTCAAAATGCCATAACATACGCAGTTATATCAGATGAAAAAAAGAAAGAATGCAGTTGAAGCAGTGCAAGCATGCCAGTATATATGTATTAGCATGCCGCTGAAAAAGCAGCACTTCGGAACAAATTTACGGAACATTTATTTTACAGATAAACACAATAATGATAACAACACAGCAATACGTGAAGTAACATGGCATAAACAGGACCAAAAAATTGTGTGCCCAACATAATAGGCGGAAAGCTCAGATCTAATAACACAGCGTGCTAGGAGCCTGAGAGTCGCCTACATGCGAGACTGTGGGGTAAGATTTTGGCTCTATACTTGATGACACTGACAGAGCGAAAAGCAAGAAACAGTCGTTTAGGTCGTCACGTTACACGTCACCTTTTACGTGTAAGTGTAATATGCGTACCAGTACCCCGTAATCTTGTTTCGCAGAAATTGCGCTCGGTAAATGAAGCATATCAGCAAAAAAGAAAAAATGAAATGGCCCACCTAATATTTTGAACCTACGTTGAACGAAAGTCAATGGGCGCCAGCTCTTCTTTAGGTAAAGGAACATTGGCACTGCTGCACTCTGTGTAACTCTTAGTACGGTTCCGCTTAACTTTTACTATGTGAGCGTAATGGTATCTTATTCATCATCATCATCATCATCAGCCTGGTTATGCCCACTGCAGGGCAAAGGCCTCTCCCATACTTCTTCAACTACCCCGGTCATGTACTAGTTGTGGCCATGTCGTCCCTGCAAACTTCTTAATCTCATCCGCCCACCTAACGTTCTGCCGCCCCCTGCTACGCTTCCCTCCCCTTGGAATCCAGTCCGTAACCCTCAATGACCGTCGGTTGTCTTCCCTCCTCATTACATGCCCTGCCCATGCCCATCTTTTTTTTATTTCAACTAAGATGTCATTAACTCGCGTTTGTTCCCTCACCCAATCTCCTCTCTTCTTAAGTTTCACCCATCATTCTTCTTTTCATAGCTCGTTACGTCGTCCTCAATTTAAGTAGAACCCTTTTCGTAAGCCTACAGGTTTCTGCCCCGTACTTGAGTACTGGTAAGACACAGCTGTTGTACACTTTTTTTTGTCAGGAATAATGGCAACTTGCTGTTCATGATCTGAAAATACCTGCCAAACGCACCCCAGCCCATTCTTATCCTTCTGATTATTTAAGTCTCATTAAGTTTTACGAACCAAGTGTAACATACTTTCAAAAACGTCCCACTTAGTCTCTGCCACTTATTTGGAAATGAGATCTATTTGTGTAAGGGAGCAAGTGAGCGGCTGTGCTTTGTGACGATTTTCGTGAATTTCTGTTTGCGTTTGCGCTGGCTATATCGGATGAGCGCTTCAAAAATAATAATAATAAGTCTTCGGACTTTACGTGCCGAAACCACGACGTGATTACGAGACATGCCGTAGTGGAGCACTCAGGATTAGATTTTAACACCCGGGATTAATTAGCACACACCAAAATCTAAATCCATGGTGCACGTTGCCAATCAAGCCCTAGCTCTGAGGCCTGCTATGGTATTTATTTTTCTTCATGTCATATAAAGATTGTATTGTATTGTATTGTATTGTATTGTATGGTATTATATTATATTGTATTGTTCTCGCATTTCCCCTCCATCAAAATGCTTGCCGTCGCGGCCGGATTTTAACCGACGACCTCGAGCTCTGCAGCGCAAACCTGCGTCTTCGCTATAGCCGGTATCGGCCACTCAAGTGGGAGACGTTATAAGGAAAATGCTGAATCGAATGAAAATAATTCTGACAAGAAACAACCCTAGATGTTCTAACCAGTGCAGGTTCGGTTTCCGGCACTTTGGTGCGGTACACATTGACGTGATGGAAGCATTTTGCTTGTCCACAAATGGCGAGATGCGGAGGGCTGCAGATAATTGCCCAAAACAATTTCCGCATCAGCTGCACCTCATTTTACAAATCCAGCAGGTTTGTCCTCACACGAGCAATCAGAGTAACGGACATGTTTTAAATGAGAAGAAGAGCGCCGATAAGGAAGATGACAAGAGATGCTAGATAACGGGATGATGTACTAGTGTAATGCGACGCAGTTTTCTGAATAAACGCGGACGTTGACATCGCTGCAGTTTTTTTCCCGAGCCACGCAAGCCTATCTATGGGTGCAGTGAGCGTCGTGTGTTTTGATGAAATAAGAGCACTTTGCAATTTTGTTATTTCGCCCTTCTCTTGCGACTCAGTTTACCCGTAAGTGCGTCCCTTAGTGATTATAGGCTACACTATCCGCAAGTGCGGCCAGCTCATTTGCTGCGTCAAATTCCAACTTCCTGCCTACTTCGAGCACAACTGTCATGTTTCAGAGAAATTTGCCGCCACGAACAAAACAAATTGAAAAGCTTGACCCCATGCTTGCTTTAATGCACCAAATATAAACCTGATTACAACCTCAGCCCATCTTTCTATTACTCTTAATTTAAGGACGTCGCATTCTGGTCGATTTTATTTGAACAATTGCGCATTTCATTCTTTAAACTTATTCCCCTCTCCAATCTTATTGTTGTTTAACTCACGGTGCACCGCAAATCGAGTAAGTGGTATGCTGTGGTAAAACTTTATTGAAGTCCTGCAGTTCGTGAGTCTTCACACGCCTTCCGCTCCCACGTGGGAAACGGAAGGCCGAGCCTCTAGCCCCCCCCCCCCCCCCCCCAGAATGTTAAAGACGTGAAATTTAATTATCACGCGGCTATGCTCATAAAAAATACAAAAGGCCGGAGGCTCCAAGAGCATCAGACATAGAAAGAAGCTCTGACTCGGGCCTTTATCGAGAGGCCATTGATTGTGTTGGATTTGCAGCGAAAATCAATTTGTCAATTTATTTCCCTTGTGTGAAGATTAACCAATGGCTGGCTGACACGTGGAACCATCTTTTTTTTTTAATGTAGAAAGCCTCTAAAACCTACACAGCTGTGCTATCTTGGTGCCGTAAAAGGACTGATGTGCCTTGCAGAACAGGTTCGCATCCGCATTGCCGGCAGTGTACGGTAAGATGCTAACCTGGTGACCATTTGTTGAAGCGAATCTGGTGACCCAGCTTTGGGACTCTCTAAGTCTAATGTTTATTCAGCGACCTGTCTGCCCGATGTAATTACGTTCACATGAAAACAGAATGAGGTACACAAAGCAGGCAGAATAACGTATGTTATGGCGTATCTCGTAGTTTTGGCATCCCCTTTCTGCGCATGGGCTTCTGAAGAGCTAGACAAATGTTGCCTAGCTTGTTTTTAGCAGTTAAAACATCATGAACATTATATCGGGAGGCCACATTTTTTATGTGATGCGAAAGCCCGTGAATATGCGGTATTACCGCATGCTTATTTTGGCTCTCAGCCCTTTCCTTTGGTGTGCACTCTGTTCCTACCTTGATGGCCTTGAGGCACTTCAAGCTGGCTGTTGTATAACAGCCTCAGGGTAGCCAGCTTCGCGAAGTTTTTTGACCTGACCATCCAAACTTTGTTTTATTAGATGTTGGCAAGACTTGGTCACCGCCTTGCGGAAGCAGGAAAAGGTGACGCCATTTTTTACAAGTTTTGAAGGGCACGAACGAAAGCTTACAAGGTATTTTGCAGGCCGGGGCATGTACAGTCACCTGCAATATGACCTGCAACACCGGTGCCCGTAGGTGAAGGGGCTCCAAAACTGTATGGCTGTGCAGGCAGAGGGTAAGTTCCAGACATAAACACAGCTTCAATTAGTGGTATTTATTAAACGGCTATTTTACATGCCAGAGCCACCGCGCAGCCCTGGAGCCCCTTCGACCACGAACAAGGGTGTTGCAAGTCATATTCATCGCAACTGCACTTCTAGCATACGTGTGACCCCCAAGCGCATGTGCACGTCACGTTCGGGATAAGCCATACATTGAGCCCAAAATCGCGTGGATCTGTAATTGCGCTTCGCTTTTCTTATCATACCACTCAGACTCGGCATGAAAGTGATACTTACTCTGAGGTGTTTAGAGAAGAGTATTTACGAAACGCAGTATCAACGACTTCACGGCATGTAGCAGCGCACGCGTCGTGCCTGTTTGACGCGATTGTAGGTTTGGGTAGCGAGCCAAGGCACTCAAGGAAATGGGATCGATGGTTCCGTGATCAAATGTATAATGCTACGGTACTGCGTGTATATTTGGCATTGCTACAGTGGAGCAGTAGGAAAGACCAGAACTCTCCACATTGACGACGGGTGTAAAGAATGGTGGGTTTTGAGCGTTGTAAATAGGGGACGGGCCTGTGCATACTCTTAAATATTATAGACCTGTTCACGGGTCATCTCCAAGGTGTACGGGTTGAGTTGCGCTCTGCAGTGTCGGCCAGCCGTTAGAGTGAACTGTGCCAGGGTTACGTTTTCGTCTTACTATCACAGTGAACGAGGAGGATCCGCGTAATCGAAGCCGTTGGTAAGAACGCGCACTTTTTTAGAAGGTTCAACAAGGTATATTTCCCATCCGCTGGCATAAATATGGGTTGGTTGGATGGGATGGCTAATGGCTTTCGTAACGCTCTTTCAGCCTCCACCATTTAGCAGGTACGTGTAAGTTGGTCTTGTGCTACGCTTTCATGACAGCCATAAGAGTTCGAACCTCTTTGCAGCTAACATTGCGCGCATAATGCTGTTGCTGCAGCGTATCAGCTCTTGCACTGCTTCTGGCTGTTATGTGGGTGTAAGCTCCGAGTACACCGGCATTTCTGCCTTTCGCCTTCGTCGGAATGCGGCAACGCCGGCCGGAATGCGATTCCGACAGCTCGCGCACATTAGCTTGCCGCGAGAACAGCAACTCATCCATTTCTACTTGTTAGTAGGCTATTTCGTTCATATGCGTACTATAGTGTAATAGGATGGGCAACGTGAAGTAACACCGTGACGCAGCAGAGCGGTCCTTTTTTTTTCTTTTGGTGCAGATTCCTGCGGTTAACTGTCTTCGAAAGGCACTCCACGCTGTCCAAAAAAGCACTATTCGCGGTCCTCGCGTTCCACATAGTTGGCCAAACGCCTATTCAGGGCCAGCAACTCACGCGCCTGGACTGTAGGAGGAGCATAATATTTAGAACCTTTGTTGAGGCTATTAGAAGTCGCTTACGAGGTAGGGCAATATTCCTAAGCCAACAAAACTGAACAGGCTTCGACGCTCTTTGCTGTCCTCCTCTTCACATTGTTTGTCCTCCTGTTGCACCGTAACAGTTGATCTACGGCTGGCAATATTGGCACGTGCTTATCTTTATTGGGTGAGCGCATTTGACCGTCTAAGAAATGTTATCGCTCAGCGTAGGGCGCGCCTGCATGTATCGGAAGTTTCTCGAATGTTATCGATGGTTCTATCCGCTGTCTCTTGTCGCTGGACCTTGTGTAATGTGATTGTTCGCACGCGCGGCGCGAATTGTGTGGAACTTTCCGGTAGACACGCGGGCACCAGCCAGCGATTATTCTGCATCCTTCGACGACTCGTGCATAAAAGGCGAAGCGCTTGACTCCGCAGGTCAGATTTTCGACGATCGCAGACTGCGTTCCTTGCTGTCGTTTTGCTTTTAGTTTAGCCAGTTTTCTGTTGGGACGGGTTCGCCCAATAAGAAAGTTAGTTTCGTCATACACAGTATTACTATACTGTGTTGTTTATCGTCACTACTACTACGTGAAAGTATGCACAACGGCACACGAACAAGCGGCTTTTTTTTTTGGGGGGGGGGGGGGAAGCAATGTATTCCGGGAGCTCAGTCCGTGGCGGGCACGTGGAAGGAGAGCCCTTCGGCCGCCTCCCTGTGCTCGGCGGTCTGAAGTCGCCGGATGGCCTCGCGACGCTCCCGCGCCTCTCGGCGCTTCTTCTGGATGAAGGTGGGGATGCCCACGGCGAGGAACACGAGGAACAGGCAGCCCAGCATCACCACCACGGGGCCCGCGGCGCCGAAGTCCTCGTGGCGACGACCTGCGTGCAAGTCGATGTTAATCGAGTTTCTAGCCTGTGCGAAGAGAGAGAAAAAAAGACACCCGCAGCAATGCATTCACTTGCGCATTTGCTTCCTATAAAGCCATAACCACCGGACTGGGCTATCACGACTGCATATAATAGTGACACTACAAGTGCCACTTGTGCTTGCGATTAAATGCCACTCACTCATCGCTATTTCTGATTACTGCTATATAGTACTGCTACTGAACTAAAAAAAACAATGGATGTATGGAACCGAAGAAGAAAAGGAAATTTTCTATTTTGCTACATAGCATCGCTTTGAATGGAGGAAACGGAGATAAAATTTTTTTAGCTGACGTTTTTCCATATACGATGAAACACGGAATGGTTCCTTTGATATTAATCGAATTCAGTTGGTTCTCCTATGGTGACGCGAAAAAATTATCATCAATATTGTGAGCTAAATTAGCTTTTTTTTTCGTCTCTTTACTATCGCCAATTAACATTTGCGAGCCCCTTCACCGGTCACGCAAATATAGGCAGACGTACCTCGTACGCACAAGCCAACGTGTCTTGGTTTCTGAATAAGATACGGCTGCAATCGGTACGGGTCATGCCATTCGGGGCATGGCTATATGAAGTCGCAGAGCGGACACACGGGTGGTGCCTCGTGGTAGCGGGTGTCTCGGCGTCTGATGCTCTGTCAGGTGGTAACATCGCATGTTCTCCATAGCTTGACAATAATTCTGCACGTATGGTCTGTCGTAACCAAATTCCAGCATTTCATTATGTCGTACTACACGAGAGTGGCAGTCATAAAGGGAGTAAAATAAACATCTACATATTCTTTCCGTAAAATTACAGAAAAACAATACACAGATAGTCTGTTACAAGAAGTCCCACATATTTCCTGCATTCTTTTTTTTTTTCACAGCGTTCTTACCGTGTGCTGTAACTACCGTTGCGGCTACTACTAATACCACTAGCACTACTACTACTACTACTACTACTACTACTACTACTACTACTACTACTACTACTACTACTACTACTATTACTACTACTACTACTAACTACTGTCATAAGTGCCGCCCACATTGGTCGATCGGGCAGGCGCATTTCGTACACGAACAGCTGTGCTAGGGCCCGAACACCTGCATACTAAGGCTGGTTATCGATGGTTAATCAGCCACGAAGATGCAGGCAGATTTAACAGGTTCAAAAGTTAAGTTCAAAAAAAGTTAAGTTTCAAAAGCTAGCAGGCCTCGACGTTGTAGTCTCTTCCAAACTTGTAACCTCGACCACTCGTACAACACTGCTCACCCCCGGGCGCCTTTAGTTGGGCCTTCAGCTGACGTCCGAACTTGATTTTTAAAATGAATAGAAAAAGAAGTTCGCATTTTATGGCAGGTCCTCAATAATGTCAGAAAAATATAAGCTATGCCATATTTAGCATACTTTATAAATATATAAAATATGCTTGCTTGAACGGAAAAAGAAAATTGAACACCTAGCAGTTTATGGCGGTGTAGTTTCAATCAAAAGCTCTCGCCCTTCCTGCCTTCTTTCTTTTAATATAATTATGAGAATCGCATTATTTTTTTTAAACTGAGAGATGAAGTTTACAACTCCTAAGCATATATCCCGTCTGTGCATGACGGATGAGGACGCCGAGTTAAATTGCATTTTTTCTTGATTGGCTTTACAAATCCCGCGAGCCTATTTTATGCTTTTTGGCTTCACTTCTAACAACTGCGTCTGTATTTATGTACGGCTGTTAAATAAACATTAACGTTGAATATTTCCTACATTTAGGCGAATTCTACAGGGATTTAATCTATGAGCCACAGCGTGATAAATATCTCTTTGTGATGTACGATAACCGTGCAATTAAGGAGCCAAGGGTAGTGACTGAAGAAAGTTCGACGTTTGCCTACATCTTAAATCATAGAGAATATGGACATATGATTTTTTGAATTGTATCATTTTCTAGTATATTTAGAAGATTCCATGGTCTGAAATGAAATTTCTCCCGTAAACCTCACTCCAGATTGTCCAAATTAAGATATGATAGAAGTGATTTCAGTTGCTGCCTGATGGCAGCCTTCCTGTCTTGGACAACTCATGAATGAATTATCTTCTAATCTTTGCCCCGTAGCTTTGGCTCGCTTCCACAGAAAGTAAATTTTGATGAAGTAGCACCACATGTGCACGAAAGTAATTGTTTAGAAAGCTAATTAGTTATGTTTATGGTAGTTAGTTGGATGTGTTTTGATTACTCGTGTAAGTAATCTATGCCTCTATTAATAATCCAGCTCAAGGACTATAGAATTGTGCTGTCCGCCACGGGGGATTTTTAGAAATATTGTAAAACATGAAAATGACCACCTGGTATGTCACAACACCACCCTGGTCCTCAGCGCGCAAGTCGAGCGAAGTGGCTAACCTCTCTGTCCTTGCCTCTATTTTTTTCCTCCTCGAACGGCATTTCAGTGTCGTTGCTGATGTTTTGAGAGCAAAAATGAGGGACGATGGAAAACGAATTTTTAAAATAAATTGTTAGTGCAAATGATCAAGTAACGTATGAAGAAGGGCTGTACAGAGGACGCACTGGAAGTGCTAGGCCAGCTCCTTCTGTCTACGGCGTCTACGCATTGTTACTGAATGTTCGGCAACATATAAGTAATCCAGGAGTAATCGATTACGTTATTATTGCTCCATTACTTTCATGGGGAGTAATTTGTGGCTGTAATCAATTACATTTTTTTGAATGAAGTAACTGTAATTGTAATCGGTTACTATTTTTTTTTTCTGTAACGTGTACAAGGCCTGCTCGGGACGTACGCATTTCTCGTGTCTGTCTTCTGCGACTGCGCTCCCGTCCAACGCGACAACAGAAAGGGCAGCAGCCCCCTGTTAAGCCTTATTGTCTCCTTTGTCGGATGTTCCTCTTCCATATAGCGCAGTCAATGATGAATGAAAGCTACCCACCGCCTTAGCTGGGTGGCTACTTCATTACGCTTCTGAGTTCGAGGTATCGCCAGATGTTTGTTGGGAGTGAAATGCGATAACGCTTGCGTGCTTACATTTTGGTGCATGGTAAAAGATCCTGTAGGTGGTTCAAATATATCCAGAGGCCCCCATTATACGGTATATGCCTCATAATCAAATTGTGATTTTCAACTTTTTTATCTATGTCGCTGAGAAAAAACAAAAACATACATGGACGAAGGTGACCCTTGGAAAGCTGCTATCGTGAGCAGCTTGACAGGTGTAGCCCCCCCCCCCCCCCCCACCCCCCAACCATGGCAAAACAAGCGGGAACTTTAAAAATTAAAGAGAAAAACCACAAGCTTAACTACGAATGTAAGCCGCGGTAGCAGCCAACCAGCCCCTTTTGCAGCCTGCATGGGACCTCCTCGCGGATCCGCTACTGTGTTGAAGAGATGCCTGCTTCAGTCGAGATTCTACGTTCTAATAACGCGGGTTCTCCCGAGGCTTGGCAGCCCAGGGAGCGAGCCTGAACTGTCGAGAACATTCACACACGTAGGACAGGCTCAACAACTGTGGGCGAAGGCTCTCCGGCTCGAATTTGGTCACAGCGCGTGTTACGAGAACGCTGGATGGCGGCCGGCTCGTCGCGGTCGCAAATTAACCGAATGCCCCCCCCCCCCCCCCCCCCCGCTCCCCATGTCCTGGTTCACGCGTGCCGTGCCGCGGCCGCGTGGTCTGGTACGAATTGCTGACCCGGCTGACTCAGCCCTGACGAACGTACGCGACGCAAATCGCTTAACGTTGTCACTCCGCTTCGCCGCGGCGGCTGCCCGCGTTGCTTCGGGACTCGGAAAAAATTACGGAAGGCGACGTTCGAGCGTTTCGTTATACGCTGAAAATTCGTGCCGCCCTTTCCGAGCCGGTGACTTTTGGTCACGACATAAAAGTGCGCGACATAATTCTTTTTCACCTATACTGTGTTGCACGTCCTTACGCCATCCAATACGTACTAGAATTAGAAGTGTCAGAATGTTCGTGATTTGTAATACGAATCGCAGAGTTCCTGCTATGATATTCGTAATTCGATGTCACGAATGACTATTAGAAGCTAGAAGTGGAAATAACTATGGAAGTGAACGTTCTTTACATTGATTCGACTACAAAAAGACCGTTGCCATTCGCAACTTTCACCGGCTATAGAGGGCACCACAACTTATCCAAAATGGCTGTTGATCCGGTGATCACCTGCACGGGGACATCGCCGCCTGCGTAGTTTTGGTCGCTGGTTGCCGCCACTTGCCGACTATAGAATCATCTTGCGTGGCATTGCACTTCCAATTCAGGAAGCAGCTCACGCTTGAGTGCGTAATGTCACACTTATAAGCAGCGAGAGGGTGACCAATGCGCTCCGTCATAATCAGTATATCAGCAAATATCAATGACACATTGAGCCACGCACTTGTTCACTTTCGAGAGCCATCGAGCCCGACTGGGATCTAATTTATATTCCAAATGGCTCCCTTCTGCAGCTTTCGCAAGCGAGTCAGTCGCGATCGACGAATTAGATATCAATCGGGCTTGATCGCGATCGTAAGTGCCCGTAGCACACCGATCAGGCGAGGCCCTTACGATTGAGACCGATCGGTACAGAATTTCGCGATCGCGAGTGGTTCCCCTCGGCAGCGACCGTAAGAGTCTGAATTATACAAAAGAACAATACGAGCATTCTTCTTGCGCAGATACCCTGGTTACACGTATGTGAGTGTGAGACTGTCTAACGGGTGACCTAGTGAGGTTAATTCGGGGTTTCGCACCCCAAAACAGGGTTTCCAATGAACCGTTTCACAGGCCATTCCTTTCTGTTGTCGCTTGTCCGAAGAAAAACTATGACGGCTTACGGCGACTTTTACGGTGCGGTTTGAGCGTTGCGGCACAAAGCCCCACACGCGATTGCTCTTGTACTTTGTTCCCATTTCTGAAACGCCAAAGTTCCAGGGCGATGTTTAAAAAAAAATCCTTCGCAATTTGCTTTCCGCATGCGCAAGAAGTCAAGAAAGCAACAACGACGAAGCGCAGGTCGCATGTTCTCGCCAGGCATGTATTTGTTCTGTACCCGCCGTGATTGCTCAATGGCTATGGTGTTGGGCTGCTGAGCACGATGTCGCGGGATCGAATCCCGGCCACGTCGGCCGTATTTCGATGGGGGCGAGAACACCCGTGTACTTAGATTTAGGTGCGCGTTAAAGAACCCCAGGTGGTCGAAATTTCCGGAGTCCTCCACTACCGCGTGCGCCATAATGAGAAAGTGGTTTTGGCATGTAAACCTCATAATTAATGTCTTCGTTCTATCATCAGATGACTGCTTTCGGCGGTTGCCGTGTGTTGGCTCTACCGTACCTGAAAGTTACGAATTTTGCGACCGGGCAATGCAGTTATTGAGTGAGTACACGGACTTATGCTTCATAGTTTGTTGTCGTTCAATAAGAATGGGTCGCATTTAAAAACACCTTATATAGACATTTATGAATGGGAAAATCGTCATCCACCCGAATGTAGCACGAGGCTACAAAGGAAGCCCGTATGGGTTTCTCAGAAAGATAGCTTCGCAGTTGAGGAAAAATTCGTCCTAGTTAGGCATTTATCCCCAGCTGCGAAGCTTCTCTTTTTGATAAAAGCCGACATGCTTGACCGTTACTACCACGTGACAATATCATCATCATATTATTAACTCCAGCTCGTCATCTCCATACTGCAGAAAGTGAAGGGACCAGCCGCTGCTAGGCTGACGACAAGGTGCCTCTGGTCAACTGGCGCACGCTATTATTTCGGCTTGGTATCTTACAAGCTTGCTCTCGTAAATACACCGCAAATATCGTCTTTTCCCCTGTGTTTCCCCAACAATGTAGTTATTCTTGTTAATTTTCTCAGGTCCATCGGCTGTATAGCACATGAGCACTTGAGAGTACGCATGCTTGACATGTCCATGTTGAGGAAGGAGAAGAAGCAAATGATCGCGAAGCACTGACGTAGCACTCGCTCAATTGGCTCACCAGCGATATTGTTAGGGTGATGACCCACGAGCTCGTCCGGAAACGCTGAAGGAACAAGAGAAACAAATAAACGCGATTAGGACACTAGCTTGCGGTTGCATGCAGACTCTACAGGGTCAACTGTACCCGAACATGGCTCAGAACGTCGACAAAACCAGCGACATAGCGGAGTAACGGAAGTTGATGTGATCACCTTTGACAAGCTGTTGAGCCTCTGTGACGGGACTCTGGAAGGACACATCTGCAAACATGTCGAAAGTAATAAAAGGCGTCATTGATTTGCATATTAAGCAGCTATAGATGACGTGTTCGTACGGTAGTCGGAGACGACGAGGGCAGGCGCATATAATTACGGGGCTAATGCCAGGGCCGGTGTAGAGTAAAACTATTCCAAGCTGTTTTTATTCCAAATCGACCATTATTCCTCCCTGATAGTCATAATGGCTCGGACTACGCCCATTTGGGCGTGGCGCCCACATATATGGGCTGGACTCGAACCATTCTGACCTATGAGGGCTAGGCCGATTTGGAATAAAAACAGGTTCGAATAGCTTTGAGTTATAACGGCCCTGCAGGCCATGGCTCCCTATACAGAGCAGTGCAGAGTAATTTAGTAAAAATTAAAAAAAGTAATGGCGCAAGGGGAAGTTCGCCAGCAGATGCAGGCCGAACTAATCCACTGAATACGGTGAGTTGGGTCAATCTTATAAGCCCGTCAATAACTGAAAATATTATGTTATGAACGCTATAGTTTAACTTACGCCAGGCTCGCCCTAGCGAATATCAATATGTTTCACCACAATGCATAAGACTTCTCACTGCACAAGGTTCCGTTGCCTCTGTTAGTATGCTTCACCACAATCTACTGTTTTCGGGCAATTTGCAATTTGTTTGTTTTCAGACAATTTCAGTAAGCTTCACCGCAATCCACAATTTATGTGACTAGCTTTACTGGAGTGCACTTCGCATTACGGCGAACAAACAACACAGCAATTCCAGATTACTATTCAGTTTCTGCAAGCCAGAATGCAGTATATCAATGTATTAGCATCACGGCTATTCATCGACGAGTTCAACCAGCACAAAAAATGAATCTAAACATTTCATCATTCAAGATGTCCGTTTTATAAAACAAGAGGCTCTTCGCTTAAAAGTGTGCCTGAAATAACTTCCGATGGCAAGTTGAAGTCTCTGTAGAACACATTGCAGCCCACGTACGAGCTCTTGCTCATCAATCATCGTTTCATTTACGCGTTTGCAAACTTGCATTATAGAAAGCATGCGCTTTGTGAGAGCCTGTTCGCTGCGGCTCTGTGGATGGATGGATGGATATTATGAGCGTCCCCTTTGGAACGGGGCGGTGGGTTGCGCTACCAAGCTCTTGCTACTATACTGCCTGATATCCTACCTAGGTTAAACAATGAAAAAAGAAAAACAAAAACACTATGAACTACCACGCCCAAATTTTCTAATCCCCTATTGCGAACTGTGCTTTTGTACGTCGCCGTCTTTTGTCGTACCCTACTTTTCTTCCACCAGTCCTCCAGTCGCCTCTTACTAATGTCTATTGCGGACATGTTTGGTTTACCACTGCTCCCTCTGAACCCAAGGGCTTCAAGGAGGCCAGTGGTGCCTAAATCGACCGCTGGGTAGACGTCTGTGGCTAGGTAGTTTGGCGCCATCTAGCCTGCATATGCTGAATGACAACTGTCGCCTCCGAGATCGTCGCGTAACAGCTTGCTTCTATTATCGATAATTTGGTGAAACACTTTAAATTTTGATGTTTTATGTGCCAAAACGGCGATTTTATTATGAGTCAGGCAGTAGTGGGTATCTGGGTTTCTCTTGATTAAGTCGGGGTCTTTAACGTATATACGTATATTCAGTGCTCCCATTTATGCGTAAGCATCCTTTGGCGAGTACTGTATACCCGTCACGTGAAAAGTGTAATGCCTTGTATCTGCACAAAAATGCCTAATTTGCAAAGTTAATACATTTAATCGTTATAATAGTGAAAATGTTGATGATTGGTAGCTTATAAACGATAAGTACCACAGTATAAACAAAAATAATACACATAGATATACATAGGGCTCCTTAGAAAATCCACGTGGAAGTTTGTAGTAGGGGTGGGCCAAGTGAAAATTGGGGGTGAGCCAACTTCAAACTGTCGGTTGGCTCAACTTGAATTTTGGACGCGGGTTGAGGGTGGGCCAACTTAAATTTGCAGGTGACCCAACTTCAATTTTGGGGGTGGGTCAACTAAAATTGGGTGGTGGGCTAGCTTAAGTTTGCAGGTGACCCAACTTGAAATTTGGACGTGGGCGAACTTCAATTGGGGGAGGGCCCAAATGAAGTTTGGTGATGTGCCAAGTGGAAATTTGGGGGTGGGCCAACTAAAGTGTCGGGTTAGGCCAACTTAAATTTACAAGTCACCCAACTTGAATTTTGTTGGTGGGCCAACTTAAATTTGTGGGTGGGCCAACTTGAAATTTGGGGTGGGTCAAATAAAATTTGGGCGTGGGCCAATTGAATTTGGGGGTGAGCCAACTTGAAATTTGAGGGGTGGGCCAACTTCAATTTGGGGGCAGGAAAACTGAAATTTGGGCGTATGCTGACGCATACTTGGACAACTGTAGGGGAGTTTCTGCATTTTTATTCTTAGTGGGCGCGTGAGTAAGTTTGAAATTATCTAAATAAACAAAATTGTAAATACTAGCGATTTTTTATACAATTCCAGATTGAAAACTGTCGCCAATTTCTTTGTGTTCTAAAGTAAGCGATTACTACAGTCATTCGAGTATACAAGAATGACGAGTGATACAAGCAATACATTTTCAGAAAGGTTTTGCTGCACTGGGCCATGGCTGCAACGCTGATACACCAGTAACTGTACGAACGTATGAAGGAAATGACTTCTGCCGAAACATCAAATAAATCACATTTGGAGAGCCTAAGAATTTAGTGTGCCGATTTAGGAAAGACAATTTAGTATTTCGACGACCACAGTATGTTTGCATACCTAAGCAGCGGTGTGTGCAGCGGCAGTATTACACATAGCGCCAATAAACGTAACATTTTACGTGCACCTTGTGGCGTATTGCTTCATTTTTTTATAAGTTTCGTTGTCATGCTGCAGCATGGTACTGTTCCAAAATTAGAGGCTCCTCGGTAAATGGGGTGTCCAATATTAATTATTATTAGCGACCTCTCATATTGCTTTAAACGTGGCATTTATTAAAATTTAGAAAACATATTGGGTATTTGATTTGCGTATTCGAAGGTGATTTCTCTCGAAAATTTGTATTAGATTCGATTCGGAAATTTCACTATTCGAAAACATCTGTTGGAATGAGTAAAACCATGACGGCTTGAGACACGATGGCGCAAACCACTGCAATTACTGAGTAAAGCATATCACCGATAAGTTTTTGCGTTATCTGAGTTCTGGAAGGCGCGTATCACGCAGAAGACGTTTCCCACAAGCACCCCTGACGAACTAGTCCTAGAGTTAAGCCTAACTTTCTATTGCGAGCATAATAGCCCCACTCGCATTCTAGTACATATTAGGAACCTAATTTTTAAATGACTGCTTAAAAACCGGTTTTAAAGAAAAGAAAATACGGGCATCGAAACGAAAACGGCTATGATGCTGTTCGACAACCTATTGACCCTTCTCGCGGCGATCCCACGGGCTCTGCCATGTTTGATCACGTGGTGACACGTCCATTGCTTGCCTCAACTTTCTCTATTAGCTCCGTGCTTACAATGGGTTGGCATGGCGCCGGTGCGGGTTAGCAAACCTCTATTTCGGGATATATCGTGGATGGCGACTGGGTGGACGACACGAAGCTTTGGCCATAGCTTCAGAGAATGTGCAAAAGAGATTTGGAAGCTGATTAAGATATGTACAAACGGTGCGAGCAGCGCATATATGGTGCTTGTTTTGAAAGCGGCGCTAAATATCTGTTCCAAAGCTATCCAAACTTTCCGCTCATGAATTCAATCAGGATTAGTGTGTTTTGCTCTTAGTCCTTTATTTGGCAAATATTTTAAAGCAGCGGCCACTCGCATTTTTGGCTCAGTACATTTCCTCGGCGCGGTCACTATCTCCTCCAGAAGAACTTCCCTTTGGCCTAGTTGGTATTTACTGCATATCATATTTACCGCAAATAAAGACGGGGAGAGAGGGAGAGAACACATAAACAGCACGGGCGGTAACTTTCAACTGTTTTATTCACGGCAGCCCGTGGGCATATATAGGCAAATAGAACATGCACAGATCGCAGCAAACAAGAATAGACATCAGCTTAACGTGGCAACCAATTATCAAAAAAATCTATTTCCGTTTGAAACAACCTAATGGAGGTATCGCTAACACAGTCTTGGCCTTTCTTTTTTATGCCCACGAGCTGCTGTGAATAGAACAGTTGAAAGTTACCGCCCGTGCTGTTTATGTGTTCTCTCCCTCTGTCCCCGTCTTTATTTGCGGTCAATATGATATGCACTATCTGCTTGTTTTCTACCTAATCAATCGCGGGTTTGCTCAGTTCCGGTAGATTTGTTCTTTCTGCGTTCAAGGCTTGAAACGTAGCCGTTTTGTACGTTGTAATACCTTGTAGCAAAGATGTATTATCGCTAGTAATTCGCCCATTCTTGTGGATCGTCACGAAACATTCAGCTGTGACCGTTCGGTGCGCTATCGGTGCAGTTTGTCATTTATTGTGCGTATATA
Organism: Dermacentor andersoni; assembly: GCF_023375885.2. Taxonomy (NCBI): domain Eukaryota; kingdom Metazoa; phylum Arthropoda; class Arachnida; order Ixodida; family Ixodidae; genus Dermacentor; species Dermacentor andersoni. The sequence continues at coordinate 46,670,021 of NC_092818.1, read as the reverse complement.
GAGCGCATATATTCAAGTGTGCGCGCACCCACTTATGGACACATATTGCGATAGAGTGAGCGTAGGTTGCCGTGCCAGTAGGGGTATATGTGCGTAAAACACTGTGCGCGAAACGTACTATGACAGCAAGCGGCACTACTCCCTTTGTCGTTGTTTAACGAGTGGCACTCACTCTTGCCGACGTTCCTAGGCTGAAGCAATTTCTTTCAAGTTTAGTGGTAGAACGCTGTTGGATGAGCGAATTTCGGTATCCTCGAAGAAAGCTCTGCATCTCGAAGAGCCGGCACCACGTACGGACAGTTGCAGCAAAGGTCCGCGAACTTGGCTTCCTTAATACACCACTCACTATTCTTGCAGCCAACGAGTGCGCGCGTCTTCAATCCACATGATTCAATCCGGCATGATTGGAGCACAGCGCGTTAGCGGAAACTCAGTTGCATTTCTGACAGCTGACCGCACAGAAGCAAGGTGGAAGCGGTAGCGGTTTCGTATTAGCGCGCGGTCGATGAGGCCACGTGCAGCGCGCCCCCCGAAAGCGCCATCTCGTTCATGTAGAACAAACTGCTCGGCGGAAAGGGTCAACAGCAGTGGCAACTTCATTTTCATGTTCTTAGAATAATGACGGGATCTGCACGGTGGCACGGGTTGCAGGCTCATTTTCGGCAGGCACTTTTGCCATCGGAAGTTTGTACAGATCATTGCCCTGGTTTATGCGAGTGCCTCAGCTGCCCGGCTGCTACTACACTGATTTTACGCGCAAGGGAATAATGATGGAGGCTAGGGTATACTCACTTGGCACTATGAAAGGGCTCTCGCGCGAAAGTAGCCTGGTGATATTGTGAGTTGCATTGGCACCAAGAATCCCTGCAGTAGAAAGTGGCGTGCGTATGTAAAGTATGTCCGGTATGACCATAAATGGAGAAAACAAAACAAAAGGAAATGCTTGGCGTAATGACCTCTCTATTTTACGAATCGGAATCAGAATCAGAATCAGTTTTTATTGAGATCATTAGAAAGATTACAAGTTGTTAATATTCAGAAGGAGGTCCCGAAGTCAAAGACTGCAATGGGACCTCCTTTACAGAGTAAACGTAATAATACAAAAGTACAGCAGTTTCAACAAATTTTTAACATAGAAAGATTACAGGTTTTAGTATGAGTAGCATGATTGAAGAATTACATATACATAAATGTCATGAAAAAAAGCACTGTAACACAACCTCGTAGACAACTGATAAAGTAACTGCGTAGATGACGTGACGAACACAGTATAATTTGTTAACTCGAATGTATATGTGAGGCAGAAACAGAAACCTAACGTTATGGCAATGAAAATGAAATGAAGGCACCCTGGCACGAATGGCGAAGGTTGTGGCGCGCCATGCTAATGAGTTATCTAGTGCGATGAATGATTTATAAGTTTTGCAGAATTATTGTGTCTAACGTCATGAAGCTGCGAAGTGGGCAACGAACGACGCCGTAGCCATGGAATCGCTTAACACTTCCATGGTCCCTCCTCTAGGGCGTAATATAATGTAATGCAATTAATGGTAATGCGCATAAATCACACACAACAATATATGTCATGTCGCCACTAGGCACTTTCTTACTCTACCCCACCCGTCCATCTTCTGTTTTACGTCTTCTGTGCGCGCCTCTGTCAAGCCAGTCCTAGGCTTTTTGGGTGCACCCCTAACATCCCTGATATTGAAATAAAGGTATTTGTATTTATTTGTATTTGCACCTTTTCTAGACCGCTTCTAATCCCCCCGATATTCCAGTCAATGACAACGGGCACTCACGAATGAAAACCTTTGGCAATTCATCCTTTGCAAATTTGCTCAGAACAGGCTATGGCTACTTTGCCGATAGTCCACCTTTAACGATAACAATTTATTTATGTTCGACTTGGCATCGTCATAATTCATGATGTCATGCCGAGCTACTGCGTGAAATACGAGCTGGTTTCGCCAACCGTCTCTCGGTTTTGCATATTTTCTGGCTTAGGAAGCCTCTTCTCAAGTTGGGAGCGGTTTTTTGTAATTGTAGTACGTTTATTTGTAATGCAGCACAAATATTTTTTCTCTTTATTCTTTAAGTGACTTGCCTTAAAAACAGGAAACGCAAATTGTAGGCGCGAGGCCGTAAATAAAATCTAATCTATTCCGCGATATCTAGGATTCTTGCTTTAGATAGCGCCAAAATATGTAGAAAAGTGGAGGGCTGAAAAGCCGACCGCCACAATTTGTTTGGCGGAGAACCGCACGCGGAGTGTGACGCTTCAAACAACACGAATGCTGGCATGTCACTTGCCTTTTATTCGTCGCTTTCGTCTCTTTTCCCTTTAATTCTTAACACTTTCTGGACCCAATGAGTCCTGCAGGAATCAGGGCGTTTTGCTGGATATATTTAACGTCAAGAAAAACAAACCAAGGAAAGGATTTTCAGAAGCGCGAAAGCCAACACTGATCGTAGCGTAATCTGTCGACTTCGCGCCGCAGATGGATATTTCTCAAGTGTCCGTCTGTCGCGCAGCACGTTGAGGTTGGCCCTCCGCACTCTATTTTTGGAGTTTGCTGCCTATACTCGCGGTCAAATTTCTGCGGCTATCAAGGCAAAACTACGGGGGGCGGAGCTTCTGCGCACGTGTTAGCGCGCCAAGTAGTACGACAGTGTTTGACAGTGCATGCTTTTGGTTGCTCGGAACAGGCGCTGAATCGACACAGCTTCCACGTGCGATGGTTTGACGTTTTGCCCAGACGCGATAGGGAAAAGCCGCAAAATAAGTCGATATTCACAATCATTGGTGCGTTTTCGCCTTATTTAACTGTTGCTAACAACGTGTTGATGTTTTCTCTTCCGCAGCTTAAGCTAACGTCGACGAAAACGCGGGACGCTTTTCAGAAGCAATCTCACTTGTGCGCGCTTTGCCTCCGTAGCTTTCCCCTGATAGCCACAGAAAGTCGTCGGTGAGTGTAAAGCATATCGTCTGCCCTCGTTGGCATGCGGTGCATGCGCGACCCGTGAGATGAATTGTTTAGAAGGTCTCCTGAGACGGGCACTGTGCATTTGGCTGCAAAAGCGACCAAGCCGACTGGACGCACCGTCACGATCCACTCAGTCGGCACCGCCGCAGAGCCCAGAGCACCGTTCGGGCTTCCACTGCTGCTGCATGAGCGTTTTGAACACAAATACTAGTCTTTCTGCCTTGTTCCTACCCAGCTCTGAGCCTCATATTGCGTGCGCGTCTAAAAAAGTAGCGCTGCATTACTTCCATAAGAAAGGAAAAAAGAAAAGGAATCCTACTCAGCTGCTGCATGCATACCACACCATTGTGCCTAATTTATATTCTGAATAGAACGGACACTAAATGTCAAGCTTACTTTATTTAGTTCTTTCTTTGAACGTTCACAAACGCCGACCGTCTTCCTCCGGTCCCGCATCGACCACTGTTGAGGTGCAGTCTGGCACGCTTCTCATCATGCAAGCGTTCTCTGAAGAATTCAGCGCAACAGTAAACGTTCCTATCGCTTTCAACGCTTGCCCTGCGGGCTCAACTGAGACTCTTTCAAAAACAATGTGCGTTTTCTTGGCGAGGCATCCCCGTTTTTCCGCATTGAGCATGTGTTTTCCCAGCCTCTATCGTGGGCCTATCGCAGAGACAGTGCAATTTACACGCACAGGGTGATCATTTTTAAGTTTTATGCAATTTTTAAAAGTCGCTTATGGCATATTGCAAGATTGGTGTCCTTGAGCTGGATTGTTCAAAGGACGAGAAATTAATTAATAATACTAATATTATATATTAATATTGTTTAATTATTAGTATGGTGCCATCGTACGCTGCGCTGTACCCATAGGTGTGCAATCATAAGAAGAACAGAAAGTAAAATCAACGATAGATTGCATCAATCTTCATCACGTCGGAGTGTAATGTAATGCGCGCAAGTCCCCCACTATGGCATATCAAGACTAGCATGTAACGACACTCTGATTTATATCTGGTTTTAGCAACATCTAACACGGTTCTCCTTCCTATATCGCTGCAAGTCTGAAAGGTGCGTTATGGCAGTGGTGAGAGATGAAGAGAGAGAGAGAGAGAGAGAGAGAAAATTTTTGATCGAAGTACACAGAAATCTGCCGGCGTATAAGTAGGCGCCTACTTGCTACTCTGCAGAGAGAAAAGTATCAGGGACAGAAAGACCGCAGGAGCAGGAAAGTGGGAAAGAAAAAGAAAAAGAAAATAATTGATCACGGTATGCACGGGTGAGATAATGTTGATGGTTTTCATCTAGACATATCACCGTTTGTCAATTAAGACGATCTGTTAAAGGAATATAAAAATAAATTTCAAAGATTGTCGTTGCATTGTAGCAGAAGGTACATTTTATATTCACATATACTGCCGCCTCATCGCCAGACATTACCGGGGTGGGTACAGAAGTTGCTTACACGTGTAATAAATCAAATATGATACAGTGTACATTAGCATACATAAAAACCATAAAACTGTATGGGTGTGCATGGAATAGGAGATCACGTTACATACACGCGTAGCGCATACCAAAATAAAATTTCGTTGAAAAGGCACCATACTGAACGGTACATATATCAGAATAAATTAGAATAGTGTACAAGCATGCCTTAACATTCTTCCTAGTGTTCATTAGGACCTAGTACTATTCTCAAACCTAATGGTTCTTGGGAAACAGTGCCCATTCGTCTAAAATGACAAGTTGTCTCGTCTCTGTAACCTATACATTCAAACAAAATATGTTACAGAGTTTCCAATGCACCACAGTTACTACAATCGCTGGTGCGTGGCCCAAACAAACAACGGCATACAGCGATGTGGCTCTTAAGTAAAATCCCCTACCTACAGGCACGAAAGGACGTTAGCACAGACCGACTATTTATAAGATGTGCTAAGGTGTATCTCCAAGCGCAAGAGCAACAAAGAAGAACAAACAGGAAATGTCATACGCACCGAGTAGGTAGCTAGCCTCCATGCCAGTTTGATGATGAAGATAGTGATTTCGAAGCACACGCCACTTTGTCCTTCTCCTTGTCTATGCTCCGTGATGGAATCCTAGACTATACGTACTACACAGAATAAATTTTAATAACGAAAAGAAGGAAAAACGAAGCTACCTATGCCCAGCAGTGAATGATGATAGAATTTGCTGAGCTCCAACGCAAACGTTCATCTACGCCAGAGTGGCCGTAGAAGGAGACCGCGCATGACGACTTCTGAATCGTTCAGCTTGAAAACAGAAGCCCCCCACTGGTCATTGCAAATAATGTTTTACCGCCGTTCGTTGGAAAGTTACCGCCTACTTTTTTTTCACAGCCACGACAAACCGCGAGTCGGAGATTAGCGCACCTTCAGCGCGCCGCCTTCAGTGGCGGCTGGCACTCCTTATTATTAAAGGTTGTTGAACTGCTTGCACTACCGTTGCACGCTCATCTACAACCGAGCGAATTCGAGTGCCGGCAGCTATACTTATCTTACAGACGGCTAAAAAACTAGCGCTCGGAATAACGCAGGCCGCGACGAGATATTAACCGCATGCCTGAGGCGGACTGCAGGTGTTATCGGGCGTCTTTGTTCCTAGCTACAAGCTCGGCAGTGAGTGTTGATGATTTATTAACGAAGTTATCGGCTTGAAGCGTCACCGAAACTCTCACATCCCTGAAAGACGTCGTCGAGGAGAGCGGCTCCGAATAAATATCCACCCCCTGGCAATTTGTTATATGATCCCAACAGGCTGTACGCGAACGTTCTTTCATTCCGCCATTATCGGAATGCCATCGCTATGCGAACCGAACCTGCTACTTCGTGGTAGACAGAATATCGCCATTGACAGGGCGCCATGGGGCAGTAAATTTTCGTAATTTAATGCTAAGGATTACGCAAACAAACCGATATGCTTATCATACATATATTGGATTCAATGAACTTTGTTCAGAATATGCAGTGTGTCTCATGTGAATGGAGGCAGATTATAACTTCCTACTCCCCTGTCAAATAAAAAAAACAACAAATCAAATAACGAAAAGGTATGTAGAGCCCCGCAAACGAAATTGATGAGCCGTTATTATAGGACAATTCAACTAAAACTATATTTATTTTGATCCGCCGCGGCATCTCAGTGCCTATTGCGCGGCTGAGCTCTAAGTCGCGGGTTCAATATCGGCCCCAGTGGCACCATTTCGATGGAGGCAAAGTGAAAAAAAAAAAAAAAAAACGCTCGTCTGCCGTGCCTTAGTTGCATGTTAAAGAATCTCAAGAATGGTATGGTATGGTATGGTATGGTATGGCATGGTAAAACTTTATTGAGGCCCTGCAGCTACCGAGTCATCACGAAGCGGGCCGCTCCCACGTGGGAACCGGAAGGCCAAGCCTCTCGACCGGATCACCAGGTGGCCAAATTAATCCGAAACGACCACTATACCGCATGCCTCATAATCAGATTATAGTTTTCGCACCTAAAACCCCATACTTATTGTTCGTTTTCGCGTCTTGTCACTGGAGCAAGCAGTATGCCACGTTCGTTATCAGCAGGATCGGCCGGTCGTAGAGGGTGCATAACAAAGAAAATTATTAGATTGGAACGAAGCGAACGCACACAACATACATAAGCAACATGAATAAACTAAACGTAGTGACATTCCCCCTCCTGGCATCTTCTTCTCGCCTCTCGTGCGCTCCGCCGCCGTTCGCAATGCCAGTTTGCTTTTTTTTGTTGGCGGGGAACACGTTGTGCTGCATCCCGATCATCGCCAGGAGCACCGCGATCAAGTGCATTCGTTATGGCGCCAGTGCAAGTAAAACACGCACACACACACACGCACATGTACACACACACACACACACACACACAAAAAAAAAAAAAACAAGAAAACAAAAGTCGGGGCCGGCAGCTCATGGACGCTCGTGTGCTTTGTTTCCGCAGAAACGGTGCGAGGGCAACCCCGTGGTTCCGTTCCACCAACAGGGACGAACGGATAAGTCCCGGACCTCTTCACATGCCCTCACTCACCCGGACGGGCGGCCATATAAAAGAATGTTGCTACCTTTAGTTTTATTCAGGGGGGGGGGGGGGGGAGGGCTTAAATACGCCTCCTCTAAGGCGCCACCACACAGTCACTGCCCTGACTGGCGCGGTCACAAAGAGACAGTGGCCGTTTTAATATAAGGATTCCTTGGGCTTGATTATATATATTTTTTTAGGCATTCAGCATTAGCAGTGTCAAAGAAGGAAGAAAGTGTATATGCGAAAATTGTGTGAATCCGGACACGCGGTAGAGGAAGAGAGGGGATGCGAAAGCTTAGAATGTGTATTTTGCATGTAATATAGTGTAACTGACGGTGCTCTGCTCCGGACCACGGTCAGTTGCACTTCGCTCCTCAATGAGGCTGGAAGGGTGTCTAGTGAGCTCCTGAACAATACTTTGCAATCTGGTGAGCGCCATTTATATAATGGATCCTGGACCTCCAAGAGGCGTGTCGCAACGCCAACTCATTAATTCTCTCGCATTTACAGCTAAATCGTGGCTGATTTCTTGTTTTCGTTTTTATCGTGCACCGTTCACGGCTAGCCGAACCCGGCTACAACGACGGCGGACAGCTGCTCTGGCGTCTGAGCTAGCGCCAAAAAGGAACGAGAACAAATACGCCGCATTATTCCAGTCTAGGGGCGGGTAATGCAAGCATTGCTTTCCCTCTGTTCTATTGTTTTCTTATCATCCGTCGTTCAAGGAGGGAGTCGTCTACGGCGATAACGTACGCCCACCGGCGCTTTGACGACGCGCGAAACGGAATAACATTGAAATAGTATCCCGACCCCTGACGACGATACGGCGACGGAGGTACTGATCACTGATGCACAAGAACATCGACGATGACCCAAAGCAGATGGCGGCCGACGACACCATGTCAGCTATGACCGTGACAGCACGGTGACTTATACGTCGTGGTGCCGAGTGCGCCATGAGTCACCACAGATAGAGCGCCGTTTTGTTTTGAATTTTGCAAAGGAAACACGATGAAGATAAACATGACGGCAATACATGCGACAGAGGCAGGAAACTTGGTTCATGTACCCCGAACTCCAATCGCTGTAAGAATTAGGCGCAACGAAAAATTGAAAGTAAGAAATCTGTGTTGCAATAACGCAGTGAGGTTAACGCATAGGATTTCTTGACTCTTGTGTGAAAAAAAGAACACTTTATATAAAAAAAAAGCCAGCGCGCTGATGCATGTTTTAGTGTCGAGTATCGCATATCGATGTAATTCTATTTTGCGTAAAACGGGGTTCCAGGGAACATTGTTTTGCATAAGAGACGAGTCAGCCATTGTGCGAGCGCAAGTCGAGAAGCTGCGATGAGAATATTCATTGCTTTTGCCCTGTACGCGACTGATGCCGGGGCTGGGAGGAGAGCCGCAGTGATGCCAGTCAGGGTGGTCGCCTGTGTCGTTTGCTACACTTCCACTGTAATTGCTGAAAGTTTGTTTGCTTGCGACCCCTTAAAATACATGCATTTGTAGCGCATATGTATTGTTGCATGTAGTTGTATCCACCGCTTTACAAAATGAAGAAACACCAATTAGCCTAATTTATTGAATTACCCTCAAGAAGCCGCTGCTGGAAATGCACGAACTTCTCAGTTTTTTACTACACACACACACACACACACAAACACACACACACACGCGCACACACGCGCACACACACACACACACACACACACACAAACACACAAACACACACACACGCACACACACACACACACACACACACGCACACACACACACATATACACGCACGCACGCACGCCCACCGGAAGTGAAGGTGGCGAGGATTCGAATCCTAGATTTATACATCATGTAGATACGTGGTACGCCTTTTTTTGTGCGCACATGAGGGATAGGGTTCGCGGTATTGCGAGATCGATCAATCAATTCACGAATTCTTGTAACTGGCTTACCTTGTGACCACATGTAGCCCTTCTTACGTCTGTTCGACACGACTATATGCACGTGCTTCACTGAAACCTGGCCAACATATTACGAGCGTTTCTCGCTCAAAAAAAAGCACATACACACGTTTACTTAAGCCCGTCGTTTATAGAAATCTTTTGTTTGGAGAAAACATCTGCTTGCAAATGAAAACAGGTGTGTGGCCTGGTAATAGATGGCTTCTTTCTGTGTACTGGAATAAAGAGAGAGAGAGAGAGAGAATTACAGTTCACACGGAGTAATAATAATAAACTGCTTTGTAAACCTCGCCATGTAAGAACCGGTACGCAAGTACCCGGTTGGGTTGAACCATATTTGACGCATCGTTAGCAAGGTGCTAGAGTAAAAGATGCTGCATCGAGGGTTCAGGGGTACCGCAAGGATCCATATTAGGTCCCCCCCTGCCTTTTCTATATACAGTGACACTTCTTCAACTGTCGAATCACCTGTTAAAATTAAGCCTTTGGCCGGCTTAAACCGGGCAAAGGCTTGATTTCAGGCAATTAAACCATTGCCTGAAATCAATCAGCTCATGATGTAATAAATGAGGGATGGAACTACAAGAAAGCTGCTTTCAGTCATATAATAAAAAATTGAAAGTCACTTTAGCATACACCAAAGAGCGTGATGAGGAAAGCCTGCGTGCTCCAGGGACAGCAATTAAATTACTCGATATTCTCATTCGAATGCGTTGTTACTTCATATTTCTTCATATTGCTACGGAACAATATGTGCGATCACGGAAAGGCGAGCAGTGCGAAGGCGACGACGACGATGAGAAGCTAGCCCACCCTAGATTGCAGATTCCGGATGCTTAAGGTTCAGACATATTTAAAAATTTATGAGTTTTGAAAAATGCGTGCGCAATATGCTTTTATCACTGAACCATCTGAGTTTTTTCAGGTATCGTGGTCAAGATTCCACAGCCCTCAGATACTATTTGTGCAAGCACAGTTACAACAATTGGACGTGTCCATACGCCAAGTTTGTCATTCAAATAATGACTTAACAGACCTCAAAATTGAGTTCGAGGACATAGTTCCGAATCATGCTAAACTGTTACCAAGGCGAGATTTAATTAACATCTTACATGACCACCTACACCAACTAACCACTGAAAATGTAATAGCCACTGACGCTTCTGTGTGCAATGAGAAGGCGGGAGTGGGGATCTTCTCTGAATCTCTACAATGGTCTTACTCGCTTCGTCTTCCCGATTTCACACCTATATTTCAAGCAGAATTATTAGCAAATATATTAGCGTTACGAAAACTTCCCCAAAACGACCCATTAGCTGTTATTGTGACCGACTCGCTATCTGTATGTGCAGCACTGACTGCATCTTTAGATACAAGAATTCAAAGAACATTTCGTTCGATGGTACCTCCGTACTTACGGAAAGTATGTTTGCTTTGGGTACCGGGACATGGCCGATTCACTCGCACGAGCATCCCTCAACGGCCCTATCATATCTGTTTTGCCGACATCAGCTTATGTCACCGCGGCTAGGTATAGAAATTTCGCTATATCCCAAAACTCTACAACATCCATACTAACACCGTCTTCTGATTTCCACCATCTTGGCTTCCCATGGAATAATAATTGGTGTCCTTCAAGACAATTGGAAGTTTCTTTTACAAAATTGAGATGCCGTATACCTCCTCTAAATTTTTACTTACACAGGTCTGGTCTCGCTATGTCCCCTCTATGTTCTTTTTGCAGTGCCCCTGAAACGATCGAACATTATTTTCTCTCCTGCCACCGCTTTATAAGACAAAGAAAATTATTAGTACACTCATTCAACAAACTTGGGCTATCGCTAACCTCACCAACCATTCTTTCTTTTGGTGCGACCTCACTGGGATCAAGCCACAGGGATGCTTTTCTTGCAATTTACAATTTTATTAGAGATACAAAAAGAGTACCTTGCTGACTTTCTAAAATTATCAATATTTTCTATTATTTCGTTCATTTACGTTAATTTATTTTATCAAATTCTTAACAATATTTTCATCACACGTCTAAATTACAGTTCTAGTCCCACGCTCCACTATTTAAACATGGTTTGGCTTTACTTCTAAGCATACGAAAAACCGCCTGCTTCTTGGCCAATCTCCCATAGTGGGTATGCGCCATTGTCTGGGACACATGACAAGACAAGACAAGCGCAGCGTATTTTCTTGTAAATATACTTGTACATAGCTTTTCCTCTGCGTCTTCCTACGTGACATATCTGATGGAGGTGGACGTTCCTTGTGCCTCGTCACGGAGCTTCGCAGTGGACGGTACGTCGAGCCTTCCTTCATGGCTCCCGGCGACGACAACCGGACTCCCCCGGCTCCGACACCAGCTGCCACTTCGACGACTTACATCACTCTCCCCGCTCCCCGTGATCCTGGCGTATTCTCGGGCAAAGATGGGGAAGACGTCGATGACTGCATCAGCCTGTATGAACACGTCAGCCGCTATAACCGGTGGGACCCTACTATTATGCTCGCCAGCGTAGTCTTTTACCTCGGTGGCACACCTAGAGTTTGGTATCGCACGCACGAAGATGACCTCACCAGTTGGGATTAACCTAAGACACAGCTTCGGGACTTGTTCGGTAACCCCTATGGTCACCAACTTGCCGCGCAGAAGGCGCTTTCCGGCCGTGTGCAGACGTCAACCGAGCCCTATGTCACGTACATTCAGGACGTCAGGGCTCTGTGCCGCAAAGTTGACACGCACATGACTGAGTCAGACAAGGTTGCCCACATCCTCAAAGGCATTGCCGATGACGCCTTCAACTTGCTCGTTTGCAACAACGTAGCGATGGTGGATGCTGTTATAAAAGAGTGCCGCCGCCTGGAACTCGCTAAAAACCGACGTATTGACCAGCAGTTTGCCCGTCTGCCCAACACCCCAGCGACATCTTCCTGTGCCGACACTCCTCGTCCCAACAACACTGCCGATGTTACCAGGATCGTCCGGCGTGAGATCGAGGCCGCCTATCCGGCTGCCTTCGACTCCAGTCCCACCAACACATCTGCAGTCACGGTCTCACTGATCTAGGCAGTTGCCCGCCAAGAGTTCGAAAACATGGGTCTTCACACCATCTGCTCGGCCCATCGTCCTGATACCCGCCCGGCTTCTTCGATTCCGCCCCGTCCCGCACCTTCTTACCCACCACGTTTCCGCAACCCATCTGAATGGCGCACTGCTGACGACAAGCCCATTTGTTTCCACTGCCATCGAATCGGCACATTTCTCGGCACTGTCGCAGTCGCTGGAGTTCCCCGACCCGGTCTACTTATACCGCCTACTCTCGCCCCCCAGGTGGCCCTTCTCGTCCGTATGCCGCACGCTGCGATAACGCCGCCGCTGATTCTCCTGCGCCGAACCACTCCTATTCTCGTTCGCCTTCGCCCCAACAACGACAATCTCGCTCTCCCCAGCCCCGTCGCTCCTATTCGCCGACTCCCTTCGGACGCCGCTCCCAGCCGGAAAACTAGACGATGCAGCGCCTCGAGATGACGCTGCATTGCTCCCTACGCCGCCAAATCCTCTACTGACGTTGCCCACTCATCTGAACCTTCTTGACGTGCAAGTCGACGGTGTTTCTGTGTCTGCACTCATAGACACTGGGGCGCATTTGTCCGTAATGAGCGCTGACCTTCGTAACCAGCTGAAGAAAATTATCACGCCCGCCACGACGCCTGTTGTCCGTGTCGGCGATGGCGGAACAGCCCCCGTAATTGGTATGTGTACCGCCCGCGTCTGCTTCGCCGATCGCTCAACAATCGTGCTATTCTCAGTCATCGCCCACTGTCCCCATGACATCATCCTCGGCTTAGACTTCCTCTCCGCACTCATAGACACTGGGGCGCATTTGTCCGTAATGAGCGCTAACCTTCGTAACCAGCTGAAGAAAATTATCACGCCCGCCACGACGCCTGTTGTCCGTGTCGCCGATGGCGGAACAGCCCCCGTAATTGGTATGTGTACCGCCCGCGTCTCTTTCGCCGATCGCTCAACAATCGTGCTATTCTCAGTCATCGCCCACTGTCCCCATGACATCATCCTCGGCTTAGACTTCCTCTCCGCACTCATAGACACTGGGGCGCATTTGTCCGTAATGAGCGCTGACCTTCGTAACCAGCTGAAGAAAATTATCACGTCCGCCACGACGCCTGTTGTCCGTGTCGCCGATGGCGGAACAGCCCCCGTAATTGGTATGTGTACCGCCCGCGTCTCCTTCGCCGATCGCTCAACAATCGTGCTATTCTCAGTCATCGCCCACTGTCCCCATGACATCATCCTCGGCTTAGACTTCCTCTCCGCACATTCTGCTCTCATCGATTTTTCCGCCAGTACGCTCCGCCTTGACCTGCCTATTCTGGATCCTGCTGAACCACACCTCAGTCGCCTCAGTTCCGTCGACTTCGTTCGCTTGCCACCTTCGGCACTGATCTACGTTGACCTAGTGTCTTCTCCACCAGTCCCCGACGGTCAATACATCGCGGCTCCTATGCAAGACGTCCTCCTTACACACGGGATCACAGTACCTCATACAGTTTTATCTATTAAGGCGAATTGCGTCTGCCTGCCAGTGGTCAACTTTGGCTTGACGACACAAGTGCTGCCACGCGGGATGTCTCTGGCCCAGCTTTGCTCATTCGCGGATCACTCAGTAGCATCCATTGCAGCAGACGACACTTCATCCGATGCTCCTCTACCATCAAAGTCGGCAAATTGTACCGTCGCTGACTTACAGAAAATGATTGCGCCCGACTTGCCGTCCGAGCCCGCTCGTGAACTCTACCACGTTCTGTTTGCCTACCACGATATTTTGGACTTTAACGATCGTCCTTTGGCCCAAACTACAGCTGTCAAACATCGCATTAATACCGGCGATGCCCCTCCTATTCATCGCCGCTCGTATCGAGTGTAACCAGCTGAGCGTCAAGTTATTCACGCAGAAGTTCGCAAAATGCTTGCTAAGAACATTATTGAACCATCATATAGTCCATGGGCGTCACCTGTTGTACTGGTCAAAAAGAAGGATGGCTCATGGCGCTATTGCGTGGACTATCGGCCCCTTAACAAGGTTACCAAAAAGGACGTGTATCCCCTACCTCGGATTGATGACGCCCTTGACTGCCTCCACGGTGCTCGCTATTTCTCCTCTATTGACCTTCGCTCCGGCTACTGGCAGATTGCCGTGGACGATCTCGACCGCGAGAAGACTGCTTTTGTAACACCCGACGGTCTTTATCAATTTAAAGTGATGCCGTTCGGTCTATGTAACGCCCCTGCCACTTTTGAACGCATGATGGACTCCCTTCTTCACGGTTTCAAATGGTCCATGTGCCTGTGCTACTTGGATGACGTTATCATATTCTCCCCAACGTTCGCTACGCACCTCGAGCGCCTCTCAGCAGTCCTGGACGTTTTTCGTCGAGCCGGTCTGCAAGTCAACGCATCGAAGTGTCAAATCGGCCGTCGCCAGATTACCGTCCTTGGACATCTCGTTGACGCGAACGGAGTGCAACCGGACCCAGGCAAGATCCATGCTGTTGCGCACTTCCCTGTTCCGAAGTGTGTCAAGGATGTGCGCAGCTTCATCGGCCTTTGTTCGTACTTCCGCCGTTTCGTGAGAAATTTCGCCGCCATAGCACGACCACTAACTGAGCTTTTGAAAAAAGACGCCCCTTTCCAGTGGGGCGATAACGAGGCCTCTGCATTCTCACAGCTAATCGACATTCTCACAACGCCTCCCGTTCTGGCCCATTTCGATCCTTCTGCGCCTACCGAAGTCCGTACTGATGCCAGCGGTCACGGAATTGGCGCAGTACTGGCACAACGCCAGCATGGCCACGACCGTGTTATCGCTTACGCCAGCAGGCTCCTCTCACCCGCGGAGCGCAACTATTCCATCACTGAGCGTGAGTGTCTGGCCCTAGTTTCGGCGGTTGCGAAATTCCGCCCATACTTATATGGCTGACCATTTTCCGTTGTCACACACCATCACGCGCTTTGCTGGTTATGCTCACTGAAAGATCCTACAGGAAGACTTGGTCGCTGGGCCTTACGCCTCCAGGAATATTCGTATACTGTCACCTATAAATCTCGCCGTCTACACAAGGACGCTGACTGCGTGTCTCGCTACCCGGTCGACGAGCCTGACGACGCGGACAGTAGTAGCGCCAACGGCATTTTCTCTGTGTCTGCCTTCGCTAACATCGCCGATGAGCAGTACCGAGACCTATCGCTGCGAGCACTTACCGAGCGTCTGCGCTCAACACCTACCGACGCATCCGTTCGCCGATATGTCCTCCAGGGCGGCATTCTGAATCGAAGGAACTTCCTCCCTGACGGCTCTGATCTTCTTCTTGTCGTGCCAAAACAGCTACGACAGACTAAGCTCTTTGAGATGCATGACGCACCCACTGCAGGACATCTTGGGGTAACCCGAACGTACGACCGCGTCCGCCGCCGCTTCTATTGGCCTGGTCTCGCTCACTCCGTTCGGCGCTATGTTGCTGCCTGTGATCCCTGCCAGCGTCGGAAAACACCTCAGGTGCTACCTGCCGGTCATCTCCAGCCGATCACCGTCCCTGTAGAACCGTTCTTTCGTGTTGGATTAGGCTTGCTCGGTCCCTTTCCCACGTCATCTTCTGGGAACAAATGGGTAGCCGTCGCGACTGATTACGCCACCCGATACGGTATCACTCGGGCTCACTCTACCAGTTGCGCCACTGACGTCGCGGACTTTCTCTTGCGTGACATTATCTTGCTTCATGGCGCCCCGCGACAGCTGCTTACTGACCGTGGTCGAAACTTCCTCTCGAAAGTTATCGCTGACATTGTGCGTTCCTGCTCCATTCAACACAAACTGACTACCTCATACCATCCTCAAACCAATGGCCTGACAGAGCGCTTAAACCGTACTCTTACCGATATGCTGTCCAAGTACGTTTCCAAAGACCACCACGACTGGGACATTGCCCTTCCTTACGTAACATTTGCGTACAATTCTTCCCGGCACGACACCGCCGGATTTTCTCCATTTTATCTACTGTACGGTCGCGAACCTACCTTGCCCCTAGACACGGCACTTCCTCCTGCTGCGATCTCAACAAGCGAGTATGCGCACGACACCATCGCCCTCGCCGACTTGCCCGTGCTCGACTGACGGCCTCACAAGCCACTCAGCAGTGTCATTACAACGCCCACCATCGTGACGTACAGTTTTCGCCTGGTGCGCTCGTGCTCCTGTGGTCGCCCTCCCGTCACGTCGGACTTTCAGAGAAACTCCTTTCGCGATACACAGGGACCTACCACGTGCTGCGCCAGGTGACGCCTGTGACTTACGAAATTGCTCCTGTGGGTTCAACCTCGTCCTCTCTTCTGGCATCAAGTGATGTCGTGTATGTCAGTAGGCTCAAGGCCTACTACACTGCTTCCGAGTCCGATCTTAAGTCGCTCCGGGACGGCGCTTTTGCAGCCGCGGGTAGTGCTACGGAACAATATGTGCGATCACGAAAAGGTGAGCAGTGCGAAGACGACGACGACGATGAGAAGCTAGCGCGGGCTGTTGCCTCTTGGCCAAGCGCAGCGTATTTTTTTGTAAATATACTTGTACATAGCTTTGCCTCTGCGTCTTCCTACGTAACAATATTGATAGTTCATATTCAATACTTCATACTTCAATACTTCATATTACTCGTTTTCTCTCACTAAAGGTCGTGGGTTCGAGTGCCTTAATTAAGGGTATCTTAATTAATTGGCCATTAATCAACTTCACCCAAATTAAAAGCAAAGGTTGTGGGTTCGACTCCCACCAAAGGTCGAGGATTTGACTCTTACGAAAGGTCGTGGGCTCGAGTGCCCTAATTAATGCTACCTAATTAATTGTGCCTTTTTTGGCATGATTAGCCGCATCGATGTGGTAGAAGACGACGACGAAGTCCCGAGCAGTGGCACGAGCGCTCCCGTTTTCTGTACCGCACAACGCGACGTTGAGACATATAATGCTTTCTCCTTAAAAAGGTGGCTCGGTTTTTGTTCGAACATAATATTGTGGACGCAATTGTGGTTAACGTTACTAGTTTCAAGTATTCAAGCGTAACAATTCTGGATAAGCTAAATTGGCGTCCGCATGTAGAGAGTGTCTGTTGGTCAGCTTATCAGAAATTTTTGTTTTAGGAGGATACTACTGAACTCGACGAAAGAAGTGACGGTGATGATTTATTGAACTTGTATTCGTCCGGTCCTACAATATACTAGTGCAATTTGGAGTCCGCATCAGAATATTGTAAGGACGAAATTGGAACGTATTAAGCGATTTTCAGCGCGCTTTACGTGGTCAAAGTACAAGTGCACTCATTCTGTTACATGTATGCATAGGGCCTGTGACTAGGAGCTCCGATAAAAGTAGGCAGGCTGTAGAAGTAGCAAGGAGTAGAAAGCAGGTGTCGACTGAAATTTTTTATTCCCCCCAACTATTGCAAGGAAAGGTTAAGATAAACAAAGACATATATGTAAAGCAGCGACTTCAAAAATTATGCTTGCGAACAACCCGTGCTCTCCTAGTGCGACCAACGCGAATCGGTACTGATTTGTATCGTTTTTTTTTTCTTGAAGCTATAAACATCTGAGATAGTTTAGCGGATGATGAGCAGAAAAACGATATATGTGATTTTGACCATCGAGAAATGCATGTGTATTTTTTTTTTAATTTCAACCATTGCACCGCCCCTGTAAGCGCCCACAACAGAGGGTTAACGGTATCAATAAATAAATAAATAAATAAATAAATAAATGAATAAATAAATAAATAAATAAATAAATAAATAAATAAATAATGGGGCTGATTGATACAAAATGTATCAGAATGTGCAAGAATGCATACCCTGTGAGTGGGTTGCAATTCATAAGACTTCGTTGTCGTCTCGTAAAACATACGTGGGATAGACATGACGTTGTATAAATGTGTACGCCTAAATGGGCATGGTGCGTCTGTAAAAGAATAGAGCTTCCACCAATCTAACCTTGCACTGTCGATTGTGTTTTTCTTCATCACTTTCACGAACACGGAGGTGATAGTGTTTCGACATAGATATCCGGCTCCCCGGGAAGTGTCCAAAGCTTATCCCATTCTCATAGAAAACGAAAACTGTGTTAGCATTACATCAATTTACTTGTATAATAAAGAAATCATGTCTCTGCAAGCAGGTATATTTTTCAGGCGGCTACGGTAACTGATGGAACGTGTTCGTTTGTGCTCGTTTATATAGGTGAACACATCAAGAAAAAATCACCGCCCAAGTACTCTGTACAGATGGTTAACCAGAGAAGCTGAAATGTGCGGCTTCCGTGTTTATTACTCAGTTAATTCCGATGGTTCAATAAACGAAGGCTTGGAAGGCTGCTGGATCTTCGGTACGCAGTTGCTGCAATGTGCTCGGCTTTAAGAGCCTGTTTTGTGCCCGGGCGGCGGCAACAATCGGAAGGTCGTAGCCGAGCTCGTTCCAGGTTCTGCTCGTGGCGTTGCTGATAGAAAGTTGCCTGCTCCTCAAGAGCACGTATGACGCATGGCCAAACCATTTCGGATCCGGGCGAAACTTCTGCGCTCGCGCTCGGCTGCGACAGGGAGCAATGACGCCACTACTGGAGCAGCCAATCGCGCACCTCTCCTTCTCTCCCTCTCTTCTTCCGCGCATGCGTGTGAGGTTGCGCCGGAGTAGTTTTCGGCGTACAGACGGACGGAAGGACGAATAGGCTAGACATATACAGCTTCGTATGATAATATGGATAGAAGTATAATATGGATAGAACTGAACGTGCTCTCAGGAACGCAGGAAGCCTAAAAGCCGTAAAGAAGAAACTAGGAATAGGCAAGAATCAGATGTATGAGTTAAGACACAAAGCTGGCAATATTATTACTAATATGGATCAGATAGTTCAAGTGGCTAAGGAGTTTTATAGAGATTTATACAGTACCAGTGGTATTAACGACAATAATGGAAGAGGGAATAGCCTAGAGGAATTTGAAATCCCACAAGTAACGCCGGAAGAAGTTAAGAAAGCCTTGGGAGCTATGTAAAGGGAGAAGGCAGCTGGGGAAGTTCAGGTAACACCAGATTTCTTGAAGGATGGGGGGCAGATTGTTCTAGGAAAGCTGGCCACCCTGTATACGCAATGCCTCATGACCTCGAGCGTACCGGAATCTTGGAAGAACGCCAAGATAATCTTAATACATAAGCAAGTGGGCGCCAAAGACTTGAAAAATTATGGACCCGTCAGCTTACTGTCCGTTGCCTACAAAGTATTTACTAAGGTAATCGCAAATAGAATCACGAACACCTTAGACTTCTGTCAATCAAAGGACCAGGCAGGATGCCGTAAAGGCTACTCAACAATAGACCATATTCACACTATCAATCAGGTGATACAGGAATGTGCGGAATATAACCAACCCTTATATATAGCTTTCATTGATTACGAGAAAGCGTTTGATTCTGTCGAAACCTCACCAATCATGGAGGCGTTACGAAATCAGGGTGTAGACGAGCCTTATGTAAAAATACTGAAAGATATTTATAGCGGCTCTTACAGCCACCGTAGTCCTCCACAACGAAAGTAACGAAATCCCAATAAAGAAAGGCGTCAGGCAGGGAGATACGATCTCTCCAATGATATTCACAGCGTGTTTACAGGAGGTATTCAGAGGCCTGGATTGGGAAGAATTGGGGATAAAAGTTAATGGAGAATACCTTAGTAAATTGCGATTCGCTGATGATATTGCCTTACTTAGTAACTCAGGGGACCAATTGCAATGCATGCTCACTGACCTGGAGAGGCCAAGCAGAAGGGTGGGTCTAAAAATTAACCTGCAGAAAACTAAAGCAATGTTTGACAGTCTCGGAAGAGAACAGCAGTTTACGATAGGTAGCGAGGCACTGGAAGTGGTAAGGGAATACATCTACTTAGGGCAAGTAGTGACCGCGGATCCGGATCATGAGACTGAAATAATCAGTAGAATAAGAATGGGATGGGGTGCGTTTGGCAGGCATTCTCAGATGATGAACAGCAGGTTGACGTTATCCCTCAAGAGAAAAGCGTATAACAGCTGTATCATACCAGTACTCATGTACGGGGCTGACCTGGAGGCTTACGAAGAAGGTTCTACTTAAATTGAGGACGACGCAACGAGCTATGGAAGGAAGAATGATGGGTGTAACGTTAAAGGATAAGAAAAGAACAGATTGGGTGAGGGAACAAACGCGAGTTTTTGACATCTTAGTTGAAATCAAGAAAAATAAATGGGCATGGGCAGGACATGTAATTAGCAGGGAGGATAACCGTTGGTCATTAAGGGTTACGGACTGGATTTCAAGGGAAGGGAAGAGTAGCAGGGGGCGGCAGAAACTGAGCACGTGCTGGTGGACGCGTTGGTTATGCATGATTACAACAAAGGCGCCAAATGAAACAACAGACGAAGGAAGGAGACACGAGACAACCACGTAGGCGCCTACGCGGTTGTCTCGTGTCTCCTTCCTTCGTCCATTGTTTTATTTGGCGCCTTCGTTGTAAGTGGCAGAAAGTTAGGTGGGCGGATGACATTAAGAAGTTTGCAGGGACAACATGGCCACAATTAGTACATAACCGGGGTAGTTGGAGAAATATGGGAGGGGGCTTTGCCCTGCAGTGGGCGTAACCAGGAAGATGATGATGATGATGATGACGATGATGATGATGATGATTATGATGATACATCTTCGCTGTATATACTCTCCAGTTGCATGTCAGCAGGGGTGGCGTCTGTCATTCTTCCTATCCGTTCTGGTTTTTGTCCCCTGCTATAATTGAAATTAGGAAATTCCAACTCGCTAAATCATAGTTTTCTTGCTAGCCTAAGATGGCATAATACGTGATACTTGCTAATAAAGGGCCAGTTCCACGTTCACCACTTTGGCCATGAGCTGGGCTGGCTGACACTGCCAGGGCGAATCTTTCACTGGAACACCCAAGGAAATAGGAGAGAACGAGGCAACTACGCTAACTGAATTTGTATAGCATCAGACTCGCAATGCGGAGGGTGAGGGTTTTGCTTCCAACTGGTGATGGTGGTGGTGGTGGTGATGTTGAAGCAGGCGGGGTTAGCCTGGCATACATAGCCGGCAATTGTTCCGCCTGATCCTCCTTCGAGTTGAGATCAGGGGTGTGTCACCAGGTGTCGATGAGCCCCGTGTCTCGCAGGAAGGCTATCAGCAGTCGTTGCGCTCTCTTCCTGAATGCCACGGGCCCTCCGGGGAAAACAACGTCTTCAAAGCTCCTGTGCGTAAGACCGCTCTTTTGTAGGTTGTCGACCATCGCTTTTCTTTCTGTGTCAAACTGCGGGCATAGCCAAATGAAATGTTCGATGTCGCCAATGTCACCACAGAAAACACAAAGTGGGGAAGCGCGAAGCCCAGTCTTGAATAACCAAGCTGGGGTGTACGTGGAGTCGGTCCTGATGCGGTGTAAAAGCGTCGCTTGTTCAGGTGTAAATCCATGAGTCACACAGGATTCGTGTGGATTCTTGTGCATCTCTCTAAAGTGAAGGCGCATTGCACCCTTAGGGTTTTGAAGAGCTTTTGGAGCTTTCACTTTTGGGACACATGTCAGCGCTAGGCGTGCAAGGGCGTCAGCTTCCTCGTTTCCATCAATTCCTACGTGTGAAGGAATCCACTGAAACCTTATTTTAAATCCTTTGCTCGTTAGGTCGTCAATCAGTGCCAGAGACTGCTTTCTAAATTTCTCTAGAGGTAGGCCCCGATGTAATATCTGTAATGCTGACTTGGAATCCGTCAGCACCACGACTTCTCGTGCAGAAAAGGCCCGTAGTTTCCGCAAAGCCGCGGTGATTGCGGCGCTTTCTGCTGTTGTAGAGGAAACTACGCCATCCAGTCGGCCAGACCATGACACATTAAGGGATGGTATGCAGAATGCCACTGCACAGCTATCTGTTTGTGCGCACACCGAACCGTCTGTATACACTTGTAGATGGCTTTGAAACACAGTGCTGAAGTGGTCCAGCACAATAAACTTTGCTTCGGCAGTTGAAATGGTGCGTTTCGTCGGTAGGGGGGGTACATTGAGGCTGCAGGTAACGTCCGAAAAAAACCATGGCGGGTCAAGGCGACTTCGCCTAGGCCATTCTAATCCTAAAGGTCGCAAGGTGTTCAGCGCCGCATGGAAATGTGAGCTAGTTCTTGCTCTTAGCCGCCGGAGAAGCGCCGTGCCTGCGCGTGACTCGCCCAGCCTTAATAGCTGCATCAGCAAGGCCTGAGATGCCAAGAGGCGGAGTGGCAGAGACTCTGCCTCATTAGTCACTTTCTTGTTTGAAGCAACCATTGGAACTCCCATCGCCAAGCGAAGTCCCTTTCTGTGCACTGCCTCCAAGAGCTCGAATTGACTCGATGACGGTGATATCAGAGGGAGGTGATAGAGAATGCGGCTTGTTATCAGTGCAGCATTTAGTTTAAGCATGGATATAGGATTGTTTCCCCAACGTACACCTGCCAATCGACGAAGTGCGTTGATTATTTGCACTGATGCAGCCACAACACTTTCGACCGCAGCACGCCATAGTAGCTTGTTGTCGATGGTGACGCCCAGGAATCGAACATGAGTTGCACGAAAAATTGAATGCCCTCTGATATTCAGCGTCAGGCGTGTTGACTTGCGTCTCACTCCCGGGAAAAGCATGAAGGCAGATTTTTCTGCTGATAAAGATAGGCCAAGGGTCGATAAGTGGCGATCGATAGTGGAGGTTGCGGCCTGGGTTATCCGGGCCAAATGTTTGTGTTGGTACCCCAAGATCCAAATGCAGATGTCATCTGCGTAGATGGACATTTTAACTGTCGTCCGACCTACTTTCAGGGCATCTGGAAGGCTGGCCATGGCAACGTTAAAAAGCAAGGGAGATAGGACACTTCCTTGTGGGACGCCGAGGGAAATTCGTCGCTTGTCACTCAATATACTTCCGAGGTTACCTTGGACACATCGATCCCTGAGAAATTCATGGACGAATCGAAGAGCATTCTCCCGAGACGGCCATGGCTCGGAGTCCGTTGATGATGCCTGTATGAAGCACACAGTCGTATGCCTTGGCAACGTCCATAAAGATGGCGAGTGTGGAAAGGCCGTCTACGCGATTGTGCTCGATATGGCTTAGTAGATCCAAGACACTGTCCTGGGCACTCAACCGTGGACGAAATCCGGTCATACATGATGGCAGTCTACTTCCTTGCTCAAGATACCATGTTAACCTCCTACATATTAGTCTTTCTATCAACTTTGATACGCATGATGTTAGCGATGCTGGCCGATATGAGGTGAGGTTTGCAGGATCCTTTCCGGACTTGAGCACTGGCACCACCCATGCTGTCTTCCACGCTTCTGGGATCTCTCCTGTGCTCCAGACGTGATTAAATATGTCCATAAGGGCTCGTGTTCGTTCATATGGCAGATTTGTCAGCATCGGATTGTTGATCGGATCGGGACCCAACACACAGCGTCTTCTTAATTTGCTAAGCGCCAAATCCAACTCACGAAAGGTGAATGCCATATCCATGGTATGGAATCCTTCAGACAACAGAGGGTTCGATACTCCTGCTGATCTGCCAGATGTGTATACGTCTGCAAAATCTTATGCAAGGGTTTGCAAATCTTTTGCTTGCTTTAAAGCAAGTGCTTCGAATGGCCTGTGTAGGCGAATCTTTCAAGATAGGCTATTCATTACTCCCCATATCCTTGTCATGGGAATAAACGCCGATAATCTCTCACAGAAAGCAGCCCATTGAACTCGTCTTAACCTTTTTGTGTGACGACGGATGACAGCGTTTATCCTGTTATATTCAGTTTTCGCAGATGTATTTCCCGTTTTTCTCATTAGTTTTTGCTCCGCTCTCCTACGTGCTGCGCAGAGGTTCTTTAGTTTCAAGTCAGGAGTAGGGAAACGATCTGGCAGTTTCAACATTGAGGTAGCCACTGTTTTGCTCCACAGCATATCTGCGAACAGCTCACCAGGGGATTCATCCAATGCTTCTCTGTATGTGTCCCAGCGTGTCACAGCACAGAATTGTCGCCCAGCAGTGTGAAATCCGGTGAAGTTGGTGAAGATTGGAAAGTGGTCACTGTCCATCCTGTCTGGGGTCGTTGTTGACGATACGATAAGGTCTCTAGAATGGATCACGAGGGCTATGGCACTCCATGAATCTGGTGGTCTGAAGAAAGTCGGTTTGCCATCGTTCGCGATACATAAGTCAGCAGCATCCGCGGCTGCGACAAGTTCCTTGCCTCGGGAATCTGCAGTCTTATCTGCCCAAAGCGAATGATGTGCGTTAAAGTCGCCACAGATTATTCTAGGAGAGGGGCAACGAATGCAAAGGTCCTTTATAAACGCCTCCATGGAGACCTTCCTGCGCGGACTTATATACACCGGCACCACACTGAGTTTTCGTTTTCCTAGGCACACTTGCACAGCGGCGACTTCCAAGAAGGTAGAACACAGGTCTTGCACTGGTAAGGTGACGTGAGGTATTTCTCGCCTGATGTATATCATCACACTGCCATTTGCAAATGACGGTATACTCGGATTTCCATCTCTGATGTACCCTGGGATTGTCCTTCCATTTGGGAGACCGGCCTCCGAGAGGGCTACAATTGGTATAGGTATGTCTCGAAGGAAAAGGCTGAGTTCAGAAAGACACTGTAGAATACTGGCGCAGTTCCACTGCATTATTAAGGGCACTTTTGGACGACGGAATGGACCAAGTGGGCGAGAAATATCCATTATGCTACTGAGGGTATGTGGAAGTAGAGCAGAGTATTACTGATTCAAGGGCCAGCACTGCTTCCAGCATATCCTTCGTTGAACTAGCAGGCATCTTCGCGACGTGGGAACGTAGTGCCGTGAACAAAGCGCGTATCGCATGTTGGCAGTTTTCCTGCTGACTGTTTCCAAGTGGTACTTGAGGTTGGTTTACTGCGGCCGCATAGGTGCGTTTTTCGGACTGTTTTCAAACAGGTTTCTCAGCGGCTGTGACCGTTTGCGTTGGCTCAATAAGTTCGTTTATCGGTGTGAGACGCGGGAACTGAGATGCGTACTCTGTTTCCAAACCAGTTAGTTGTGGCGCTCTGGACGTCTTCTTCGTGTTCGATGGTGCGCTTGCACTCTTTGGACCCAGAACAAACAACTTATTCCTTCGCTAAGCAGCTGTCCGCGCAGGACATCGACCGTAGCTATCCAGGATGGTCACCGCCGCAATTTGCACACACAAAGTTGTCTTTACTTGCACACGTCTTAAAGTCATGAAGTCCCCCACAGCGCTTGCACCTCTGTTCCCCACGACAGTACTTAGCGATATGTCCGAAGCGCTGACACTTAAAACAGCGTGGTGGTGTCTCCACGTAGTCGACAAGCCCGTGTCTGGTGAAACCAAGGTTGATCTCCGGGCGTTCAGAATTTCGAGCAAATGTGAGAACCACCGCGTTATTGCGCCTTGACTCCCATTCAGATGACGAGGTTTGGACCCGACGGATGATTCTTCTTGCATGGAATACTCCCTGAGGTCTCAGGTAGGTGAGCAGCTCATCATCCGAGTACCATTTAGGGACTCCTCTAACAATGC
The DNA here is from genome assembly GCF_023375885.2 of Dermacentor andersoni. Lineage (NCBI taxonomy): Eukaryota > Metazoa > Arthropoda > Arachnida > Ixodida > Ixodidae > Dermacentor > Dermacentor andersoni. Next base: position 46,644,335 of record NC_092818.1, on the reverse strand, counting down.
ACGTGTTTTTCATATAACTATGTGGGACACGGGCAGATATGACTATGCCGCTGATATTCTTGGTCTCTAGAAGGATGTTGGCTTGTCCTTCTGTGTCTACATCTAAGAGCTATGCTCCCTGTGCTGTGAAGTGGCTCTTCACGGGTGCTCCACCGAGAATCGTTTCAAGCTCAGAATACAGGACAATAGGGTTTACTTGCCTTAAATCATCTCTTTCGGATGCTGCCAACTGCGGCAAGTTAACTCTTCATCCACTTTCATTGACCTTCACCCGATTATTTCTACACATCAATTAAACATTGGTAATACCTTAACCTATAGTTTCTATGGTTTCGCTGTATGTCCCTTCGCACGGCCTTAATGTAGTAAGGCTGAATTACTTTTCAAGATTTCAGGAGTTCCTGTAGTCATCGTGTTTCGTTCTATGACCTTTATTATATTCAAACATCAGATATAATATACCTGTACGGCTATGATGTTCTGCTAGATCAGAGTATGTAAGCGTAATTCCTGGATAAGAGTCCCAACATGGTTTCTAGGCCACCTCCGATTTGTTTTTGTAAATTGAAGGTCCTGCAATACAAAACAAAAGGTCATAAGACTAAAAGGTGAGAATAAGGCGCAGCTTATGTGTAATTTCTAGGGAAACTTGAAAGTGTATCGGGCAGTGACACCTTTTTGGCAGTAAAATATAAGTATTCAAGCGCTCCGGAGAGTTGTAAGCGAGCTTTACTAACTGCACAGAATTAAGCCCAGTCCTGAGCGAAGTTTAACAGCCAACTGAGATCAAATTTGATTAATATAGGCATACATTGTGGCCAATGAGCATGCAAATATGAATGCGTGTAGAAAAATTACATCTTTCGTGATGGTGCCAAAAAACGTGCACTCGCCAAGAATAAAATAAAAATAAAGAACCGACGTTTCGGACCCCGTACAATCATGACTTCGGCATCGTTGACGATCATGGTTGACGATGACAAAGTCATGATCTCCTTTGACGTAAAGTCAATGTTTACATGTGTGTCTATTGACCACGCGGTCGAGTGCTGCAGGAAACTTCTCGAGGCTGACTCTTCTTTGCCCGAACGCACGCCATTGGAATCCCACGACATTTGCCGCCTTCTAAAATTTTGCCTTGAGAATACGCACTTTGTCTTTAACAAGGAGTATTACAAGCAAGTATTCGGCACAGCGATGGGAGCCTGTGTATCTGTCGTTTGCGCCAACATTGCTCTAGAGGATCTGGAAAGTGCCGCCTTATCTTCATTCGGGACGCGGCCAAAGCTATTTCTAAGACACGTGGACGACTGCTTCTGCATTATTCGTCGCCGGCACGCAACGCATTTCCTCGACCACCTGAATTACTTTAAGCCGAGTATACAGTTCACGGCTGAAGAGGAAAGCAATGGGCGAATTCCCTTCCTGGATGTCCTCGTAGAGAGGACTTCAAGCGGCTTGAGGACTAGTGTCTACAGAAAGCCAACGCACACGGGAAAGTACCTGAGCTTCGACTCGGCCCACGCAACTGGGCAAAAGCGATCCGTCGCAGGAGCACTCTTCTCCCGGGCATTCCGCGTCTGCTCCAGCCCCACGAAACGTAGGCAAGGGCTACAGGTTGTGAAAAGGGACCTGTTGAACAATGGCTACCCTCGACAACTGCTCATAACGCAGGAGCGCAAAGCAGCGAAGCCCCGCCGTGAAATGGCGAAAGAAACAGTGAAGCGCGCAGCGGTACCCTACAGAGTGGGAACAAGCGAAGCCCTTGCACGAATTTTTAAGGGCTACGGTGTTCAAATCACCCACGTGCCTTCCCGTAAAATTGGCCAACAGCTGGTACGTGCAAAAGACCCTTTGCAACACACGGACTACCCGAGATGTGATATACAAGATACCTTGCAAGGAGTGGGACTTTTCATACATCGGCGAGAGCGGAAATCTTAAACGTCGCTTGATACAACACATGAATGACGTCGCCAAGGGCCACACAACAGCGAACGCCCTGGCGGAAAATCACGAACTAACCGGACACATCATTGACTCGGACTCGGCAGCCATCATCGCAAAAGAAAAACACTTATCTGCCCATTTGCTTTTAGAATCATTTTACATACAACCAACTAGACACACGATAAACAGGACGCGGGGTAATCTTCCAGAGATATACACCCGAACACTGCGCCACCTAACCCATAAATAGCCGCGCGCTCATGCTTACATCTTCATTGTGATCAAGGGACTCGTACGGGTCCTGAAACTTCGGTTCTTTATTTTTATTTTATTCTTGGCGAGTGCACGTTTTTTGGCACCATTATGTTTTCTTGCCAGACGAGATTTCGTCGAACACTTGATTAAGCTTTCGTGATAAATTTTTTTCTGCGTGGGTTCGAAAGCATGTTAGTGTATTTGCCCACCATACTTCCTAATTTTGTCAGACACTTGTGCGATACAACGTGTTTACAATTGTTGAAAATTATGGACACGTTATGTCTAATTAGTGGTGATCTTTATCGGTTCTGGAATAAATAGGTGTTTCGCAGATGATTACGGAACCCTGAATGTTTTCCTGTTTTCACAATTTATGCGAGGCGCTCTTGGTAACTATACTACAGTGAACTAAACAAGTCATTTTCTTTATATAACAGCTAAAATGCTGGGCAACTTGCGGGCAATGCGTAGGCAAAGTGTATTTGGTGGAGGGTGCGAAATGAAGCCCGCTGTCTTAGGAGAAGTGTATCTGCTGGAAACGTTATCTTGATTTGCACGGCAAGTTTCATGCATGAACAGAAATTACAGTCTTTGGAAAAACAGTTGCTTTCTTAAGTGTTCCAAAGCGTAATGAACTTTTTCCCAGTGTTGCCCCTTGTTCCAAGAGTGACACCGAGTTCATATGCTGCGCTGCTGCGATAAATCTTAAAAAGTGGTCTTCGTAAAAAAATAATAAAATATATAAAATATGGCTTAGTTATGACTACTGCAAATAAATACTAGACTCCAATTTGTTTAGCATACTAATGGGTTTTACGATGCGCCCGCGCTCTCCTAGGTGAATTAAACAGGTCGTCTCGTTTATATATCGTGCACATAGGCGGCATGTTATGATTCCAAACGTGCGGGTTAGTTATGGTCTTTGTAGTAAATTATTTGTGCAAGCGCTATACAGCCTTACAAACACGCTTTAAGAACGACGTAAAATTTTCTAACTTTAGGTTTAGAATTCAAAGCATGAATAGTTGAAATCTGGGGAGAATTGCGGGACTAATATGGCTGACGGGCACGCGAAATTAAATTTGCTTCGGCGAAGTACAGCCTTGGCTAAAAACTGCCTCATCACGCTCTCAAAAGCGTTATATGCGGATGATGTTTCCCATGAATGTGCCATATGCGGCGAATGTTTTAAACTGCGTGATTTTACCACAGAGAACTGAAATTTATAGTGCTCCTGCTCGAAAAAAAGGAAGCTTAACTCGGGATGGGACAGTGGTTCAGCAAGGTTGCAAAAGTCTGCTGTCTTGTTTTTTCTTCTACATAAGTAATCTGTTAGAAGAAATGGTCAAGAGCACAAGTATAGGTTAGGCGACCAATCCGAGGTCATTAGAAATGTCAGTATATATTGAAATATAAGCTTCTCAAGCATTCATCGTGGTGTCGGAGGTGAGGGTTCTATACCCAAAACCATACACCATGTAGGCTTTTACCCTTTTTTTTTACATGTCTTGTGAGCATGATGTTAAGGTGGAGGGGTGCACTGCGGGCTCGTTTAATTGGTCCAGAAATTCTTGTCACTGTCTGGAGTGCCTTGACTGGTGACCACTGCGGACCTTCTTTTGCATGAACGACAATGTAGGAGCTAGTTCAAACATCAATCACGTGATATAATACGAACATTTCTCGCGCAATTAATCACGCGCGCACACGTATACTTAAGCGCCTCACTTATAAAATTTCTGATTTGCAAACGTTCATGTGCGATTGAGAGGAGCCGTAGGTTCTAGATTTCGCTTGTTTCTTCCCAGATAGAGGAAATTAATAAATGAAATATAATAACTAGAGTTGTCAGATTGTGGTCTGGCGTCATTCGTGACGGTTTTTCTATGTTTCTTTTAAAAAAAATGCTTTAAATTTATTCATATGCATCAGAGGAGTTCGCACAGTTTCGACACACGTGCCAATTTCGATAGACGTGCAAAAGGTTTATTTTTATTTTGTAATATTGCCCGTTGCACTGTCACAGCTCACGTTGGTCGATGCATGTAAATTCAAGTTACGGAGATTCGGCACCTCCAATCCTTTGGCCGATGAACAGTGTCAACACGAGGACAGTCGGAAAAGTCAACCCGAAGGACCAGCTCGCACTCATGCAAAACTACCCAGTAGAGGCGGGCTTGCTGCTCTCCTTGTCCCACAACGAGCACAAGCATTCCGTATACCCATGGCCGAGATTATGCTTCTTCAACAGCGCAAACGAGAAGGACGAGACACAAAGCTGTGTATGTGCACTCGCATTCGTCTTTTGCGCTATTGAAAAAGAATGTCACACCAGCTTGGCCAAGCTTCAACAGTGTCAACAACGAGATTATGCACAGTATAAAGAAAAAGCATTTCAGGAGGTACCCTTAAGCTCACACTGCTGTGTCTATTATCAGACCGATAATTAGCTATGTTAACTCAATCAGAGTACACTACAAAACTATTTAGATACAACTTACTTAAAAGTGTAGCACTCCCCTTCAGCACTTACAAGGGACATTTGAGGACTCATTTCGACCCGAAAGGGAAAGAAGTTGTTTGATCTATGTTAATGCAGCACATACGTAGACAGTTGACCAGTATAGTAAGATTATTGACTCTTGCCTTGCACGATATATTTTTTTTCAGCGCTTCAGAATAACAGTTTTATGTAACATAAAGAATATTAGTGAGCAAGGATCGCCTACATTGACCTACTTGAATATTGGGCAACGGCACGGTTAAGGAAGGGACGAAAGTTTGGAATTCTTCGAAATTCGTCCGACTTTAGTTATTACGCTTTCGACTATGTCAACTCATTACTTTCGTCAACTCCAGTATTCGCGTCCATTTCCAGCAGGTGGGCGCAGACATTATGTATGGTATGCAGTACTCTCGGCACTCTCACTGTTGTGAAGGCCACAAAAGCGCTGTTGCGATATTTGAAAGCTACCGGATTGAGTCACCGTCTGTGACCCGAACTGAGTGACCGAACGATATCCCCAGTGCACTTCCTCTTCTTCTTTTAATCCTTCCCTCCCCTTTTTCCTTTCCCCAGTGTAGGAAGCCAACCGGGCTCAGCATAGTTAACCTCCCTGCCCTTCATTGTCATTGCGCAAACTGGAGTGGTCGGAGCTGCCGGTGGACTAACACCTGTATGTCACTGATGCACTCCGAAAACCAGAGTTGCTCAAGAGGCTGACGATGATGAGCTTACGGAATGCCTCGAGATCATTAGAGAGCCACATTAGAGAGCAAGAAAGTCAGGGCAAAGAGCGGGAACAACGGGAACGTAAAGAGCAGAAAGAGCGTGAGGAAAGGGAACACGCATTTAATTGAAGCGACTCGAGCATGAGATGAAATGCCCTTGAGCAGCAGGGCAGAGGGGCGAAGGAAGCAGTCCCGGAGAGCGCATATCGTTAAAGATGACAGAGCTAATGCGGCCCTTTAAACTCGGAGAGGGCACTCGTTTGTTCTTGCTGACTTTGAAGTGGACATTCGAGAAGCAAGGGTTCTCCCGCGAATTGTGGCCACAACGTCTGTTCACACTGCTACTGGGCGAGGCAATGGACGTAAATGCTCGCTTAACCAGTGAGGAAACTGAGGATTGTGATAAGGTAAAGTCCAGTTTGCTGAGTAAGTATTGGCTCTCAGCGGAAGCGTTCTGGTGGAAGTTCCGCGAAATGAAAAAGGCTATGATTGAGACCTATACAGAAGTTGCATAAGCTCACCTCAAACAAGAAGGAATGACTCGAGGAAGACAACGCTTATGGTGGTCACGCGAAGGTTCTTTAGTGCCTTGCACTTGAACAGCTTTATAACCTGTTGCGTTAGAAAGTGAGGCGCTGGGTTCAAGATAGGCCAGAAGTTAGCACGGTAGCCAGAGCCACTAAACTAGACGAGGAATCTGCCACGCGTCGGGCTCGCAAAGTCAGCGATGGTCGAAAAGGTGATCCCAATTTCACGTTCAACGGCTGAAGCCCAGGCCACCAAAAAAAAAAAAAAAAGGAAGGACGAGCCTATGATAGAGGGCACCTCAATATGTAATCCTTCCTGGTCGGAAGGGACCCCTGAAGTTAAGGCAGAGCAGCAAAAGAAACTGGCAGCGAGGAAACCCTTTCTTTGGTATAACTGTCACAACCCAGGGCCCATTGCTGCACAATGTAACAAGGCAGAAATAGTGTTTTTATCGGTCGGTTGACCCGCCGTGGTTGCTCAGTGGTTATGGTGTTGGGCTGCTGAGCACGAGGTCGCGGGATCGAATCCCGGCCATTGCGTCCGCATTTCGATGGAGGCGAAATGCGAAAACACCCGTGTACTTAGATTTAGGTGCACGTTAAAGATCCCCAGGTGGTCGAAATTTCCGGAGTCCTCCACTACGGCGTGCCTCATAATCAGAAAGTGGTTTTGGCACGTAAAACCCCATAATTTGCTATCGGTCGGTTGCAATGACGAGAACATGAGGCTGCTCGAACCGTACATGCGCGACCTTTAAATAAACGGGAAACCATGTCGCGTACTGCGAGACTCAGCGGCTACTATGGACGCGGTTCACAGCTCTTATGTGGAACCTAAGATGTTCGCGGGTGAATGCGCCGGGATTAAGCAAGCTGTAGAAGCTCACAGTGCAAGTCCTCCGGTCGCAAATGTATCTATTAAAGGTCAGATCGGTACACTTAAGACGAAAGCAGCCGTATCGCCCACGCTTCCTCCGCAGTACCCTTATCGGTTCTCAAATAGGTAGGATCAGATTCTGCACGAGAAAGGTCTAATGTTCGGGGAGGCTGGCGTGATGGCCCTAACGATATATAAAGCTCGTGAGTTATCTGCAAAAGCAGTTGCCTTAGTGCCTAGTCCTGTCGTCTTTCGTGTGTCCGTTGTTTTGCGCTAAACAAAAAAGTTATGCAGTCGCTGAAACGGCACTAACTGAGGTGAAGGGCTGTTCAGAACATCAGAAAGCGGCGACGAGAATGCCACCGCGTTGGAACCGCAGGAGTTTGTATCCGCGACGGCAGAAGTCCCGGTAGTGGCAGCAGCCGAGTTATTGGAAGAGTAGTCGCCATGTTTGTCTGTACCACCTACTTCGGAAGGCCTACAGCGGCTGTTAGAGATAGATAGTTCAGCCTTGAAGTCCGAGCAAAACAAGGACCCCAGCCTGCTGAACATCCGAAGCTACCTAAACGAAGGTGTTGCACGCAAAACGTTAGCTTTTATGAGAGAGACGGCCTACTGCACTGGAAGTATGTGGATCGCAGGGGTGTCACATTCGACCAGCTGGTCGTGCTCCAGGCTTATCGACAGGATCTTTTGCGCTTGTCGCAAAGAAGCTCTTGGGCTGGTCACTTAGGTGTCAAGAAAACTAAGGATCGACTACTACAGGGGTATTATTGTGCAGCTTGTTTCCGCGACGCTGAGCGAATTCTGAGGACTTGCGACACATGTCAGCGCGTGACGAAGCCGGGTGAAAAGGCGTGAGTGTCGATGAATCTAGTGCCGATCATCACTGAGCACTTTCGCCGGCTCGTAGTCGACGTGGTAGGCCCACTTCCAGCAAGAACCCCGCCATACCGTCATATTTTGACAGCGATTTGCCCCGCTACTAAGTTCACCGAAGCGGTCTCACTTAAAGAACTTAGTTCGGTGGAAACAGTTAGCGCATTCCTCTCGATATTCGCGCCAGTTGGTTTTCCCACCAAAGTGCAGTCCGACCAAGGCATCGTGTTTACTAGTGCCCTAACCGCGACCTTTCTAGAATGATGTGGAGTAAGACTCATTCATAGCTCAGTGTACAATACGCAGTCAAGTTCGGTAGAGAAGCTACACTCGACTATGAAGCGCGCATTAAGGGCGTTATGGTTAGAAAGGAAGATGAGAGTGGGAGCGGTGCTTGCCTGCTACCATGCTTGCGCTGAGGAATGCGCCGCATGAAGCAGCCGGTTTTTTATCCTCACAGCTCGTATACGGCCGCTCACTGCGATCACCACTGCGCACGCTCCTCGAATAGGCTGTTTCACATGGCGCGATTGGGGCGAAAAAAATCGTTATGCCGCGCACGTCGCAGAGCGATTTTCGCTGACAGTTTTCACATGCGTTTGCGGCAGCGCGATTTGCGACGCAGCGATGTTCAATGTAGCCTCCTGCTCACGAAGTATCCAAGCCTGCGTCGTTAAATAAAAACAACATGGAAACTTGGGAAATATACCAATTTTCCTATTATTCTTCGATAATAGAATATGTACACCATTTTGTAACGTTTAAAAGCGTTGAGTCTTTACGACAGCTTGCAGATACGGTGAGTGAGGCGCTGCACAACACCGCAAGTATGAGCGTGCGGCTTGTGCGGCGTCGGTGAGGTGGTTCCGTTTAGTACACTCTAGTTTTGTTTTTACTATGGAAGCCACAACTATTTTTCCCTGGATGAGTATCTGTTTTTGCAGAAGAACAAGCTACTATTGAGTACCCACTCCTCTCTATAATTCCTCGTTTACTGTAAACCACTTTGCACCCTTATGAAGGTTTATATCACCAAAAACACCCTTTGGGCAAACAAATTTGGAAAAGTGTGGTTCAGAGGGTGTTTTGATTACCAAAACAACCTTTTCGTGTCTGTAAGGATATATCATTTCGCTAAAACACCTTATTGACGCGAAGTGTGTAATTCATTGTAAAAATGTTTACACCCTTAAAGGTGTTTGTTTGTCAAACGGGTAATACCTCTACCGTTGACGTCTTACAAAAAACATTTAAAGGGCATGATGAAATTGTTGGTGGGAACCAATGATGGGATCTTGTTGGCCGACTTTTTCTTGCAAGCAAAGATGATGACAGCTGTGCCAGGCGACATAGTGCATTAAGTAAAGCTTCATATCTATCCTTGTGAAATTATCCTGCCGTATATTTCTCTGCACCCAAGGCTGTCAGAATGATTGCATAGTTTTGAACTACGTCTTTTGTCATCGCCCGTCTAGTTAGAGCTCCGTTGTCGTCCTCTACAAATATTGGCAGGCCCTAACGGTAGGGGTGTTACTCGTGTGTCAAGCAAACACCCTTAAGGGTGTAAACATTTTTAGAGTGTGGGTTGTCAAAACAACTGTTCTTTGTATATATAGCCACCGTGGTGATAATAGGAAATCGCTGCGCGAAGGGCATTCAGTATAGTACGGTTTTAAGTTAACCGTTCTTTGTAGTTTTTTGGTGCCTATTAGCCGACTATATCGAAACAAGTGTACTCTAGATATATATTGGTTAATTAGGTAGAACACAGACGCTCCCAGTGGCACTGAACTGCAGATCGAAACACCATGACTATACAGGTGTTGGCAGCGTACACAGTACTTGTATGCGAAGCTCTGTGCGCATGTGTTCTCAGTGTTGGGGTTGCTCTTAATTGTCTACAGAATGTGCTTTAATGTCAAAGTACTGTTGTGACCGTCTTTGTGTCATAATAAAAGTCTGAGGACCCCCCCCCAGGAAGAAATGATTGCCATTTTTTATGATGGTTTTAGTGACATTTATCGGCATGTGAAATAACTACTACGTTTTAGTGGTTTTCTCTCAAGGTGGCGTTGCCTGGCGAATATCCTAGAAATAGCAAGGTGCAACAATGAATAGTGCGGGCATGCATGGTTTTTTGAGGAATGGGTGTAGTGGGCATGTTTCAACTCTTTAGAAAAAGTGGTTTGTGGCAACTCAAACCACCTATTGAGGAGGTGTTTCGTTTAAGGTTTAAGGAAATGCCTTTTTCCTCAAGTTAAGGGTGTTAGCTATTCACACGTGTACTTGTTTGTCTTTATCCGGCGACCATGTTTCCCCGCCCAACAATTGTTATCGCAGAGCGCAGGACGAGCCCGTATGTATCGGAAGTTTCTGGAATGTTATCGATGATTCCGTCCGCTGTCTGTCACAGAACCTTGTGCAATCTGATTTCATGTATGCGTGACGCGAATAGTGTAGAACATTGTGGAAGACAGGTGGGTTACAGCGATTACTCATGGAACATTCGATGACTGATGTACAAAAGCCGACGCGCTTCACCCGCTGATCAGATTTTCGACGATCGCCGACTGTGTTCGACGCGGTCGCCGTTGTTTGTGTGCAGCCTGTTTTTGAGTGCACAAGTTCACCCAATAAAACGCTAGTTTCGTCTTCCCCAGTTTGGCTGCTTTCTTCACCGTCACTACCACGTGACACTATAGACAGAGTGAAACACCCTTAGGAGGATAAATCGGTTTACTTTGTTGTTGAGTCAAAATAAATCAAATATCAGGTACGTCGAGCGGGAGAGGTGACTGGTCTCTGAAGCGTTTTTTTCCCTTATAAGTTTCATCATCATCATCATCATCATCATCATCATATCTTTAATTACTCTGCAGGACGAAGGCGTTCTCCACTGAGCCCTACATTGCGCTAGCTGATCCCAACTTGCCATTTTGCCGCTAGCTGATTGCATCCTACAAAGTTTATAATTTCATCACGCCACCTAGTTTTCTGCCGTCCTCGACTGCGCTTCCGTTCCCTTGGCACCCACATTGACACCATATCAATATATTGTCTTATAAATCTCTGTGCAAATTGGGAATGCCAGAGAGTCCCGCTGGCGTTAATGTCACAGCAGACAAGTTTTTTTTTTCTGAAGCAGGAAGAACAAAACCTCAATGTCAGCCAAGAATGTTTTATTATATCACAAGACAATGGCAGAGACGATGAATGTAAACACCTTAAACATCTTTGATAATTTAATTGTAGTACATTGGGAAGAACGTTGTCAGTCAGCTTCTATGAAATGCGTAGCTTATGGAACTACCCAAAGGCGCATAGGCTTTTTAAGATCGCTTGGGTAACTAACTACGGCAAGAGGTAACTGTCGGTTGGTTGGTTTTCAAACTTAAGCGTGCACACTGCAAGCGATGATCTATGTCTTAACGAAAGCTATTCCTTGCTACATTAGGTCGTTTGGAGAACTCATCACTATACGGTGACAGCTAAAGATAAATGCTACAAGAAAGCTTTGGGAGATTATCAAGCCCGATTTGCACTTATGTGTGCTGCGAGTTGGCGGTAACCTTGTATAGTTAAAACTACAAAGTGGCATTTCGGTGCAGGATAACCTCCCGCCACATAAGATGAATATATACAAGCAGCGCTCCAGGTAATCAGAGTATCGGAGTTTCTAGAAGTTACTGAAAAAGCCAGAGAGAACGAAAGTTAATAAATCAATGTAGATGGCAATTAGCGCTCGGTTCCCGCGCAGCATAGCCATCGACGTGATGAGTGCAGTTTCAGAGCTAAATAGTGTTTCACTGTGAAGCTCGCTTTTTCTTCGAGTCTGGACATGGAGCGACAGGTTGACGTGAGTAATTTACTCTGTTGAACGAAACGCTTCGTTGTTCAATAAAACAGCATATTAAAAAAAGTATTAAGCGAAAGCTTTATTAACCATGGACAATCTAAAGGAAAGAGCGCATTTCTGACCTTTAGCCAAAGTTTAAAGATGTCGATTCATCAAAACGTTGTTTACAATGCAGTCTCCAGACGACGGGTGCAACACAACTGAAAATACCGATTTCTCATGAACCTGTGAACGAGCCAGTTGAGCGTATAGGAACCCTCTCATGGAGGAGCTGACGAAAATAGGCTCAAATATACGTTACTCTGATGAGAGATACACACGCACACAGAAATGGAAAACGACCGTTCTGAGATCAAGTACTGCTTTTCGCCATCCTTTCGCTATCCTTCAAAACATTGAATTTGAAATAATTCACCAATCTGCGCTCTCTTCACAGGCAGAAAAAAAAAAAACAAGAACCTTCTGCTTCATTTTTTATGCTTTGGTGAAGAGATAGTACCTCTAAGAAATTGACAGGGACAAATTATTTTTTCACCTATTAAAGGCTTCGTGTGTCCATCCAAATATCGACTGCCGAAGCTCTGAATATGACACACAAAACAAGTTTCCACCGTACGGTCAGTGAAAAATGAAAGCCCGCCCCCGTGGCCCACTGGCTCCTAATGTCCCGCCAAGTGCGATCATCACTGTCACTGCTTACCGGGAAACCGCACATTCATTAACCCCAATTAAGCTTGAAGCGCTCGCTCTACACAGGCGCGGCTGGATTAATGATGCAGGATTGAAGCTGTAAGCCGCAATTTACAGAGGGTTCATGTTCCTTTTACTGTGTTGGTTCTTGAGGCTTTGTTGAGGCTTGAGGCGTCACCCCGCACACGATTGATGAAGGCGTTCATCCCAGCGAAGCGTTCAAATCTTGAACGGGCGGGTCGATGTACACGTGGTTCTCGAAAGAGAACAGTCCTCCGTTCCGGCGCCTCCACTGGGAGTACCTCACCACCTGTTGAATGGCGAATGCAGCCGCCACGAGCACGAGCAGTGCACCCAGGCCCACGGCCACGTACACTCCCGCGCTGGCCTTCGTGCCTTCGAAGGAAAGAGAGAGAGAGAGAGAGAGAGAGAGAACAACAAGATCAGTGGTGAGTCAGCGCTAAGTGTGAGAGAAAGGCATTAGCATTACGTCACACCTCACTGAACGTCACAGCTCTCTGAGGATCCGCATAGGTGTTGTTCAGGAGCCCACTCAACACACGTCCTGCCTCTTCGAGGTGCAACTTACGGTGGTTGACACACACACACACACACACGCACACGCACACGCACACGCACACGCACACGCACACGCACACACACACACACACACACGCACACGCACACGCACACGCACACGCACACGCACACGCACACGCACACGCACACGCACACGCACACGCACACACACACACACACACACGCGCGCGCGCGCGCGCGCGCACACACACACACACGCGCGCGCACACACACACACGCGCGCGCGCACACACACACACACGCGCGCGCGCACACACACACACACGCGCGCGCACACACACACACACGCGCGCGCGCACGCACACGCACACGCGCGCGCGCACACGCACACACACGCGCGCGCGCACGCACACGCACACGCGCGCACACGCACACATACATACATACATACATACATACATACATACATACATACATACATCACCACCACGACCACCACCACCACCATCAGCCTATTTATGTCAATTGCAGGACGAATACCTCTTCCTGTGATCTCCAATTACCCCTGTACTGCGCCAGCTTATTCCAGCTAGCGCCTGCGAATTTAATTTCATCACCTTACCTAATCTTCTGCCGTCCTCGACTGCGCTTTCCTTCTATTGGCACCTATTCTGTAACCCTAATGGTCCACCGGTTATCCAACCTACGCATTACATGACCGGCCCAGCTCCATTTCTATATCGGCTATCCCTGTTTTCTCTCTGATCCACACCGATATTTTCCTGTCTCTTAACGTTATGCCTAACATCGTTCCACCGCTCTTTGCGTGGTCCTCAACTTGTTTTTCGAGCTTCTTTCTCAGTCTCCTAGATTCTGCCCCATATGTCAGCACCAGTAGAATGCATTGCTTGGACACATTTTTTTTTCATGATAATGGTAAGCTTCCTGTCAAGATCTGAAAACGTCTGCCGAATGTGTTCCAACAAATTTTTATCCTTCTGCCAATTTCCTTCTCATGCGGGTTCCCGGTGATTATTTGACCTAGGCAAACGTACTCCTTCGCATACTCTAGAGGTGGACTGGCAATCCTGAACTCTTGTTCGTTTCCATGGCTATTGATCATTATCTATTATCTTCTGCATATTAATCTTTAATCACACTTTTATACTCTCTCTGTTAAGGTCCTCAATCATTTGTTGTAACTCGTCCCCAGTGTTGCTGAACAGGAGAATGTCATCTGCAAATCGAAGGTTGCTGAGATATTCACCGTTGATCCATAATCCTTAACCTTCCCAGTTTAATAGCTTGAATACTTCTTCCAAGCACGCACTGAATAGCACTGGGGAGATTGTGTCTCTTTGTCTAACCCCAATCTTTATAGGTAGCTTCCTAGTTATGTAGAATTAAGGTAGCTGTGAAATCTCTGTAGATATTTTCCAAGATATTTAAGCGCCCTGTACTCCTTGATTACGTATTACCTCCATGACTGCTGATATCTCGAGTGAATCAAATGCCTCTTCGTAATCTATGAAAGTCATATAGAAAGGCTGGTTGTGCACTGCGGATTTCTCGATTACCTGATTGATGGGATGCGTGTGATCCATTGTAGAGTATCCCTTCCTGAAACCTGCCTGTTCCCTTGGTTCACTAAAGTACAATCTTGCGCTTATTCTATTGGAGATTATCTTGGTGAATATTTTATATAATACTGGAAGTAAGCTAATGGACCTATAATTTTTCAATTCTGTAACGTATACCTTTTTATGGATTAGTATAATGTTGGCACTCCACTGGTTTCCTGGAATTTTTGAAGTCGATAGACAGTTCATGTAAAGGGCCGCTAGTTTTTCAAGCACTATGTCTCCACCATCTTTGGTTAAATCGACTAGTAGTCCATCTTCTCCTGCGGCTTCTCCCATTTCTTGTCCTGCAAGGCCCTTCTAACTTCATCGCTAGTTATAGAATGAGCCTCGGTAACCTGCTAATTACTACTTCGAATGGAGGTATCGTGGCTGCTTTGGGTACTGTACAGGTCAGTATAGAATTCTTCCACTGTTTTTACTAAATCTTCGAGATTGCTAATGATATTACCCTGCCTATCTTTCAGTGCATACACCATAGTTTGTCCGCGATGCCTAGATTCTTTCTCACTGTTTTCAGGCTGCACTAATTTGTTACTGCTTCCTCAGTCTTTCTGACATTAAAATTTCAAATATCCCTTATTTTCTCCTTGTTGATTAGTTTTCACAGTTCCTCGAATTCTATCTGATCTCTTGAGTTGGACACTTTCATTTTTTGTCGTTTCTTTATTACGCCTTCATATATATATACCAAGTCACCGGCTTCGCGCACATGGCAGACGTACATTTTTCCGCTATCATGCTCCAAATGGTAACGCGAAAAAAAAAAAGGAAATGTACGGCTATAGGCCAAGAGTGAAATTCATTGAAATGCGGGCATGTTCAAGGGAGCATAAACAAAAAAGTGCTAAATTGATAAAAAAAAAAATTCGGCAATACTAAATGACTAAATTTTAGCGGTGAAATGACTGTTATTTAACTTTAAAGGCTCAAGCACGAAATACGGTCTCGATGTCCTCGTGATAACTTTTGGTGACGCAAGTTATTGTGACGAACGCGAACAGGAAGGAATGAAACAATGGAAAATTTATAATGATTGGGACCATTAAAAATGTGAACATCGCTGCGTAGAGCAAACGATCTCTCGTTCGTTTCTAGAGGTTTCACAGCACTCACACGAGTGACAATAATGATAGCAAACCTTTACTTTCTTTTTAACATTGACACAAAGGCTTGACGAATACATCAAGGTGCAGAAGTATATTCTAGAGCCAGAGTTGGTAGAGTAAGAAAGCGATAAGCGATAACGATACATACGCTCATGTAGAGACTTACCGGAGTGACTTGTCGCGGCACCTAGGAGTAAATATAGATAGAGAGTAAGAAGGTAAGATATCAGCACAAAACTTTAGTCAGAACCAAAGAGCGAATTCCCCTAACCACGCGCGAAAGAGTACTGGAATCGTTATGCAAAAAAGAGGTGAGGCGTGCAGACAGGACACAACAGTACACAAGTGGACAACACGAACGCCGACTATCAACTGAAGAGAGCACTGAGGCGAAAAAGGAAGAAGACACAAAACTCATCTGCGCAAGCTCAGGAATGCCACGTGTCAGTCGGGTACATGTGCCGGTCTACGTGAGACATAACTGTTAAGGCACCTAATCTATTTCCTTATGTAAAGTAATCCAAGGCTGACTTCCACCATTATAGATATGCCATGCCTCTACCATAAGACGCGTATCCTCATTCTTATGCCTGTACAATATCGTGCGTTCATCTAACTCTGGCGTGCAGTTACAATCTTGGCAATGTAGGGAAATATTAGAAGGCGATCCACCGGTTAACGACCTTTTGTGTTCCATTAGCCTCTGATTGATACACCTTCTCGTTTGCCCTACGTAGAACTGGCCACAGCTAAGTGGCATTTTATAAACCACACCCATACGACAGTCAGTAAAACTGTTTTTATTATTGTGCTTCACTGGACAAATATCTGTTCTTTTTTTTTGCCTTTTACCTGCTCCTTTTTCCTCTGTATGGGAGCGCATATCTCACCTAGCTTATTGGGAGCAGTGAAAGCAACATTAACATCATATCTACTTGCAACTTTTTTAAGCCTGTGCGACACTGAATGAATGTACGGAATAGCCGCTACTCTTTTTTTGCTATTACTTCTTTCTGTAATCACGTCCGTCTCCCTCGAAACCGACTTCTTCAAGCGCTCAGCCACAGTGGCCCCTGCTACACTAGGATAACCTGCTTCTGATAGGCGCCGGATCTGCGCATTAAAACTGGCGCTCATTTTGTGCATGCAGGATCTTTTGAGGGAAGACTTAACGCACGACATAGCAATTCCGTTTTTTACTACTTGGGAATGCTTGGAGTGAAAGTTTAGCAACGGCTTAGAAGATCTTGGGGAGTACTGCCAACCAACGTGATTTTATTCGAAGACCAAGGAAATGTCAAGAAACTGAACTATGCGTCGCTGAGGAAATTACTTGGTAAGCTTTAATCCTCCTGCATAAAGTTTAAATTGCACACTTACTGAGGTAGCAGCGGAATCGAATTCTTCCCTATTGCAGAAAATCAGGTAATCATCAACGTAACGAAATATCTTGATAACGCTATCACCTAAGGCTTTCTCTAAGCAGCTGTCAACCTTACTCAGGTAAATATTGCTAAGAATAGCGGCAACCTTTGAGCCAATAAACATGCCTGATTTCTTCAGAAAAACGCCATATCTCTACCCAATCAGCGTCAACTTCAAGTACATTGAAAGAATTTCTAGAAAAGCTCCCGTGGAAACGTCTGTCAATAAAAGCCGACTCTTGCACTTGTTCTTTAATGCACTCATTTACGGTATTTAGCAACCCGTCATGCGGCAAGGAATAATACAGGTCTTCGATATCCATACTAAAAGCTGTACAGGCACCAGGATACAATCATCTGGGAACATAAAAGGTCGTTAACCGGTAGATCGCCTTTTAATCTTTCCCTACATTGCCAAGATTTTAACTGCCCGCGAGAGTTCGACGAACGCGCGATATTGTACAGGCATAAGAATGAAGATACGCGTCTTATGGTAGAGGCATGGCATATCTATGATGGTGGAAGTGCGTGCGTGAGTCAGCCTTCGATTACTTTACATCAGGAAGAGATTAAGCGCCTTAACCGTCATCTCTCACGCAGACCGGCCCATGTACCCGACTGACACGTGGCATTCCTGAGCTTGCGCAGATGAGTTTTGTGTCTTCTTCCTTTTTCGCCTCAGTGCTCCCTTCAGTTGATAGTCGGCGTTCGTGTTGTTCACTTCTGTACTCTTGTGTCCTGTCTGCACTCCTCACCTCTTTTTTGCATAATGAATCCTTACCAACTAGCTCAGCTTTCAGTCGTTCTAAGAGTACTTGAAGCCTGATGTATTAAGCGAAACTTTCATTATCGTGGCTGTGGACCACCATGGACTGAAATGCGATGTCACTTTCCCTGTTGAGTTAAAATGGTAATGCTTAAAAAAAGTCCCCGTGATGTTGATGCAAAATATCTAAAGGATCTTTTGATAGCAGTTACTGCATTTGTAAATGCAATAAGTTTCATTCAACTCCGTTCTATAGTTGCCCGAACGCAACAATTCTGCGTATTGACATCTTTGACTAGGTGATGGTTAAGAGATAAGGCTTCGTGACGTTTCGTACGAATCACAAGAATGCGAGGACTACCGGCCATCGAGACGACTTGCTATGTGAACGTACTCAAAAATACTTTGCTGAAGCTTGTTCGGTGATAAGGTGCTTTAGACATCGCTATATTTTGGAATACACTTCAACATATCCAGCTCCATGCACTATTACTCTATTTATTTTGATGATTTATGGAAAATTACACGTGGCTTTCATTTACTTGTATTGATAAAAACTAGAGGCTCTCAGTAGTTCAATCTTCTACGTGACTCCGCAGACGACTCTGAAGTGTAATGTTATCAACAAGTAGTGAACAATAAGAACATTATAAATATTATTCTTCATCGGTTTGCATCGGTTCCTAAATAGCGCATAGATCACCTACTTTTTCAGCCGATACTCTACATTTTATCGTGGGAAAAGCAGGAAATGTGAATCTTTACGCAATCGTTTGAGACATGTAAATCTGTATAATATATTCTCACGTCGCAGCCAATGTAACGCGGTTGCACGGGCTTCGTTGCACAAAAATATATTCGGGAAGGCGCAGCCTACTGTACACGAACCGTGACCATGGTTTGACTTTTTGTTATCCAAATGTCGCATGGCATTTACCGCAAAGGTATTACCGTAAAAATTGTCACGAATGCACATCACTTTACATTCACGTATCTGTGAATCCTGAATTAAAATTTATATCACGAAGGTAGGAAAAATGCAACTAGGAAATGTATGGTTTAGTATGGGACTCCGAAACTTGCGAGTATGCTGCTTACAATACAGCGTGGTGCTACCTTTGTGGTAAATGCCACGTGTAATTTTCCATAAATCACCAAAATATGCTGAGACATTTTACAAGAAAGTATGACACTCACCTTCGTTTCTGTCCCCTTGAGGTTCTAGAATGAATGAAAAAAAAAAAAACGGAGAGCAGGGTTAGCACAGCGATCATGTTGTGACGCACAGTCCAGTCAATCACATCGCGTCGAGGGATCATCTTTTTTTCTGCCATCTTTCCTGCGTACCACTATTTCTGGCTGGGCGGAGTTTCTCCATACATCTTGTGACGGAGAACACGTGAAAAGAATTAAGGAAACGACCGTCGCTCTCAACCAACTTTATTGAGACGACAGGTGCGTTCTAGAAGCAAAGTTCGAGCGCTCGCAAACACATTTTGCTCACCGAAAATGCACCATATTGATGAAACTCCCATAGTCAACGTGCATACTTATTCTAACAAAGAGGCAAAAAATCGCTGCAGAGTCACCAACGTATTGCTGATACAAACATATTGTTGCTTTCTGTTGATTACTAACAGACTTCCATGAACTCATGTGCTAAGGCACCTTTACTTTTGCCGGGTATGCGGATGTTAGAACAACTTGGCTCACACGTGAAGGAACCACATTGCCTGGGCAAATGTGCGGAAACCTTGTTCATTGATCTCGATTTTGATCTTTTGTTCTTCTGGACAGGGCTTGAAAATATACTTCTTTCGCTAGAAAGCTGGCAAAATTAATAGGAGAGGCATTGAATCTAAAATTTATTGAAACCGTAAACAGGAAGGAAAGCACTGGAAGCTGGGGCCGGTGACACAGTTATGAAGGATCCAGTGCAAGTAAAACGAAACATCAATAATAAAACAGCAAAAAGAAAGACCAGCACGAGCGCACGAAGTATAGCACAGGCAGTTATTTTTTGCATGATTGTTCGTGTGTTTTGTTTGCGTTACATTTCTTCGAATGAACCGGGTAAGCTTTTCCGAAATTTTTTTTAGACAGAAAGGAAACGCTGCTAGCTTTTCTGTTAACGTCCACAGAAAGCAGACAGCAGTATCGTAAAAAAAGAAAAAGAGCGACAGATCCAACGCGCTTGTTGGATTCTACGTTAAGCGAAGCTTTTACGAAACGTTCCAGTGTCACTGGTATTCATAGAAACAAACCACGCGAACAATTTTATATTACGCCGAACTGATACAATAGTTTATATAATTGAAGCATTATCAAAGCAGCAATTCTACACTTACGCCTTAACTGAAAACAGAAATTCACATGGCGCCATGGTAGGAGTGTGAATGCCGGGATGACTTGCAGATCAGTGCAACATTTTTCAGGTGACGAAGCAAGCTCACTGTCAGCACGCGTGTACGCGCAGAGAAACATTAAACAGAGAGATGCATATTTAGCGCCTGAAGGCATCTGACGAACACGCTGTCAATCAATCGCTCACAACCATATTGAAACATTGTGTATGCCATTCCAATTATTCCGGATGTCTCCACCTAATTCTCACGGAATATATATGGATTCCGGATAAATTTCGTAAAATGTTTATAATAATTATATGGAAATATTGGAATGCATACGAAACGTCTCAGTAGGGAAAGTGCTACAAGCCGCTTTGAAACCTTCGCTACGTGGCATACCACGGACTGGTGTAACAATCGACCCAACTAGACACCCCGCTTAACTACAAGGATTCCAAAATTGCCCTACCTTTCATTACAGTCTGCGGCATCGGCGCAGTTTAGATTATACGTCACCTCCGAGATCCGATTACTCAACAATTACATTGCATTCGGTGCCGGTTCACACTGTTCGGAAAAGAAAATGACCAACCGAAAACCCGGACGAAGAGGAGGTGGGCGGGCAGAGGCAAAGAAACTTGACGGAAGGAAATAACGTAGCACTGCGTCACGCAGCCAGAATTGGAATGCCCACTCTTCGTGAAGCCATTGCCTTCGCTTTTTGCGCTCGAAAGACCGTCGCAACACGTGACCTCTGAGACTGCTATTATTGGCCTGGAATGGATGGCTTCCGGTAGTTCTCAAGCGGCGCGCACTTATTCGACTGCTGTGCCGCGGCTCTACCAAGAAAAGCTTCAGTTTAAAAAAATGAAGGCCTGGCGATTCCGCTGGGTGACATACAATTAGTTCATTAGCATTTAGTTCCTCCGACAAGGGATGTTTTTCCACATTGGCAAATCACTGACGATAATAAAGGATCACCGCGTTTGTAAAGCAGGATGATCAGCTACCATCGCTGAAACAATGGCCATCTGCGTAATTTTCAACGAGCCATAAAAGGTGCTAACTTACAGCATCTCTAAGAAAATAGTCACCCAAGTGGCGCTTTGTACGCTGCGATGTTATTTCTTCTTAGTTCATGCTCCAAATTTTCCAAGTTGTTCGCTCACCTTTCTCCACAGCGCATAGAAAGCCGTTTTTCACATCGCAGCGGATGTCGTTCCACAGGGCGTCGAACTGTCGCATCTCGACGCAGTTTTCGTCGATGCTGCTCGGTTCACCATTCTTCCAGTGTTCGTAATTCAGCGGAGAACCATCCAGCCATTCGTAGCTATCTGCAAAGTGACAAGAATTTATTCGTTTACATTCGGCCGCACGAACGTAACCTACGCTTCATGGCGCCCATGAAATGCTTACATTGCTTACCAGTAGTTTTATCAGTAATACAGAAATCAAGGAATGGGCTATAATCTTTTCGTTATCCTCCTCAGACGCCTCGACCACTCTGTCGAATTTCGGTTTAATTATCTCCGATAGAAATTAAACAGGAGAAATAAAATATTCCTCACTGCCTTGAAGCCAGAAGCGTGTTTCCGCTTGTGTGAACGATTCATCATTTTTTCGTCGCTGTATTGGAGAAAGCTTACCTAATGCTAAACAAACCCAGTGCCAATCTACTCTATGAAGGAAGATGACCAGTGAAGCTGTTTATGTGGTCTCCTTAATGCCGAACTGCACCTCGGCCGCCGGTCGGTCCGGCATTGCACTATCTTCGGGATCGGCCCACGTATGGGAAGGGCTTAACGCCTGCTTCACCTTTGCCCCGGGTCGGGCCGGTATTGCACAACCTCTTCGCAATCGGCCCACGTATGGGGAGTGCTTAACGCCTGCTTCACCTCCGTCCCTGTCGGGCCAGTATTGCACTATCTTCGGGATCGGCCCACGTATGGGGAATGCTAACGCCTGCTTCACCTCCGCCGCGGGTTGGCCCGGCATTGCACTATCTTCGGGATCGGTCCACGTGTGGGGAGTGCTACGCCTGCTTCACCTCCGCCTCGGGTCGGGCCAGTATTGCACTATCTTCGGGATCAATCCACGTATGGGGAGTGCTTAACGCCTGCTTCACTTTTGCCCCGGGTCGGGCCGGTATTACACAACCTCTTCGGAATCGGCCCACGTATGGGGAATGCTTAACGT
This sequence comes from Dermacentor andersoni, assembly GCF_023375885.2. NCBI lineage: Eukaryota > Metazoa > Arthropoda > Arachnida > Ixodida > Ixodidae > Dermacentor > Dermacentor andersoni. The sequence goes on along the minus strand of NC_092818.1, from coordinate 46,622,044 downwards.
CTGGTTCACCTCCGCCGCGTGTGGGCCCGGCATTGCACTATCTTCGAGATCGGCCCACGTATGGGGAGTGCTTAACGCCTGCTTCACATCCACCGCGGGTCGGCCCGGCATTGCACTATGTTCGGGATCGGCCGACTTTGCTTACAACAACGACACGAATTTCCTTGGACGCTAGAGGCACACAGCTTCGCCGTAAAAATTAAAATTAGATATGGGGTTTTACACGCGATAACAACGATCTGATTATGAGGCACGCCGTAGTTTGGGGGACTCCGTAAATTTTAACCACCTGATATTCTTTAAGGTGCAACTAAATCTAAGCACACCGGTGTTGTCGCATTTCGCCCTTATCAAAATGCGGCCTCCGTGACTGGGATTCAATACCGCTACCTGGTGCTCAGCTGCCCAACACGATAGCCACTAAGCACGACGCGGCGGGTCGCCTAATGCTTGATCATTCTGCCACTACCGAAGGAAATAAACGGCAGTAAAAAACAATTCAAATAACCCCGTGTGAAGTAACTACAAGAGTGCAGCATTAACTAACGGTCCTTGACAAAGAGCGTTTCTTTAAAGGTTTTTAAAAGACAGTCACTTAGTGCGTGTGCATGGTTGGTGTGTGCGTCCAAGCAAATGATGGGTTTTGAAAGTTCTAAAAGAACACTTAGAAATGAAAGACGATAAAAAAAAGGGAAGGTAGTGTTAAAAAAGGGAAGGTAGTGTTAGAGTAGACTTCTTTTTTTCCCTGTCAGGTGGGACGAGTACCAGCGTATTCAGCAGGGTATGGCTGAGGTGTGGTCCGTGGTTTCAATGAGCTCAATGGGCGTACCGTTGTGACCACTGACGAGCCCAATCCACAGCTGGTGCTGCGACTTGCGAAGATACGGACTGAGCCTTCCGATTTCTTCCTTAGAGTGAAAACTTGCTAGCGTCGAGTCTGCGACAAATAGAATACATCTCACTCACGATACACGCGAACTCAGGGAAAGATAATCTATCACAATTTTTTTCTGCAATATGCGCATTCTTGTTTACTTTTGCTATTGCAGATGGCGACGGATTCGTTGAAATTGACGACGTGCTCTGCTTCGAGCAAGTAGCAATAAGGGTTGCCCACGTCGATCCAGTTTCTGGCGTGTTCGGGACATGGACCGTCGTGGTGCCTCACCTCGGGCGGCTTCTCTGCAATGAACCGAGGATTTTCACTGTAATTCGCATTTTACTCAACATTTGTGGCCAGATCAGCCGGAATATTACTATTTCACGTTAGTAAGGTTGTTGTACCGGAAAGGTTTTCGCGACCATCTGTATATGGAAGCTACGTGAACGTAAGCTAAGAATGACTCACGCTGACAAATAAGCAATATGATTTTGCGAGAATGCTGAATAAACACTGGAGGAGTTCAATGCACATTAATGGTTTTCAGCATCTATCAACACAACTAAATATAGCAGCCCATCAGTCAACTATTATTATTATCAGCACTCACAATTGCGTGGGTTTTACTAATCTTGCTGTAGAAAGCCCAGAAATTGTTCTAGGGTGGCCTAACAATACTATCAGGATTCATTTATCCGTTACATAGAAATAAACAGACACCACAAAAGAAATAAAGAAAGACAGGGAGGGAGCAACTGGCTTGGAATTACCTCCAGGCGCATGTCACCACTAGCCCTTGCTTGGAAGAGCTATTAAGAGGAACGAGCAAATTCAGACAACGTCGCCTTTTACTATTTTCCCGCACTGGTTTCTTATTCCCCTGGGAATTAGATTCAAGTCCATTCCAGGACCACAGAGCTGTTATGGAATTCATTGCAGCCAAGTCAATCGACGCATATCTGTAGTAGCTTAGAGGGACACAAAAGAGATGTACGAACTTTGGCTAGATTTGTTAAAAAACACTCGTCGGACATAATTAATTTTTTTTGTGTTACTCTGTTTACTGTTCTTGATGTCATTGCGCCTGATATTATATTTGCTAATATCGCAGTAATGTTCCATACTGTTGCGTTGCGTGAATATTCTTTTTATTGTACTGATGCTTTCTTTCGCTTCCTGATTTCCTACGAATAGATTGACGTACATCCCCTCTTACACAATGCCTTCTTGAAGGCCTGTAAGGTAAGTAAATAAAGAAACATTAATTAATTAATTAATTAATTAATGTCAGTATGGCCGCCCGCAAACTGCGCGATCGAATACGAAGTCATCCTTCGTGTTCTAGGAGACAAAGAATATCAAAACGGTCCCCTTACCAGTCATTTATGCGTGTTGCGCATTTTGCAAAGCTACGAAAAACTAACCAGCCAGACGACACGTTTTGGTCAGCATTGGAAGGTGCGGAAAGTCGGCAAACATGGACGTCACTTAACCCGCCTGGCTCGCTGAATCCTGTTGGTATCGGATACCGCAATACCGCCTCAAACCACCCTGCCAAGCTCACTGCAGTCTCTTTTACTAGGAATCAGGTCAAAGTATGATAGCTGTGATTAGGAGTTAACTCAAAGAATCCAGCACTCCTCCAACAGTACACTCCACAGTGAACGAATTCTAGTGCGAACTGACGAGAACGAGACCAGAAGGTTACGCGCGCGTTCGCTGCCCTCTCGTCCTCGTCCGTTCGCGCTGTTGTTAGTTCACTTTCAATTCGAACCAACTAGCCCACCAACAAAGCCTGAACAACGGACACTCCAGTGCATGTTCGATCTGACACGGCAAACAGGTCAGACATGACACGACAAATGCGGACATTCCGACTTTTGTCGGGTTATCCTAACGCCCACAAATGCGGACATTCCGACTTTTGTCGGGTTATCCTAACGCCCTCTAAACGTATCGAACGCGAGAGCCGATAGCCACTGACCATTGTCAAACTGGCAAAGGAAAGACAGGTGCGTGTCACAGGGTTGGACGCTCCACATTCCCGTGGCGAAGTCGGAAGCGACGCATCGTCGATCGCCGTTCGAAGCACCCGGCTGTAGAGGAGCCCAGTTCGTGTGCTGCACCGGCCAGCCGCTCACCCACGTGAACAGTCCAGTGGCCTAACGGTCGGGAGGGGCGGAGTGAGAAAATAAACCAGAAGACACTAATAAGTCAATTTTAGTTATTTGATTACATTGTTTCTTCGCACAGCATTTAATGCGACTACATTGCGCCCCCAAAATGACGTTAACGTGCTGTAACTCATGCTTGAGAGGTCAACTCAGGTATTAGGGGACCAGAGCAAATAGTTATCCCATAAACGGAGAGGAAAGGCAAATGAAGATGCTGTCATTCTTCATAGTCTGCGGTGTAATTATAAAAATAAGGCTATCATCGTCAGTGGAGACTTCACAAATCAAAAAGAAAAAGGAAAAAAATGGTTGCGACCCTAATTTTTGACTTAGATGCCTCTTGGTGGCACTTGCACCTCGGCGTCGGTGTTTAGGTTAACTTTAGGCGAACGCAACGCACGAACCGAACTCGGAGGCAACAGTTTTTCATTAATGAACCGGTTAAACCTCATTGTGTGTGACGTCATTAGCGACGTCATTACTTACGCTTTCGACTTCCGGGCTTCCAGGAATTTCTCTTAACTTCGTGCTCATGTGGCGGGTCTCTAAAGTGTACAATTCTGTGGCTTGGTGTGTGGTAATAAGTGATGTCTAATTAAGTCTAATTATTCCAGACACTTCAGTAACTGAACTTGTAACTAAGCTTATGCTCTAAAGTCATATATATAGTGAGACCCATGAATTTTGTACTGTACTACTCGTTTGCTTTGTTTTATTTATTTTGAATGGCGTCCCTGGTTGCCTCACTGATTTCTAATTATTTCTAATTATTCCACACACTTCAGTAACTTCAGTAACTCAACTTGTAAATAAGCTCGCTCTGACATCATATCTAAATGAAACCCATGAATTTTGTCCTCGCTCGTCTCAGGAGATGAACCGGAAGTGCTGCGCAAGAAACAAGAGTGTCACTCGGTGCTCATGCCACTAAAATAAAACTGGCTGTGTTTCTACTTGGAAATTGTGACAGGAGCTCCTGATTACTTCATAATTATGGCGGTGACTCCAGCTTGTTTCAGCGTCCTCAAGGATTTATTAGGTTTTAACTGCATCGACAGAACGGGCCAACCTGTGCAATACATTAGTTCTTTTATACATGAGTAACAGAGCTAACAAAAGAAGTGGACAACTAGGGACGCCTCAACCAGCATCTCGAGAAATAACAAAAGTGACACATCGCTCAAATACGGATGTCGCGCTGTCTTACTGACACATGATTTAGGTCTCGCTTCTTCGGTTCTGTAAAGTGGCAGCGCGCGACAATTGAATGTGCCATCATCCAGGGGCACCTAACTCATAACGCCAGCCAATTGCAGTGTGGTTTGTCGTGGGTGAGAACACCCTTCTGTGAATGCAGATGGCGGCCTCACTGTATGTGAAAGCACTGGCGTGCCACTCGGCCGAATGCAATGCTTTGAATCTGCTCTATACTGCCAAAAACTGAGAGCGCCTAACAACTTCTCATCCTTTACGCTGCCCGATGAAAGCTCATCCGCATATTGCCCGCGGTAATTGTCAGTAAACCTGCTTCTGAGGATCAGTGGATATGTCGTTCTGCCGAGTCTGGGGTCCTGGGGTTTGAGTTCTTGCTGAGGCGGCCCCACTCAGACGGTGGTCGTACACAAAGAAAGTCAGTGTCGCCCGATTGCAATAGCAGATTAGTAGACAGCTATACGAAATAAAGGTAGTAAATTTATCGGCCGTATAAACTAGGAAACATTCGCGTAGTAAATGAATGAACAAGCACGGTGTCCTCGCGCACATACAAACATGATTACATCACACTTCAAGACCGCGCACACTCGCTGTCAAACGCTGGCTTAAGCAAGCGCGCAAGCAACAGCGAGCGAAGTGACCTTCGTGCTGTTGCAAACGCAAACTTGACGGCGAGAAGATCGCACCCACAAAGGTATGAGCAGTCTGCACATCGCTTTCAAGAAGCGCCGCGCAGAGTATGCCGTTGCTTAAGGCTCAACCAGACGTACGCGTTCCAATGCGCCCGCACGCGCCGCACCACGCCTGGGCGCGTACGGCGTCAGGCGCGGAGGCTGTTTCGCGTGTCGGCGCGCGGCGGCGTGGAGACCTACAACCGCTAGAATTTTTGCGCCCGCGCCGGAAGCTGCCGCTCGCGTCAGTAGCATGACACACCTCACATGACCACGGCAAGCCAACGTCACTTCCGAAACGACTCTTCGCGCGACGTTCAGGCAAGCCCGGGTCACCCTAGCGTTGTTGCGGGGTTTGCGGAGCTTGCGGGAAACATGGCGGCGGTCCCGGCTGCCCGCTTCGAATTGAATTTGGCGTTGCTTTTGTAAAATGCACTTCGTTCGTAGCAAATGACTGTGTAAACGGCTTTCGCTTAGTCTCAGGCCGCTTCGACGACAGAGTATTATGGATAACCTCGTGGTGTTTTCGAGATCGCTTCTCGTTTCGAACGAGTCGAAGCCTAACGAAACAAACATTCGAGATGTCAGCGCCACCTGTCGCTAATGGCGCGAAATAGCCGCAACAACGGCATATGGCCTCCGAGATTCGAAGATATCGCCGGTCAACTAAAATTGTAGAAAACGTGCGCTGCTTAGCGTACGCTATATTATAGCGTATAGCGTACGCTATAGTTGCTGACGCTAAACTAAAACTGTCTAATATGTAACACATTGCTTAACGTGGCCGTTAAGCGAAGGCTAGACTGCCTTGAACATGGCAAGCTAGCAGCACTGCGCCGCCGCGACGAGACGCGCGGCTACGCGCGGCCACTCGTGCATCGTTTGGGTGCGCGCCCTCTTCCTCCGTCGGGCGCCACGCGACGTCGAGTCAGCGCGGCGTGTGCGGACGCATTGGAACGCGTCTGAATTCGAAGACGGCGCGGCGGCGTGCCGCCTTCCTCCTCCCGCGCGCCAGAATGAGCCGCGTTCGTCGGCTCCTCTCGAGTGCATTCACTCGCACATACAGCATACGATGCGCGGTGACCGTGTGATCACCCTTAGACTTTATGCGGAACATCACAACGACGGCAAAAATGAGCCTTCGGTGTCCACATAATTGCTATAGCAATAAAAACTTGGAAGGCGATTCAATCTCTAGTTGAACTCGACGAAAGACAATGTCTTCCTGCGTGAGTGGGAGATAACGGGGTGTAGGAAGCGCATAATTTATCGGAGAACCGTGCTGTAGCAACAACGCTTGATCGAATTCAGCTAGAGGTTGAATCGCCTTCTAACTTTTAGTCATCGGCGATCATGATAATAATCATCATGACCATCAACATCGCCATGATTATAACAACCATCATCATAACAATCATAATCATCGGCATTGTTATCATAGGCAACATTATCATCATCAGCGCGGCTCAAAATAAATTGTCAGTTCGTCACTATTTTCATCGACTTGGTTACATTTTTATACTGCACAACCTTCGGGATCACTCCAAGAAGGCAGTAAACACGTTAGAAAGAGACATACCCGATCCAAAAATGTGGCGGTAACTGGCCAAGCGAGCGAGCGAGCGAGCGAGCGAAGCAACTTTGTCAGGAGTGCCTGCAGAACGATTAGCCTTCCCCTGTAAAGCGGGAGACACATGGTGCGATTTTGGGTGCGATCGGTCGTACGACCATTCGCATCGGCAGCCGCACTCAACAGGTTTTCAACCAAATCCGCCGCACGCGGCGCCGATTCGCACGCCCCGCATGCGACCAACTCGCTGAATATTGTCGTGCGACTGCCGCATCGGTCGGGCGGCCGCAGCCAATGACAGCGCCGGTAGCACGAACGTCACGGCCACGTCGTAGACCCGACGGGGCGGAGCCGGCAAGCGAGCGCCTCGCCGCTCCGATCATGTCTGTTTTGTTTTTTTTTCTCCCTGGTCGAAACGAAGGCCTCTTTCGCCGGTGACGGCGGCACATAAATAAGCTGCAAATTTGTTTCTGACACGAAATAACTTATAGAATAAAGTGGCCTCGAAAGAGTGCATGTTATAAAACGTTGTGCGATATAGTAAATAGTTGGCGTGATTTGTAATCGGACGCGGTCAGCGCAGATGCGCCAGCAATCGTCTATACGAAGCGGCTCGCCTGACTGGCATGTTTACTCATCGCTACTAACGGCACCGAGAAAACTAACCGTATTTTCACTTAAGAGAAACATAAATGTTCAGGCATTGATTGTGCTGATGAATTTAGGCGCTTTATTACGAGCTGCGGACGCATCGGCATGGGCCCTCGTCCTCGGATAGACGGCCGGCGAGCTAGGCCTACACAGTCTCCCAGCGATCGCAAGCTCGCCTGGCATGCTCGTTCGCTTCCGTCGGCGCCAATGAAATCAAATGTGCTGCAAGTTAAGCGTAAGATAACTGTGTACACGTTGTGCCGACTAACATAGACGCTTCGTTATACGAGCTGCAAGCGATCGTGTCACAAGCGCCACCGGTGTCGGATTCGATGGCCGAGCGAGCTGTGCCTGCCGGCTCCTATAGCCATCGGCGGCTGTCAAAGGAGCCGTTACTGCTAGCGCGGCCTTGCGGAAACACGTCTACAGTGCTTGCATAGGCGTGTTTATATTGTCATCGTTTGTTTCAAACAAGAGAGCTGTGCAAATACGTCTGCTTTCACTTTCTGTTCGCAGTTACGCAGCATTCCGAGCTTCCACGCAGGGGCGCCGGTTCTGGGCGGAGCTACCCGCCGCTCGGTCATTCGTACCATGTGTCCCGAATCGCCGCATGCGGCAAGTCGCACACGACGCGCCGTACGACAGATCGCACGGAAAATCGCACCATGTGTCTCCCGCTTAAGGGAGGCGTCACCGTGACGCGGCCATGACTTCATCCCGGCGTGTGGCGCTTCTGCTCCGGCCGTGGCCGCACTACTCCCTTTGGTCGACCGCGCCTGCTGCTCTTTTGGGATAGCAGCCTCCCTCCGGTTTCGCTCGGTCGTCGCCTTTCGAGGGCCGCCGACATCTGCTGGACGACCTGGGCTTGGACCTCGTAATTGTAGCACCTCGTTGCGGCCTCGAGCAGAGGCGGGGTCGTTGTCATCGTTGGAGCTTCGTGCGGGTTCTTGGCACAGTCCCAAAGGGTGTGAGTTGCAGTAGCTCTTTCCTTTTGGCACACACAACACAGGTTGCACAGCACTGACATAAACACTCGGACACACGTGCCTGCTTAGCACTGGGGTGAATAACGACCCCGTCTGAAGTTGTCGGTATAACACCGCTTCCTTACGGGTCAAGCCCGGTTGAGGTGGCGGCATAGTCCTTCTCTCTAGTCTGTATCACTTCACAATTTCGTTGTAGGAGGTCATTCTGTCCTTGGTTTCCCACCATCACGACGGGTCGACCGCAGTAGCAGCGGCATGGTTGGTTAGTCCTTGCGCCGCCGCGTTTGCCGTCTCGTTGTGGTTTGCGTTCCCGCTATCTGACACATCACTGCCCATGTGCGCCGGAAACCACTTTATCACCACACACCAATTTTCACTCGCGAGATCGACCACAAGCAACACACGCGCGGCTTCGCCACACACCCTTGCTCTGGCGTAATTTCTCACTGCCGTCCTAGAATCACAGAGCACAGTCGTGCACTCGGGATCGGCCATGGCCAGGGATATGGCCACCTCCTCGGCTCGATGCGCCCCTCGAGTCCGCACACTCGCTGCAGTTTTCGTTGCACCGGTCGATGCCCCGACGACTGCAGCGGCGAATGCCTTTCTGTCATCTGGATACTCTGCCGTGTCCACAAACACGGCACCCCCGTCTTTGGCATAGAGATCGATGAGCGCCTTGGCCCACGCCGCCCGCCACTCTTTGTGGAACTCAGGGTTCATCTTTATTGGCACCGGACATACCCGTAGCGTCGCAGGTCTGACCGCCGCCGTGGTCAGTTGCTTCGCAGCTGCTGGGGACTGAAGGCCGGGGTTTGATTCACGCTGCAGAGGGTGCTAAGAATCCCTGGCTCCGGACAGGCCGCCATTGGAATATGAACCTGGCAACGTTTACCGCGAGAACGTTATCTAGTGAGGCGAGTCTAGCAGTGCTATTGGAGGAATTAGAGGGCAGTAAATGGGATATAATAGGGCTCAGTGAAGTTAGGAGGCCAAAAGAAGCATATACAGTGCTAAAAAGCGGGCACGTCCTGTGCTACCGGGGCTTACCGGAGAGACGAGAACTATGAGTCGGATTCCTGATTAATAAGAACATAGCTGGTAACATACAGGAATTCTATAGCATTAACGAGAGGGTGGTAGGTCTTGTTGTGAAACTTAATAAGAGGTACAAAATGAAGGTTATACAGGTCTACGCCCCTACATCCAGTCATGATGACCAGGAAGTTGAAAGCTTCTATGAAGACGTGGAATCGGCGATGGGTAAAGTCAAAACAAAATACAGTATACTGATGGGCGACTTCAATGCCAAGGTAGGCAAGAAGCAGGCTGGAGACAAGGCAGTGGGGGAATATGGCATAGGCACTAGGAATAGCAGGGGAGAGTTATTAGTAGAGTTTGCGGAACAGAATAATATGCGGATAATGAATACCTTCTTCCGCAAGCGAGATAGCCGAAAGTGGACGTGGAGGAGCCCGAACGGCGAGACCAGAAATGAAATAGACTTCATACTGTGCGCTAACCCTGGCATCATACAAGATGTGGACGTGCTCAGCAAGGTGCGCTGCAGTGACCATAGGATGGTAAGAACTCGAATTAGCCTAGACCTGAGGAGGGAACGGAAGAAACTGGTGCATAAGAAGCCGATCAATGAGTTGGCGGTAAGAGGGAAAATAGAGGAATTCCAGATCAAGCTACAGAACAGGTATTCGGCTTTAACTCAGGAAGAGGACCGTAGTGTTGAAGCGATGAACGACAATCTTGTGGGCATCATTAAGGAGTGTGCAATAGAAGTGGGTGGTAACTCCGTTAGACAGGATACCAGTAAGCTATCGCAGGAGACGAAAGATCTGATCAAGAAACGCCAATGTATGAAAGCCTCTAACCCTACAGCTAGAATAGAACTGGCAGAACTTTCGAAGTTAATCAACAAGCGTAAGACAGCTGACATAAGGAAGTATAATATGGATAGAATTGAACATGCTCTCAGGAACGGAGGAAGCCTAAAAGCAGTGAAGAAGAAACTAGGAATTGGCAAGAATCAGATGTATGCGTTAAGAGACAAAGCCGGAAATATCATTACTAATATGGATGAGATAGTTCAAGTGGCTGAGGAGTTCTATAGAGATTTATACAGTACCAGTGGCACCCACGACGATAATGGAAGAGAGAATAGTCTCGAGGAATTAGAAATCCCACAGGTAACACCGGAAGAAGTAAAGAAAGCCTTGGGAGCCATGCAAAGGGGGAAGGCAGCTGCGGAGGATCAGGTAACAGCAGATTTGTTGAAGGATGTTGGGCAGATTGTTCTAGAGAAACTGGCCACCCTGTATACGCAATGCCTCAGGACTTCGAGCGTACCGGAATCTTGGAAAAACGCTAACATAATCCTAATCGATAAGAAAGGGAACGCCAAAGACTTGAAAAATTATAGACCGATCAGTTTACTGTCCGTTGCCTACAAAATATTTACTAAGGTAATTGCAAATAGAATCAGGAACACCTTAGACTTCCGTCAACCAAAGGACCAGGCAGGATTCCGTAAAGGCTACTCAACAATAGACCATATTCACACTATCAATCAGGTGATAGAAAAATGTGCGGAATATAACCAACCTTTATATATAGCTTTCATTGATTACGAGAAAGCGTTTGATTCAGTCGAAACCTCAGCAGTCATGGACGCATTGCGGAATCAGGGTGTAGACGAGCCGTATGTAAAAATACTGAAAGATATCTATAGCGGCTCCACAGCCACCGCAGTCCTCCATAAAGAAAGCAACAAAATCCCAATAAAGAAAGGCGTCAGGCAGGGAGATACCATCTCTCCGATGCTATTCACAGCGTGTTTACAGGAGGTATTCAGAGACCTGGATTGGGAAGAATTGGGGATAAGAGTTAATGGAGAATACCTTAGTAACTTGCGATTCGCTGATGATATTGCCTTGCTTAGTAACTCAGGGGACCAACTGCAATGCATACTCACTGACCTGGAGAAGCAAAGCCGAAGGGTGGGTCTAAAAATTAATCTGCAGAAAACTAAAATAATGTTTAACCTTCTCGGAAGGGAACAGCAGTTTACAATAGGTAGTGAGGCACTGGAAGTGGTAAGGGAATACATCTACTTAGGACAGGTAGTGACTGCGGATCCGGATCATGAGACTGAAATAATCAGAAGAATAAGAATGGGCTGGGGCGCGTTTGGCAGGCATTCTCAGATCATGAACAGCAGGTTGCCATTATCCCTCAAGAGGAAAGTTTATAACAGCTGTGTCTTACCAGTACTCACGTACGGGGCAGAAACCTGGAGGCTTACGAAAAGGGTTCTACTTAAATTGAGGACGACGCAACGAGCTATGGAAAGAAGAATGATAGGTGTAACGTTAAGGAATAAGAAAAGAGCAGATTGGGTGAGGGAACAAACGCGAGTTAATGATATCTTAGTTGAAATCATGAAAAAGAAGTGGGCATGGGCAGGACACGTAATGAGGCGGGAAGATAACCGATGGTCATTAAGAGTTACGGAATGGATTCCAAGGGAAGGAAAGCGTAGCAGAGGGCGGCAGGAAGTTAGGTGGGCGGATGAGATTAAGAAGTTTGCAGGGACAACATGGCCACAATTAGTACATGACCGGGGTTGTTGGAGAAGTATGGGAGAGGCCTTTTCCCTGCAGTGGGCGTAACCAGGCTGATGATGATGATGATGATGATGATGATGATACCCGTAGCTGTCTACTAATTGCGTCCGGTACAGGCACTTCTGTATTTTCGGGTCCCCCTTCCTTTGGCCCCAGGCCTAGGTCACACAGCACTTGTCTGCTCGTTCTTGTTTCCGATAGCCGTGCGAGATCGGCGGTCCTCTGCGCCTCGGCGATTTCTTCCCACGTGTTATGCACTCCCAGGGCCAGGAACTTGTCGGTGCTTGTGCAGTCGAGAAGTCCCAGAGCTGCCTTGTGCGCTTTGCGTATGAGCGCATTGATCTTATTTCGCTCGCACTGCCTCCAGTTGTGGAAAGCAGCAACGTATGCAATGTGGCTTATAACGAAGGATTCCACTAGCCGGGTGAGGCTTTCTTCCTTCATGCCTGCTGTTTGGTGTGACACCCTCTTGATGAGGCGAGTGGCCGTGGTGACTTTGGCCGCTAGACGGTTGACCACCTCGCGGTTCACTCGTTTGCGCTCAATCAGCATCCCCAGCACTCGGACCTTCTCGACATCCGGGATCGTGTGACCGCCGCTCCTCTTGATGTTTACTGTCTCTTACTCTCTCGCAGGTTCGTTGCCTTTCCTCTTCCTAGCTGCTCCTTTCGGTGGAATCACCAACAGCTCAGACTTGCTTGGGGAGCAGACGAGCCCAGACCCGTCCAGCTGCTCCTCGATAGCGTTAACCGCCTATTGCAAATGTATTCTAGATGTGTCCGTCGCTTCCTCCTGGGACCCAGAGTGTTATGTCGTCGGTAAAGATCGTGTATTGGACCCCGCGACTCGCGAGGGCCGCTCGGCCACCCATATCGTTACAAGGTTGAAAAGTAATGGCGATATGACCGAGCCCTAGGGGTCTCGACACTGCCGAGCTGCTTCTTTTGGAGCCGCAGGTCACTGGCGATAGTCTCGGTGGTCCGCTCCGTCGAAAAATCCTTGGTGTGCACATATGTTCTCTTGCGCATGTTTAGCCGTGACACCTGGGCCAGGATCGCAGAATCTCACTTTATCAAAAGCGCTCTGCAGGTCCAAACCCAAGACGACTCGCTTGTCATTCGTGTTGGTAGTGTCATCGAGGATTTCATTTTTCAGTTGCATCATGGCGTCCTGAGTTCCGAGCTTGTTTCGGAACCTAATGACGGTGTTTGGGTAAAGCCCCGAGTCTTCCAAGTACCTCGCCACCTGTACAGGATTACATGCTCCAACGCTTTGCCCACACAGGACGTAAGCGAGATCGGCCAGAGGTTCTCAATGGCTTGCCCGGCTTGGGAATCAAGATGGTCTTGGCTGCTTTCCACTGCCGGGATAGTGACCCGGCTCGCCAGCAATTGTTGAAGTACGCCGTGAGGCTCTCTATGGCCGCTTCGTTAAGATTTTTCAGCGCTCTGTTCGTAACGCAGTCGGGACCAGCGGCCGACTTGCTGTTGAGATCGAGCAGGGCAGCCCTTACTTCCCATACTTCAATGTCTCGATCTAGCCGCTCGTTTGCTTCGCCTATGTAGTCCGGGTGCATTTCTGTGGGAGTGACCAGCAGGTACTTGTCGTCGAGGCGTTTCTTCACTTCGTCTTGCCCGTGCTCGGCCAGCGCCCTGCGGACGATCTTGGCCAGGTTGTGGTGCTGGTGAGACTTGGTCGTGGTCGTATCCAAAAGATGTCTCAGCAAATTCCACGTCTTGCCGCAGTGCATCTGACCGTCCGCTGCGTTACAAACCACATTCCATTGCTGAATGCATAGCACTGCTGTGGGACTCGATCTCTCGGTTGAGTTCGGCGACCGTCTTGCGTAGCTTTATGTTTGTCCACTGCGTCTTCCACCTAGACAGGATGGACTGCTTGGCCACGATGAGGTGGGCCAGGCGGCTGTCGACCCTGTGGACACGCTCGTCCGTCTCTACTTCCTTGGTGGCCTTTTCTACCTTGTTTACAATATCGGTTGACAACTCCTCAATGTCTGTAATGTCGGTCTGCTCCTCGGGTAACAACCCTCGTAACACGTCCCAATCCGTAAGTCTATGTTTCCGAAAGCTTCTGCAGACTTCGTCGTTGCCACCGAGCGGGACAGCGACCTCCACAATGTAAAGGTCGCTGCCCAACTGGTGCCCCGTGTTCCGCCATTCAATGTCCACCGTACCGCCGCCGTTACCCCTGACGAAAGTGTGATCGGGCGTTGTGTCTCGGGTGATCGAGTGGCCGATTCTTGTAGGGTATGCTGGGTGGGTGATTAGATTTAGACCCAAGTCGCTAACATCTTGCATTAAGTCCCTGCCCTTTGCCAATGTTTTGGGATTACCCCAGGCTTGATTCGGTGCGTTAAAGTCCCCAGCAGGTTACCAGCCTGCTGTCGGGACCCGCGACGTTGCACGTTTTGTCTAACAGTACTTTGAATTTCAGCTTTCCCTGTGACGGGCTACTGTACACGTTTATCAGAAAAATGCTTTCCTTCTGCTTTTCCCCGGTAACCACCTCGACCATGGTGTGCTCGATTGTGCTATTGCTCAACTCGTGCTCGACGTACGTGATGCCTTTTCTCACCAAGGTGCAAACTCCCCTGCCGTTACTGCCGGCCGCCGCCCGGAGGCTTGGCGGGCTGGCGTGGAACCGGCAACCTGAGAGCTTGACCTCCTCAATGAGGGTCTATTGCAACATGATGATATCTGGTTTTCTTGATACTTGTTCTAAGCGTTACTGAAGTACCACTATTTTCCCAGCAAAACCGTTGCAATTCCAATGCCAGGAGGCCTTTTACTGCTGTTGTGGTTGCGGTGGTAGATGTCCTATCCAGTTTGCTGAGCGTTAGCCATTTGCGTCGCCAAATTCTGCACTGTCGTAGCCAATTGCTGACACGTCTGTTCAATTGCTATGAAACGGTCGGTGATTGTCTTCGTAAACGTCGTGCGAATATACTCCTCAAAGCGGTTGAGCCTATCTTCAAGGTTGTCTACCCTATCGCTGAGTCTACGCTCTTTAAGATTTTCAATTGCCGTTCTCTTGGCTGCAGGACCCGCCGCGGCCGCGTTCTCTGTCCTCGGGTTCACCGCTACTTCTGGTTCACCCTCGGTTATTGCCATCTGCTGTGGCGGTGGCGATAACTGCTGTGCTTGCTGCTGCTGTAGCTGAACCGCCATCATTTTCTTGATCTCTGCCATTTCCTTATTGAGCTTATTAACTGTCGCCTCTAGTTCAGTGTCCTTCGTCCACAACGCCTCGTTTGCTTCTCTAAGTGCCTTCATCGCCTCACTTTCGTCTTTAAATTTCCCTCCGCCACTTTGCAATGGTGATGACTGCCGCTGCTGACGCTGCTGTTGCTGCTGCTCTCTCTTGGCTAGCCCCGACTTTACTGCGTCTGCCCAGCCGACTGTGTCTTTGGATTTGGATCGGCGGCGGCGGCTCATGCTTCTGTTTCGACTTCCGCTGTTGTCCCCGCGCGAGCGTGACTCATGGCGACCAGCTGTGCCGCTCGCTCCTGCTGACGTCAGCAACGGAGGAAACCCTCCGGGTGCTAATTGTTGTTGTAGGCGCTATTCTGCCATCTTGCGCTCCCACCGCCTTTTCGTTACTACGTAGGGAGTTTTGTATTTGTTCTTGCATTCTCTATCGGTCGTTGGGTGTTGTGGAACTCCTCAGGAGAGATTTCTTCCCCTTGCCCCTCGACGAACATCTGGCCGGGGCCAGGGCTCGATGTCGTCGGAGACGTGGCCGTCTCCATCTCGGACGCCATGTCGTATGGTTCGACACCGGGGTCAGGCCCAATCCCGGCGGCCGCGGAGCAACACTAGGCTTAGCTCACCGCCGCACCGACGCCGGTGAACAAGTTCCAGAAAACCTCGAAATACTTGCCTTACGTCGAAAGTTGGATATCGGGCGATTCCCAGAGCCTTCACAAACACCCTGGTAACAACGAATCTGCGATTTGAGTCAAAAGGCACTGGCCAAAGAAAAAATTGTGTTCAGAAAGCCCATCTACCGACTTTTTGGTGGACGCGAAAAAAGAAAAAACCAGTTGGGAAAAAATTAACCAAAAGCCCTCAACTCTACCGAGCCTGTCATAGCCTCTTGTGGTGCACTGGAAGGTCAGACACGGTCAGTGAAGCCTATACAAAAGGTCTCTCCGCCATGAATCTGATTCCTCCCTTGATAGCTGCACTTGTCCCGCATGAACATTCAAACGTTGAGCAATGATTTATTTTGCTTTCAGCTCAGGAACCATAGCTTTGTGCGACGCAAGCTACTGCATGATTGGTTTAATAAATGAAGGGGAAGGCTTGTGTCATTATCGCGAAGCAGGTAAGCCGCAATAACGATAAGATACACCGTATAAACCACCGAATATATTTATACGAAACACTAAATTCACATTATGATACGTATCAATCATTGTGCTCCTTGGTAAGCTTGTGATAAAAGTCAAATAGAAAAAGTTGCAGTATTGAAGTAACAGTGTGGCCGGGGCGGCGAAAAACCGTTAGAAAAAGATTAAATTTAAATTCGGGGGTATTACGTGCCAAAACCACGATTTGACTACGATGCGCACCGTAGTGGGGGTCTCCGGATGAATTTTGACCACCAGGAGATTTTTAACGTGTCCCCAATACACGGGACACGGGTGTTTTTGCATTTCGCCCCCATCGAACTGCGGGCGCCGCAGCCGGGATTTCAACCCGCGACCTCGTGCTTAGCAGCGCAACACCAAGCCGCTAAGCCACCGCGACGGGTGAACAACCGTTTTGCCTCCAAATAGCCAAAAAGGACTCCAAGTGTTTTCGTTATCTTTTGTTTTTCTTTAGCAGCGAAGTTTCCATAAATCGAACAAATACGTCGGTGTTTGTGTTTGCACGTACCGGGTGAGCGCCATTGCTTGTCCTGTAAACAGACAAGGACGTTGACAGGATCCCGCATTCTAAGCCGTTCACGGTAGCGCATACAAACAATCACATTACGAGGGCACATTCTGTTTGCTCCTAAAGAAGAATTGACGTAGTGGACAAAAGCAATGAAATTATCAATCGCATGACTTCAATTTGAATTTGCGAAGGCCCTCATAAGCCTCCTGTAAAACCGAGGTTATTTCATCATCCCGGTCACCACCATCAACCACATCCACATCAGGAAACACTATAAATTGAAAGAAATCTCGCAGAAACGTAAAACTACCCCTGTCTCGCATCATCCAAATCCATCCTAGTTTTCTGATCTCATTCCTCTCTTTGATTACCTACTAGTCCGGACTGCGTCTTCACTCCGTCACAACGTTTGCTATTGCTCTAGAAATAAATGGATAGTTATCAGCTCTACGTAATATACATGACAGCTTATTTCTTAAACTCCGTCTATATTTCTTAATCTCCACAATAACATAGGTGATATTCGTTTTCTTTCAAACACACAGGCCATCTCGATGTGTTGCATGGAACTCCTGTCTCTCCATGCTGCACCTATCGTTTCTTCATCAGTTGCTAATTGACTCTTGCTTCGCTTTTTTCTGAAGTTTCTGTCTAATGTGCACAACTAATTTGCAGTTCAGTTTACCGCCATGCGTTGCAATTCACCTTTGCGTCCTGTAGACCAATCCAAAACAGGCCACCTCGGAAATTGAACTTCACGGAAAGGAAGGCCTCCTCGAAGACATCGCGGACGTCGGCCAGCTGGCCTCCCTGGGCTTCACAGTTCTCCGAGGCGCGGTCCCAGTCCTGGTACGAACCCACGCGGTAGCACGACTGCCGGTACTCGAAGGAACCGGGCAATGCCAGCTCACATCGAGAACTGTTCTTTGTCGAGGGCCGAGGAGGCAGCGACCTGTCTGCGAACAGCAACACACGCTGACATGTCCCAAACTGCCGACGTATGCAACAGTAAAGGTTCAGTCGCACCGGCGACTTCACGAGGTCGCGCAAACATTCGCGACTGGCGACCAAAAGGCGACTGAACGCGACCGATGCTCACACCGGTAAGCCCGGGCGAGTGCGAACCGCCAGTCGCGATTCCGGAGATTAATTATCGTTCTCAGCGAGAACTATAGGGATCTACGCAGTTCGCGAGCACTTCGTTGGTTTCGCGTTCAGGCAAGAGCCATGGAATTTGTTGCTGCTGGCTCAAAACGCGGCTGGTTTCGAGCGAGCAGGAAGACGTCGTCACTGTGCTTATGTGCTGTGCCGTGCGTGGCGCCAGCTGTGGCAGCGCGGAAGCCTTCGAAGGAAAAGCCACGCTATCGGGTGCGCCTGTGGCGCCGTTCGCGATAAGTGGCCGGCCACGCAAGCCGCCTCCTGCTCGAACTCCGCACGCATGACGAGGAGCAATATCGAGAGTGAGTTGTAATTTCTAGTTCGCGCTGAGAGGGAATCGGTGCATAATTTTTGTGCTTTGCTGCTGTTCGGCTTCATACGAATGTTGCCGCGTACATTCGACACGTTGCTGGAACTGCTGCACCCCAGCATCAGTAGCCAAGACGTCAATTACATTACTGCAGCCTGCCATGGTGGCGTGGACCTTGTATTTGGTGCGGCGCAGGAGGACTGCGGATAAAAACACATGCTAACACAACTTTTGGCGCGGCACTGATTGCTTGAGCAGTTTTGAGACCGCGGTCGCGCGACTGAAAAATCGAGAGTCGACTGAAACATCGACTGAAAAATCGATTTGCGACAATTTGCGACTAGTCGCTTTGCGGACAACTTGGTCGTGCGAAACCTGTCTGTCACTGGTGTGAATGAGCTTTAATGCCACCAGGTTGAGAAGGATATTTTTTTTTCTTATGCGACATTACACACTGCAATCGACTCGGTGACAGTGGAGCTTTTCTGAAACCGTTTCTCTCTCTTTCATTTTGAACTTCTCAGAATAAAAAAAAAAGTTTCTACAGGAGAACAGCGTCAGATACTTAGAATCAGCGCTTTCGAGAGCGTGAGAGTGTCAAAACTGAAATTTAATGTTGAATTTTATCGATTAGTGGGAGCTGATGTTTATTCAGATAATTTCTACAGAAAATAGTGGTATGCCGGACATTTTAACGATGAAACATCCAGGTCTTACCTGATACAATAAAGAAATACATATCCCAATTTTGCAGGTGGCATCTGCTCTGGCGTTGCAAAGCGAACAGAACCTATATGTATATACTACGCACTACACTAAATAACAAACACATTTTAAGAGTCATATCTTCTTAAAAACCGAGTTACGCAGCTAAAAACAATGTACTTAAGTTTATTTGAGATTTAGCGATATTTGGCAGTCCAGGTCAACAAAATTTATGTCGTAAACGAATTCGTTTCTCGTTGTTTTTTCATTTATTTTTGTAAACGTCCATAAATCTTAGCGTTTCCTCTTGATTAAAATGCAATAGATGTAATTCAAAGTGTTTCGGCAGTTATCTAGTGAAAGCATCACATTGTCTCAGATATGTGGGGAAAATGAAAATGTAGTTAGCTCCGCTATAACGCTTCTTCTTGAAAAGGGCGATCAAGCGGACGTGTGATGAGACAAATCAGCAAGTGCGGATAGTAAATTAGGAGACCCTATCGCAACTTGGAAAATGTAGGTATTTTCAAACTTCACGAGTGCATGAGGCGAAATAATCGTTATAGGGAAGAAGTGTGAACCTATCGATTAGATATTACAAACACAATTCACTCACGTTGTCCAAAACCACCTTTATAAGAACGCACTGAATAACGAGCAGGAAACAGCGCTAAACACCAGGACGAAGAGAGGGACCGAGACTACAGTGCTGACGCTGACTAACAACCAAGTGTCTTTATTCTTTAAGTCAGCATACATGTACACTCTACCTCTATGAGAGAATGACGAGCGAATGAACATGGCTGCAAGCCGTCTTTTAAAGATGTGACCTATTTGTCAAAACACTGCGATGACCGCGCATGTCTTATTTCCCAAGCCTTTCACATTCACAATAGCGGCGAAGTATGTGTAAGCTTCGCTTCCATTTCTCTTCTTCCGAAGGAGATAGCCTTCTTATCTCATAGATTGCAATTTATTGCCCGTGCGCGTTCTGAATTTTTTGTTGTTTTTGTGCTTTGATAGAGTGGTAGAGTGTATATATATGCTGAATGAACGAACAAATACGCTGGTTGTTAGTCAGCGCTGTGCTTTGTGTTGTTCTCTTCCGTCCTGTTGTTTAGCGCTGTTTTCTGCTCATAATCATGAACCAACCAGACCAAATGCGTAATCTTCTGCACTGATAACTTACGTCAGCCGCCATTTGGTTGCATTCTTCTAATAAGAACCTGCGTGTAGCGTGGGGTGTTACATGTGATTTACTGGGTTTTCCCACAGTACGGTTGCTTGTTCGTTTTTCGTTTCATTTCTTAAAGCTTTCATTCGCGGTTTTCTCCTGGCAGAAAAGTTCACCCTTATGCAGGTTATGTGCATTAAATAAAGTGTTTGAAATCGTTCATTTGTGCGGTATCTTCCTTTAGTCGTCCATTTTTCGCTTTCCGCAAATTCAGATAGTACAAAGAAGTGATATCGCTGTTTTTCGCCTCACTGCGCCTTCGTTCGAAGCGACTTCCAGAAGTAGCAGATGGAGCTACATGCGTGGAGAATTTCGTTCTCAATTGGCTGACCGCGTAACGTTTAAAGCATGACAATACGCACGAATTATCAGACACGAGCAATCTGCGAAAACCTCCCACCTCGTTTTTTTTCACAGGCGTGCATCCTCTTCGCATTGCACCGAACTTGATTCCATCGTCCCGGGTGCAACGTTCCGGTCAGTATTTCGGTGCAGTCCTCCTACAGAGCAGATGGCGAGGAATACCTTTATCAGCATGCAACGCGCCTGAAACGTCGATGATATCGTAATAACATTCAGGTAACATAAAAACGTCAAATCGAGGTAGCCGTCACCCCTATCACCTCGTAACGAAACTTCTACTCCCTTCGGTCTAAGGCGAAATCATTGCCATGCATCTGATTTCTGAATCGCAAACAAAAACACAATTTAAGTCGTGGCCCCACTTTGAGTTACCCTCACATCCCTTCGCTTTTTATCTCTGTCAAGTGCGCTTAGTCGGGCACTTCTCTTGTGAACCCGAGAGAATATTGTCTACTTTAAGCGAGCGATCTCAGCTATTTAGACGACCTGAATGAATTACCGAGTAAGTGCTTTCGCTCGCAAAGATAAGGAAAGATCCCACAGTGCTGATTCTTGCAAATATCTCGCAAGTGCGAGGACCGAACGCATAAATGAATTTGAAATTCTGCAGCCAAACAGAACAGCTCACTTCTGTTAATCCACTATTGCTGCGGGACAAGCTTCCTAATGCAGCAATGCCCAGACCCGCCGCGGACGCTTGGCGTCTATGGTGTTGCGTAGGTCGTGGTTACTCTACCCCAGCCCCACCATTGCCCTCCAATAGCAGCATAATAAAAAAAAAACACTCGTGCACCTAGATTTAGGAGCACGTTAAAAGACACCATACAGTCAAATTGAGTCTGAAGCCCCTACAACGGCATGCCTCATATTTTGGCTTTGGCACGTAAACCCGAGAAGAAATTTTAACAGCACGGCCATCTGATAGCAAAGATCATTGGGCCAGTTCAATTATCTGCCTTTACTGGACGACCACTTCGACAGTTGTGCGTTGTCTTTGCAAACTTTAAAATAATTATATCGTTTTAAATTTCTTCCTGCCATCATGAACCTTCGTCATTCATACCTAAGAAGGGAACTGCACGCAAGATAAAACCAGTTTCCCGTGCTCGTATTACGACAGCGCTCCGCTAAGAACCCTCTTGGTGTACTGGGCGCCAAACAGAACACAAAAGAAAAGGGAATGGGCTGCGGTGCGACTCGCAACTGAAAGATTTGACTGAATCGATACTATAGGGACCGAGGTTAGGTGCGCTATAACAACACGTGCACTGGCGAGTGAATGCCGGAGGAAAGCCACAAAGGAGGAAAGCTGGGTGCAGGGACAGAAGAACGTTGCGGTTCCACACTTTCGGTTTCACAGCATGAAGATATCACGCCGGAATGTGCCAGATACGCGCTATCGCCGCCGAAGCTGCTGTATTACCAGCAGCATCAGCCGCTACGAAGGGTAGAACGGGAGAATGAGCGAGAACGCGAACGGCTATCGTGCTCGCGATAATCCAGACGGGGGGAGGGGTGGGCATGTCTGCAGTGCAGTGAAGGACTGAGCGAGTCGGTCAATTATTTTCCTCCAGTCGAGACGGCGGGACTTGGAGACGCGACATCGGGACGGCAGGGTTCGTCGTTGCCATGGTACCCCGTATGGAATAATCGGAGACGGGGTCGGCTATTTCAGAGTCTACGTACATTTTTAGAGCGCAGCTCTTAGGCGCCCGTTCCTGCGTTGAGCGTCGGCGTGCCTCAGCGCCGTGCCTCCTAACCGAGCGAACACGATGCGCAGCGGGAGGTGAAAGAGGAGAGCGAGAGGAGGAAAGTGGAGGAGGAGGATACAGTGAAAGCATGAGGCGGAAATTGGAGGAGGAGCTGATGGGATATGGTCTGCGCATGCGTCGAGTTGCCGGTGGCCACAGCATCCGAAGCCACGTGTGCGATCTCATCTGCCCTTCCAGAGGGGCCAGGGGGGTGTGAGGTGGGGATAGCTTTGCTCGTCCGCGGCGTCAGCTTCCGAGTTCAGTCCGCGGTACCAGCGTGTGTGACGGCGATCACTGCTCCTGCAAGGGGCGATGGCGGGCGGCTACGACTAATGCTCGGTGTGACAGTCCCTTGGATGTTGTCGGCGCTGACAATGGGGACACGATTTCCCCGAAACGAAGGGCCGCTCTCGTCGTTGGTGGAACGAAAGCATGAGAATAAAAGCTTAGTGTCGCGCAAGGCGGGCTATGCGGCGGAGATGGATACGACATGGCCCCAGAGGAGCACGCGCCGTCTCTATGGAAACAAAGCGCGCTACTCACAGCCTTCTCTTCCTCATATAAACCATGTACTTATATAATCATAATACAAATAATTTACAAGCGAAATGGAAACACTCAAGGAGCTGCGCTAAAATTTCGCCTTAGGGAGTATCGTAAATGTCAGTGAATTTTTTGCTACCCTTACTCCATGAGAAAACTTGGCAGTAGAGCACTAGCCTTGATAATTACGATCTAAAGCAACTTTTATTCCCTGTATTTGCGAGCTTGAAATAAGGTTCGGTGCTGCCTATGAATTTTTTTAAATTGCTTCTCATGAACAAGAAACCTTTCGTTGCTTTTATAAGTAGTTTTAGAAAAGTTGTATGAGAACCTTGTGCTACAATTGTTACGGAAGCAAAAGACCTCTACATTGGATTACCTATACGTAATGTCCTGCAAGCTGTCTTTAGTGCCATGGAGTACCAGGGTGTAATAAAATAGCGTATTATATCTATATGTTGTGAACGCACTGTATTATTCTGTAGCTACTCATTTATTGTAAGTGTCTTCGCTTCGGTCACTTAAGCAGCACACTTGCCAGAACACTTTCGATTAAGTGTAACGGAAGCAAAAGACCTCTACATTGGATTACCTATTCGAAATGTCCTGCAAACTGTCTTTAGTGTCCTGGAGTACCGGAGTGTAATAAAATAGCGTATTATATCTATATGTTGTGAACGCACTGTATTATTCCGTAGCTACTCATTTATTGTAAGTGTCTTCGCTTCGGTCACTTAAGCAGCACACTTGCCAGAACACTTTCGATTAAGTGTAACGGAAGCAAAAGACCTCTACATTGGATTACCTATTCGAAATGTCCTGCAAACTGTCTTTAGTGTCCTGGAGTACCGGAGTGTAATAAAATAGCGTATTATATCTATATGTTGTGAACGCACTGTATTATTCTGTAGCTACTCATTTATTGTAAGTGTCTTCGCTTCGGTCACTTAAGCAGCACACTTGCCAGAACACTTTCGATTAAGTGTAACGGAAGCAAAAGACCTCTACATTGGATTACCTATTCGAAATGCCCTGCAAACTGTCCTTGAGTACCGGAGTGTAATAAAATAGCGTTTTACATCTTTATGTTGTTAACGCACTGTATTATTTTGTAGCTATTTACATAGAGAAACAAAGAGACTAAGAGCGGACACTCCGAGAAATCTGGCCTCAGGAACTACATCACGGCTACGTAACGAACTAGTGCTCTCACCAAACGCCAGAGGGCGCAGGCACAAAAAAAGAAAATGTTGTAATGAATTCTGCTCAATCGTTTTACAAAATAATAATTATACGCCCAAATTTGGCGTGTTTCTTATGCATAAAAACAGAATTCACCCAAGACATCCACCGTGCTTATTGTTCTTCATCCGTACTGCCATCAACACCAATCACTATTCGTCCATCGAGAAAAAATCAACGATTCGTGTACCAGCGGCGTGCCAGCGGGAATGTTTCGTGAACGTCGGCTGCGGCGGGGTTTTCATGTGTAAGACAGGTGAGTCACGTTTTCAAGCGAAGCCTGGAGTAACTGACTTGTGAGGGCGACGAGGTTCGCTAAAAAAAAAAAAAAAACAGTTTGCGGCTCTATATGAGGCGGCTAGACGGGAACAATGCGAAAAGCATGCCCCCTCAAGAAAGGCGTAGCGAGAGGGCTGTACCATGTACTTTCTTGCTACGCCCACCGAGAACGGAACAATCTTTGTTGGTTGCGTTCCGTGAAAATCATAACAACGCGAAGCTGCCATTAACTTGCACCGGTTCACGGCTGTGCACTGCACTGAGACTCAGTTTGTCAGACGCCATCGAGACGCTGCGTCTCGGTTTGCGAGGGTAAACCGTTCTTGCCCAGCGCTGTTTGCGATAACCACGGTATCGGCGTTCCATTGAAATAGTTCGTGCTGGCGGATTAAAACGATCTGCTGGACAACGCTTAAGGTCAATATCAGGAATTGCACATTTCAGGAAAATTCCGGTTTCGAGAAAATTGAATTCCTAACCCGCGTTTAAATGATCGCGTGGTGGTTGACGATCTTTTCTTTGGCCCGTTCCAGAGGCTGACGAACGCTGGAAAGAACATAAAAGACACCACGCCAATTCAGACCAAAAACGGCGTTCCGGGGACGGGCGCTACCTAAATAAAGAAAAGCAGGACGTTAGGCACGCTGTAGCCGAGCTTTGTTTGCTCGTTTCCCCTATAAGTAAGGGCTCCTGAATATTTTAATGATATTGCTTGCAAACAATGGCATGTCACAGAAACAGCGAGCATAGCTTATTGCGTTTTGTACTGCAGCGAGGTGTGTATCTACGGCGCACGAACGGACGCTGGTGCATACGTCCGTGCGGTTTGTTTATACAGAAAAGTAATGGTGGGGAAAAGCCACCAATGACTACTGCATGTACTTATTGCGGCGGTCATGTTGGAAAGTACTGCGCATTCTAGTTTTTTCGGTTCCTTATCATTTTTTTCGTGGCGGAAGACATTGCAGAACGTATTGTCGCGTAGGCATGGCGTGGCGCGCATTTGAACAAATTCTTCGTATTTGGACGTTTCGAATGTATCTTTATCACGCTTATGTGAACTGCTATTTTGCCTGCCAATGTACTCCTTATACTGAGTACGTACAGGGGTGTCCAAAAGTTCCCAGGCCGCCATCTTAGGTAATCCCATGGCATCGCGGCCTGGGAACTTTTGAACACCCCTGTACGGGGTCTTAACATATATCCTTGTAAGTCCGAGTTATATGGGTCAGAGGCCAGGATGTGTCGATGGTTTTATATTGTGCATCGCTTCGCTATTCATTCAAAGCGGTTTCCTGGTACAGTTATGACGTGTACATATGTTTTTGGTAATTAACGAAGTGTGCACTTATTGACATTTTCAGACCGTGCTGATGTCATGCCGTCCGGCGGTCCAAGCTACGGCAGCTACTGCTGTGTGTCGTGGTGCTTTGACAACGGCAGAACCCAGAAGAAGCCTATTTTGCTTTGGAATAAAAACATTGCGGAAACTCTGTCTCTTTGATACATATGAGCGCTTGTACCAAAACACAGAAGACAAGCGCGATGGATAAAGCCGTAGTGAATTATGATTACCTCTATCTCCATCTGTTATAATTTAATCGAAATAAAAATTGCGTCACGACCTCAATTCACACCAAATATTAAACTAGACAAAATAGTGAATCGCTAAATCAAAACGACAAATAAAAGCGTTGCCATTTGGGTGACGGAAAGTGGTCTGAAATGACAAGCTTCCGCTACAGCCCAACGTCGGTTACGACGGGTAATCCAAATTTCGCGCCAGCGAAAACGAAACAGGAAGTGCAGGCGAGTTGCTCTCATCAACCGCCAGGTTCGCTAGGGTCGACTGGGCCGCTGGGGTGTATGGGAGTGTTTACTCGGAAGTTTTTTTTCTTTCTTTATGCTATTTATAAGTTTAAAGAACCCTCGAGCTGACACCAGTTTCGGTGCAGAGTTAGGGCGTTCGACAAGTGAATGTTATTGCGAAGTGCAACCAAAAAAGCAAATACAAGAGATCGGGGCACGGCGCACGTTCTTTATATCCGAACACATCAAGAACATGTGTCTACAGTATACTATGCGATGAAATGCTTCCTTTTTCTTGGCTAACTTGACTGTCATAAATACATGACCAGTAGCTTTCTGGGATCATAAATGCACTGCTGCCACAGCGTGGACAAGAAGGGCCGTGTAGTGCACAGGAGCTAGCATATTACCTGTTGAATTAAAAGCGTGCTACTGAGTCGCAAGAACAGACGACAGAAGGGACACCTACAACATTTGCGAGCACGCTCAAGAGGAAGCTTTAACTCGGGCCCAACTCCGACGCGGCCTATTCAAGTACATGTAAAACGAAAAAAAAAAACACTTTTCTGAGATAACCCCTGGGCCGATATTAATTAAATTTGTTGCATTTGAGAGAGAAAGTTAAGTTATAGTGACTGTTAATGGCACAGTTTTGATTTAGAGCCTGAATTTTGTTGAAATAATTTTAGAAAATTCGAAATCTCGAAAAAAATAGAAGCACATATTAATAGCTCTGCATCGAGAATAGATATAGTGGTTCTGTAAGTGGCACCCATTAGATCATTCAAAGCGGAGAAATTCGATACGTCAATTTATATCTTACATTAATATGTTACGTTGTGCACAAGAATGCAGCAGAAGCACTATTTCCATATTGCTCAAATTTTTCTGAATCACGTGTGACATGTCAGTTTTTTCCGCTTTAGATGTACTGAGGCGCAATTCACAGAACCGTGATATCAGTTTTCATTACTGAGTCACAGAGTTGTAAACTTGATAGTTGCGTTTTCAGAAAACTTGCAATTTTTGTCAATTTTTAATAAATGTTTATGACCTTATTCAATAATTCAAAACCAACAGTCACTAGATTTTAAGTTTTCTCTTTTAAATAGAAGAAACCTCGTCAAATTCGGTGCAGTGGTTGCCGAGAAAAATGAATTCTCCTTTTGCACGTATTTATAGATAGGAGGAAGATTTAACTCGGGTGCTCCTAAGAGAGAGCTTTAGCTCGGGTGCTCCTATATAAATACACGTAAAAGGAGAATTCGTTTTTCTTGGCAACCACGGTACCGAATTTGACGAGGTTTCTTGTATTTAAAAGAAAAACTTAAAATCTAGTGATTGTTGGTATCGAATTTACGATTTATCGTGTCAATTGTTTATTAAAAATTGGCAAAAATCGCAAATTTTCAGGAACCGAAACTATCAAGTTTACAACTCAGTAACTGAGCAATGAACATGATATCACACTTCTGTCAACTGTATCTAATAGTACATCTAAAGCGGACAAAACTTATATGTTACACATGAATTTCAAAAATTTAGTGATATGAAAATACAGCTTTTGCAGACCCCTTGTACATAACTTAACGAATTCATGTAAGCTATAAATTGACATATAGAATTCGTCCGTTTTGAATGATCTAGTGGATGCCGTTTACAGAACCGCGATATCTGTTCTCGATGCAGAGCTATTAATTGGTAAACTTCATGCTTCTATTTTTTTTTCCAACCTTTGAATTTTTGGAAAGCCTTTTCATAAAATTCAGGCCTCATATGGAAATTCCGCTTCCAAAGTCACTGGTATTTAACTTTCTCTCTCAAATGCAACAGATTTCATTAGCTATGGTCCAGTGATTATTTCAGAAAAACGTTTTTACGTTTTACAAGTATTTGAATAGGCCACAAGAGGAAGCTTTAGCTCAGGCCCAACACCGACGTGGCCTATTCAAATACATGTAAAACGCAAAAACGTTTTTCTAAAACAACCCCCGGACCGATTTTACTGAAAATCATTGCATTTGAGAGAGAAATGTAAATTCTAGTGACTGTTGGAAGCGGAATTTCGATTTAGGGCTTGAATTTTCATTAAAAGATTTTCAAATATTTGACCGTTTGTACGAAATAGAAGCACGGAGTTTACAAATTCATAGCTCTGCATAAAGAACTGATATCACGGTTCTGTAAACGGCATCCATTAGATCATTCAAAGCAGACAAATTCGATAGGTCATTTACATCTTACGTGAATTTGTTACTTTGGTTATAAGGGTTCTGCAAAAGTTGTATTTCCCTACTTCTAAATTCTTTATATTCATGTGTAACATATCAATTTTGTCCGCATTAGATGTACTATTAGATACAATTCTCAGAAATGTATTATCATTTTTCGTTGTTTGTTACAGAGTTGTAAACTTCATAGTTTCGTGTTTTGAAAATTTTCGATTATGCAAATTTTTAATAAAAAATTGACAAACTAACTAAAAAATTCGAGACCAGCAGCCACTAGACTAATTTTTTCTTTTAAATGCAAGAAACCTCGTAAAATTTCGTGCACTGGTTGCCGAGAAAAGCGAATTCTCCTTTTACATGTATTTAGATAGGAGCACGCTAGCTAAAGCTTCCTCTTAAGCTTCGTCTTTAAGGAAGCTGAAACACTTTTCGAAAAAAATGAGTTCTCTGCGGCATTCTACAGTTTTGAGTCCCCTGAACACGAATATCTGGTTCAAAAAGGGCGGACACAAACGCAAGCGGCTGTTTTTTCAAGAAAACGCGCACCAGCGCGTCAGGGCATCGCGCGAACGCCGCTGTTGCCCGTGATTGGTCGGGGCCGCTGTAACGTCATTCGCGGCAGTCGCCGGTCGGCGCCGCCGTTTCAAAGCGTAGCACGCTGTTCTGTTCTGGCTTCATAGCTGAGTTGTAAGCATTGTGGAACGTTCTCGCTGTCTCGGACAGCTTGTATTTTCGCCGTACATGTTCAAACCGACAGCCGATACGGAAAACGATGGCGGCAACGGCGGCAACGACGATGTTGAGTGTGCCAACAGCGAGAGCGATGTGTGCACCTTCTCGCGCGTTGGAAATCTTAGCTGGTACGTATGGCTTTTTTTTTCATGTAGCTGCATGTTCCAATGACGGGAGAAAAAATGCGCTAAAGTGTCACTGGGAACTTGATACTGGAAGAATGCCGAAGCACTAACTTCTCATTAGATTGTAAACATGGGTGCGATTCCGCGATGTCAAGCACCTTGCCGCTGCTTGTCTAAAGTCGCGTGGTTTTTTGAGTGTTGATACACGATCGCGAACATAAGTGCGCGCGTCTCAAAGCACGCACATGCAGTGCTGCGAGGTACAGTCATGGAAGTTGCTTATCATACACATCCAGAGATGGCCAGGGGTATTATATGTGTAATATTCATACTATGGTTCGACGACTTTGCGATTGTGGCTCGATCAAGAATCGGTATGCGTGCTCCATGCTAGTGTTGACATAAAGATATTAGGCAGTTTTAGCACCGCCGTGTGGTAAACACGATAACTGCAACCGTACGTCGAATGTCACTAGGCAAGCCTATACTCCATTTCATACCTCAGGTGCGACACTATGGAAGCTACGCACGAAGTCCCGGTCACCAAAATGTATTACTGCGCGCGTTTCCGTCTATGCTTCGCAGCGTTCCAGCGGCAGTTGCTCGCGCGAGCATGCACATGAAGCTGCCGCGACGGGCAGCTTCACGAAAGAACAGTTTGCGAAAATCGCAAAAGAAAACAAACGTGAGCGGCGGCGGCGGCAGATCTCTCGTAGCGTCGTTCAGTAAAGCGCAGGATGGAAAGAGGCATGCCAGCACGTGCCAGCACCCCGGTCCGGCAGCTCGGTCCCCGCGAATGACGTCACTCTCGCCGGTTCTCTCCTCTGGCAACCACCTCACCCAGCGCTCCAGGAAGCGATGGGGGCGTGTCCGCGGGGGTGATTTAGAAAGCGATTTCCGCCCCTTATATTAACAAAACAAAGAAAAAAAATTCGGAACCGTAAATTATTAGGTCTGTTCTTCCCAATCCCAGCAATTCATGGAAATTGAAAACCGTTTCAGCTTCCCTTTAAAGAGTGGAACGCGATAGCATTCAAAGATACTTGACTGCTTCTCACACTTCCCGGCAACTGCAGCTTATGTAACCGTAATTTTTTCCTGGAAACACTGGCGGCGAACACTGTGCCCGTAGGTTCTTTCCTTGATGGTTTGTCAAGGAACCGCTCGTACTACGACACACCTCAAACGGCAGCTGCAAAAGGGGCTTGTGCTTGAGTTTATGCGTATAACCTAATTATATTTTCTCGTACGTTCAAATTACAATCTGATGCTATCATGTGTGTAGTTTGCGTGTAAGTCCTACTTTACGAATTTTCTCACGAATTTTCATTACGAATTTTCTCATGGGAAACTCAATTAGTTCAGTAACGCCTCTGCGCCACACAGTGGGCCTGCGCGGTTGGGGATGCGCGGTTCGAGAGGACGTTTTAGGACGCGGACACCGGCGCCGACGTCGGATGTTCTACAACATGGGGCACTTTCTCGTTAAAACCTATACGAGCGCTACCTTGTCAGTTCACACTTGTTTACACTCTATCTCAGTAGTTCCTTGCAGCACTGTGGAAGCTACAGGAATTCTTAACCAATAGGAAGGCCGAATACCCTCGAGATGTGCTCATCCGCGCCACGTTGTCTGATAAGCGTCTGCTTGCCATCCTGTCGGTACATGCTGAATGGTTGGTGGGTTGACAAAAGATGTTTTGATGCCATAACCATCAGCTTCGTTAACATGCATACGAAAGCAGGGCTCTGATTCAGCTATAAGCTTTCCTCGCAGTTACCTTGAAGCTTCTTTAGCAAGTAGTAATTGCGAACGCCCTCATAAATGTTCACCTGCGGCACAGCGTCTGCTTGGCGTTTGATCGCTAGCGTCATCACGTACCATGCTAGAGCGGGGGTAGTAAATTAATGATGCGGTGAACAATTAGTTCTTCATGGCGTTCCGCATCTTCAATGCATCACCAATGCCAATGGCGTGCCGCCATCTGCTAACTTGAAATCGAATCAGTTTTAGGGTCGGTGCCATGTCTGTAGTCCTAGCAGCATGAAAACAAACTGTCGATCTCAAAAATTACGGCCAAACATCCCTAACGCTTTGACCTCCAACTTGAAATGAGCCTTAGCGATGGCGGATTTTGCCACTTGCTCCTTGCTGACAGAGCGCAGAGCCAGTAAAAAGCGCGAATTCAGATCGAAGCCTTTAGTCAGAGCTGTAAGGGTGCCGGCCATGTTGCTATAAGTGACCACGGTTAGGGTGTCTATCACGGTTACTGGCGGTGGATGCCACAGTAATTTTAGGTATACGACGGGCATGCCCAATGGCCTTAGCATGCTACGTATCGCTATACCGTATTATATAGCGAGGAAAAATATAACTATCTAGTGCTTACAAAAATGAGCCAGTTACACCCGGAACTATACGCCGCTGCGGAATGATTCTGCCTGTGCACACCTCGTACCTTCGGCAGTGCTGCAAAGTACTTGTGAGATGGAGTACAGCTGTCGTGGGCGTCCGTTACTTCGTTCCCTCTTGTAGTTCACTAGCGCGTGTCCCTTCGGTACGTGCGATCTACTAACCCCCGCTTTAGCTCTTCCAGCTTTTTTAATGTACAGAAAGAATCCTTATACAGTAAACTCTCAGTTGTACGAACGTAGGTTTATCGAATATTTCAGAATAACGAACTTTTTAAAAATCCCGGGCAGTTTTCTTATAGATTCTATGCAAAAATTTTTCACTTAAACGAATTTCGGAACAGTCAATATTTCAGTTTAACGAACTCGCTCAGAGGACCAATGCTTGCACTGCACTGCGCTGCAGGCGCAACCGATGCCCGCCCTCATCAAACCGCCGCTCCAGCGGCAATGTAACGTGGCTGGCGCTACAGCGCCCCTGGGGCAAAGCGGCGGCCCGGAAAATGAACGGCGACAAGGCATGGCCTCCGAGATCGCCCGCACAAAACGAGCAAGCATGTAATCTCGGAGGCCATGAACAAAGTAACATGACTGGCGCTTCAACACCGCCAGAGCAAAGTGGCGATCTGTCACAGCACAAACCACGTGGTGTGTGTGTTTTTTTCCGACCGGCTAGTCGCGGCATGGTCGTCGTCTCTTTCTTTCCAGTCTCGTCGGTTTCGCGTGTGCACACAAACGACCCACTTGGTGTTTTTCATTGATATGTACAAATTCTATTTCACACATTTCTAACACTATGGATGCCATGTCTTTTGCTCCATGAATGGCACTTCAACCTTTTGACTCTGTATGCCATGTCTTATGCTGGTCTAGTCAATATTCAGTTTAGTGAACTTTCAGTTAAGTGAACTATTTCCTTCGGTCCCTTGAAGTTCACTCAAGTGAGAGTTCACTGTATATATTAGACGGCTACACAACTGACAAGCATTGTCCTTACCTCTTAGCAAAAGCAAAATATGATGAAGGTGATAAATAAATAGTGCAGATCCCTCGCACTGTGTGAATCGATGCTATGAGATGCATTTTGCAAGTAACTGGCTATTCAGCATTGTTTCCGTTTGTGCAAATTTTTTACCAGCTGGACCAAGGTGTTTGTGTAAATGGTGTTTGAATTTAAAGACGTATTTTCAGACAAACCCGGCAGGACCACTGCGATCGTTCACGATATTGAGTTAACCTTATCGGACCCAGTTCGTTCGAAAGCTTATCGCGTTTCACCTCGTCAACGACAAGTTATGGCCACTGAAATAAACAAGATGTTAGAGCTAAGTGTAATCGAGCCAGGAGAGAGTGATTATACTTCGCCTCTTATCTTCGTTGAGGTCCCAGGAAAGAGCCGCGACCGTGTATCGACTACCGCCGGCTCAACTTAATCACGAAGGACCAGACCTACCCAATACCGCATATCGAGGAAAGGCTTGAGAAAGTGAGCAGTGCTAATTTCACCTCTGCGCTCGATTTAGTCAAAGGGTACTGGCAGGTTCCGTTGACCGAGAGGGGAAGAAGGTTTGCGGCGTTTATTTCCCCGATGAGAACCTTTCGGCCGAAAGTCCTGAGCTTTGGATTGAAGAATGCTCCATATTGCTTCTCTATCCTTATGGACCAGGTGCCACGAGGAATGGAGGACTTTGCACTTCCGTATCTTGATGACATAGCAATCTTTTCTTCATCATAGGCGGACCGTATGCAGCACTTGCGAACCATGTTGTGTCGTCTACGAGAGGCCAACTTAACTGTCAAGGATCCCAAGTACCAGTTAGGGCGCGCGGAAGTAGCTTAGCTAGATCATGTGATAGGGCAAGGCCATTGTCGGCCTTCCGAGGGTAAACTGACGGCAATAGACAACTTCGCGCAACCACGCACCAAGCGGGACATCAGGTCATTCGTTAGCTTGGCAGGTTATTATCAAAGATATATCCCGCGTTATTCCGAGATTGCAACTTCTTTAACAGATGCTCTTAGAAAAGCAGAACCACAAACGGTAAAGTGGGATGTCGAAAAAGAAAAGGCTTTAATTAAGCTAAAGAAAGCACTAAGGAGTCAGCCAGTGTTGAACGCGCCCGACTACTCTAAGCCATTCATTCTTCAGTGTGATGCCAGCGACAGGGGTATGGGGGTGGTGTTTGTCAAAAGAGAGATGATGAAAACGAGCACCCTGTACTGTACGCCAGTAGAAAGCTTTCCGTTCGTGAGGAAGCATGCAGTGCATCAGAAAAAGAATGCGCCTGCGTAGTATGGGCGGTGCAGAAGCTAGCTTGCTATATCGCTGGTTAAAGGTTCACCATAGAAACTGACCCCATTCCCCTCACTTGGCTGCTGTCCATGTCTACGAAAAACAGTCGTCTTTTGCACTGAAGCTTGGCTCTTGAACAGTACGCCTTCGATATTCGCTACAAGAAGGCAGGCTTAACGGCAATGCCGGCGTTCTCAGTCGTTGCCCCTAGAGTTACGAAAGTCTCATGCTCATTCGGGTTTCCGTGGCATTTTTACGTTTGTATTTTTTTCATACGTTTTTTATTATCGAGAAGTTGTAGTCGATTGTTAGCTGATTTTAGTAACCACGTCTTAAGGCTTTCAAGAAATGGTTGTTTTTAGTCTTCAGGGCGGGAGGACGCACGAAAGGAATGAGAAAGCAGTAGCGATATTTCTTTTTTTAAAAGCCTAGTGTATCTTGGAGGAGGGTGGCCTTGTGCTCGCTCGCTGGGTGGTTGTGGGTCCTGCACTATTCTGGAGTGACTGCTTACCCAAACAGGGGACGAAAAGTTCCGAGATCTGTTTGCAAGTCCAGTTTCACCGGACCGGACCAGGGAGAAAAGACACAAGAGCACCACCAGCACTGACGAACGACTCCCAGGAATCTACCACCAACGAACCAGGTGTTCGTCACCCCTGAGGGCAGTTCTGCTACTGAAAAGCCCATCTCTCGCCCAGTGGCTGCTTGCCCCTACGCGTCGGGATCTTCCTCCCCCGCCGGAGATGCTGTTACGGTTGGCGGGTTACGGCTGTGGGTTACGGCAGGTTACGGTTGGTTACTTTAGTGGGCCTATTTAAAGGGCCCCGCAAT
Organism: Dermacentor andersoni; assembly: GCF_023375885.2. Classification (NCBI taxonomy): domain Eukaryota; kingdom Metazoa; phylum Arthropoda; class Arachnida; order Ixodida; family Ixodidae; genus Dermacentor; species Dermacentor andersoni. Next base: position 46,587,337 of record NC_092818.1, on the reverse strand, counting down.
GTACTTTGAACTTCATTCTCTTCTTCTCATTTTTCAGCAACCATTGAATAAACCGTGCAAATTTCGCACTAGAAATCGTCTCGTCCTTGCCTGGTCGCCATGGTATGAGGGATGCCTACAGCCCGCCGACAACGCCAGGCTACCCAATAGTAATGTCGGTCGAGCTTTCATAAACAGGCGTCGCAACAACTCGGCAGCGGTGGGGCACGTTACCCTGGAGAACGCAACAGTACGCGGATGTTTTCGCATTTTGCCCCCATCGAAATGCGGCCGCCGTGGCCGCGTTACAATCCCGCGACCTCGTGCTCAGCCGCCCAACACCACAGCCACTGAGCAAGCACGGCGGGTAGCACTTTCTTCTCACTTGCAATGACTTTCGAAAAGCCAATTTCTATATGTGCCTGTATGTGTTGTTTGGTTTAGAATGAAGCTTGTAGGTCTTAACAACTTGTATGGGAGATAAGTGTGTCGCTACTCAGCCCATGGCAATATTTCAGCCCGAAACAACACTTTATTATTTTCCAATTAGTCTAAAATTTATATTAACAGCTTAAGAGCAGTTGAACTGTGACTTTCCTCCGTGCAGTTCAGCACGCTTTCGAGGATGAAATAGGGGCAAGCACTGGCTTCAGCTATGCTGGTAAGAATTGCAAGGGCTGCCGAATTTATTTTTGTAACCTCCTTGCTTAGTGGAAGCAGGTTTAAAAAAAGGTAATTTCTTTTTATTACCTCCTTGCACCAATCCCGGAGGCAGTGCAGTCCAACGAAGCGCCAAAAGCTGTCGCGAGGAAAGAGGATGAGAAAGTGCAACGTGACGCCCACGCTAAATCTCTCAAAGAGCTACTCGGCCTTGGCACGAGCAGAGTGTGCGTGCGATCGTGGCTAAGTGGAAGGAGGTTTAAAAAAAGTTCTGGAGTGGAGATGATATCATGAAAGCGAAGCCAGGTCACCGCCATCTTATTCAGGGCACGAAAATGCATCAGGGAATAGTGAAATAAAGGAAGAGCTTTCCTTTTACCTCCTTCATGTTTCGGACGGCTAATTTCGCAGTATACAGATCCTATTCAACGAATATCCTTGTTTCACTAATTTTAGGAGCAGAAATCTGAATGCCGTGGCACATTTTTTTATAGTTTTTGATATCAGTACTTAGCCAAATAGAATAGCTAGAAACAACGAGCTTTCATTTTCCATTTACCCTAGAAATCACGTTTTCGAAACGAAAGCGCTTAAGATGTGAGCGGACTGCAGCCTGCGCGGCACTCTTTCAGAGGTGAAGTCGGGGAAAGCGCTGGCTTCGCCTCTGCTGGTAAAGGGTAGCGAGCGCTGCCACTCCAGATTATTTTTTTTAATTGGTTAGACCACTGGGCTGCTGTTCTCAAAGACAGAGAGAATTTATTTTTTACAGAGGTCCGAAGTGCAGCGAGGCAGGAAAGACCTGCCGGCCTGTACCTACCTACCGACCTCCCGTAAAGGGCACAGACTGAAGCAAAAAATGATTCGCATTAGGAGCTTACGCCTTTGGGACGAGGCTGGCCGATGATCCAGTTAGTGTAAGTAACAGCGTTGCCATCCATCCATGCCCACGTCCTGTTTGGTAGATGGTCGAGACCAATCCATAGGTTGGTCGTTGCATCGCTAAGATGGCTCAACAGGAACTCTGTTTAGAGAGGAAAAGACGAGACAAAATTTTGAACGGTGCTAATTTATTCTTAGAAGAGTACGTCACTTGTGCACTAATTATTCACTGACTGTCACTTAATGTACATTCGGCTTCTCGTTTTCGCATCCCAAACTACTGCGGCGGCACGCGAAATATTTCGTTGGTGAAAAATCGAGCGCTCGAAACAGCTTCGGCCGGCTCTTTCAGAACGCAAAGCTCCAGCTAGGAGAGCTCGGAGAGGCCCGCACCCTTTGACCTGGCCATTTAGTACACTATAACCTGGGAGTGCGACGGAGGTCTGGCTGTTCGGTCACGTGGTTCTGGTAGCTTCTGCTGTTACAGTGGCGTCTGCCGCGGGGGAATGCGTGCTGATGCTTCGACATCTGCGCGGCCTGTTTGTTTACAGCGGAAGAACTGACGTGTATTGCTATTCTGGCCTCCGATTGCTACGGTGAGAATCCGAATCTTCAGCTGAGGCACGCTTTCTCTGACTCCGATCGAGAGCGGGCTCCGCATATTTGCTCTCTGAGTCTGAGCACGGTCGGGACCAACCGAATCTAGCGTTAGTTTCAGGCTGAAATACCTACTTCATTTGCCTGCTCTTTGGCTTAATCTTTCAACTAGGTACAAAAACAACAAAGAATTAGACAAAATTAATACGAACGAGGCCGCACATAAGTTTTACTTTATGCAGAACCAGGTTCTACGTGGAATAACTGAAGTTAAAAATTGTCTGACATCAGGTTGTAAGATTTCGTTGGGGTAAATTTACTTTAGATTCGGAACAGTATAACAGTATACGTGTTACGGAGAGTGTGAGTTGCACCGATTTGCTGCTGCTGACGCAAGTTACTGCCAATGCAGATGTCGCTAAGACCTATATAGCAGAACAACAATGGCTCACTTTGTTCTTTTTCCGTGAGCACAGTCACGACGCTCGCGTTGAGCGACTCGCAGTGCCGAAGGGCTTGGAAGTACATTAGCCGGCTTTCCTTGCTGGCAAACCAATAGCAACTGTCGCCTGAAAGAAAGAGATGCGGGCAATAATGATTTAACCGTGGGTACGACCGTAGTCCAGAGGAAACACCGATGAAAAGCGGGATCTGGAATATTGTTTAATAAAAAAAGAAAAGAAAGCTGTTTCGAGTTCCTGACGCTTCAGAAGGAACGTAACGCTAAAGGTCGCCGTATGTGAAGCATGGGTGACTAAATTACAATAGCATATGAAAGGATTGCGGCGGTCAATTAGTGAAGAAACTAACAAAATATGTGCTAAATTTCGAAATCCTCAATTAGGTGACCACGTCATGCGTGTCTTAGTCTCTCGCTGTTTCACAGCCGGGGCGGCTTTTTCTCTTACATTTTTAATCAGGGCAGTATTACAATTCACCCGTTTATTAGTACGAAGCTACAGAGCAAATTCATAAGGGTGGTTCGGAGACAAAGCTTCGCACTTGAAGAAACATTCGTCCATGTATGGACAACAAACACGGGACCAACGCCTTTCCGGGGTGGTTGCTCTAGCATCTGAGCCAACCATGACCCTAGTAGACAGCACAGGGTGGCTGAGACAGTCGTGAACTCGAAGCACAGGGAGGGATGCTTAATACACAAATCTGTTCTACAAAAGGAGAAAGTTGGCATTCGCTTCGACTTGTCCGTTTATTTGGCATCGCTCTGCTATCTTCTAGCCCTGCCACTCTGACGGTTGCTGTTGCACAGCATACGTGCTTCGCACATATGATACAGTTTCACGGGAAAAATGTAATTTAGTCAGAACTAGGAGTCTCTACAAGTTTCAGTTTGAGTGTATTTGTCCTGCTTATATACAGGAGCGGGAGCAGAACCTAAAGGCTACACAGCCTGACAAAGGCCTCTACTCCTAACACAGTTCGACACGCAGGTCGACAACCAGAAGCATTTAATAATCGCATGGGGATCAAAATCAGCAATCTTGGGAAACTAAGGAAAAAAAAATAATACAGCTTACTATACAACACTATAGAAACTATATATATATATATAAACTATGCATTCACAAACTGCCCATACAAAACTTAAACAACAAACTACAACAATAACAAGAGGAAACAAAAAAAAGGAAGAAGGAAAAAGAAGAAAAAGAAGGCTACGCACACGAACTCAATATTATGTTCTATCAAAGCAGATTTGAAAACATCATTTGTACAAACAACGCTGGTATTACTGAAGTTGTTTAGGTGATATAGCATTGCTTGTATTCGGTACTTTACACTGTTTACCGAAGTTAGTCCTTAGTTTTGACTTTTTTTTCTGTTTTTGTGACGTGTTGAGTGATATGCGTGAGTGATATGTGTTACCCAACGCCGATTCCACGTCTTCATAGAAGCTTTCGACTTCATGATGACCAGGAAGTCGAAAGCTTCTATCAAGACATCGAATCGGCGTTGGGTAAAGTCAAAACAAAATACAGTGTACTGATGGGCGACTTCAATGCCAAGGTAGGCAAGAAGCAGGCTGGAGACAAGGCAGTGGGGGAATATGGCATAGGCACTAGGAATAGCAGGGGAGAGTTAGTTATTAGTAGAGTTTGCGGAACAGAATAATATGCGGATAATGAATACCTTCTTCCGCAAGCGAGATAGCCGAAAGTGGACGTGGAGGAGCTCGAACAGCGAGACTAGAAATGAAATAGACCTCATACTCTGCGCTAACCCTGGTATCATACAAGATGTGGACTTGCTCAGCAAGGTGCGCTGCAGTGACCATATGATGGTAAGAACTCGAATTAGCCTAGACCTGAGGAGGGAACGGAAGCAACTGGTACATAAGAAGTCGATCAATGAGTTAGCGGTAAGAGGGAAAATAGAGGAATTCTAGACCAAGCTACAGAACAGGTATTCGGCTTTAACTCAGAAAGAGGACCTTAGTCTGGAAGCAATGAACGGCAATATTGTGGGCATCATTAAGGAGTGTGCAATAGAAGTCGGTGGTAACTGCGTTAGACAGGATACCAGTAAGCTATCGCAGGAGACGAAAGATCTGATCAAGAAACGCCAATGTATGAAAGCCTCTAACCCTACAGCTAGAATAGAACTGGCAGAACTTTCGAAGTTAATCAACAAGCGTAAGACAGCTGACATAAGGAAGTATAATATGGATAGAATTGAAGATGCTCTCAGGAACGGAGGAAGCCTAAAAGCAATGAAGAAGAAACTAGGAATTGGCAAGAATCAGATGTATGCGTTAAGAGACAAAGCCGGCAATATCATTACTAATATGGATGAGATAGTTCAAGTGGCTGAGGAGTTATATAGAGATTTATACAGTACCAGTGGCACCCACGAAGATAATGGAAGAGAGAACAGTCTAGAGGAATTCGAAATCCCACAGGTAACACCGGAAGAAGTAAAGAAAGCCTTGGGAGCTATGCAAAGGGGGAAGGCAGCTGGGGAGGATCAGGTAACAGCAGATTTGTTGAAGGATGGTGGGCAGATTGTTCTAGAGAAACTGGCCACCCTGTATACGCAATGCTATATGACTTCGAGCACACCGGAATCTTGGAAAAACGCTAACATTATCCTAATCCATAAGAAAGGAAACTCCAAAGACTTGAAAAATTACAGAGCGATCAGTTTACTGTCCTTTGCCTACAAAGTATTTACTAAGGTAATTGCAAATAGAATCAGGAACACCTTAGACTTCCGTCAACCAAAAGACCAGGCAGGATTCCATAAAGGCTACTCAACAATAGACCATATTCACACTATCAACCAGGTGATAGAGAAATGTGCGGAATATAACCAAACATTATATATAGCTTTCATCGATTATGAGAAAGCGTTTGATTCAGTCGAAACCTCAGCAGTCATGGAGGCATTGCGTAATTAGGGTGTAGACGAGCCGTATGTAAGAATACTGAAAGATATCTATAGCGGCTCCACAGCCACCGTAGTCCTCCATAAAGAAAGCAACAAAACCCCAATAAAGAAAGGCGTCAGGCAGGGAGATACGATCTCTCCGATGCTATTCACAGCGTGTTTACAGGAGGTATTCAGAGACCTGGATTGGGAAGAATTGGGAATAGGAGTTACTGGAGAATACCTTAGTAACTTGTGATTTGCTGATGATATTGCCTTGCTTAGTAACTCAGGGGACCGACTGCGATGCATGCTCACTGACCTGGAGAGGCAAAGCCGAAGGGTAGGTCTAAAAATTAATCTGCAGAAAACTCAAGTAATGTTTAAAAGTCTCGGAAGGGAACAGCAGTTTACAATAGGTAGTGAGGCACTGGAAGTGGTAAGGGAATACATCTACTTAGGACAGGTAGTGACTGCTGATCCGGATCATGAGACTGAAATAATCAGAAGAATGAGAATGGGCTGGGGTGCGTTTGGCAGGCATTCTGAGATCATGAACAGCAGGTTGCCATTATCCCTCAAGAGAAAAGTTTATAACAGCGGTGTCTTACCAGTACTCACGTACGGGGCAGAAACCTGGAAGCTTACGAAAAGGGTTCTACTTAAATTGAGGACGACGAAACGAGCTATGGAAAGAAGAATGATTGGTATAACGTTAAGGGACAAGAAAAGAGCAGATTGGGTGAGGGAACAAACGCGAGTTAATGATATCTTAGTTGAAATCAAGAAAAAGAAATGGGCATGGGAAGGACGCGTATTGAGGAGGGAAGATAACCGATGGTCATTAAGGGTTACGGACTGGATTCCAAGGGAAGGAAAGCGTAGCAGAGGGCGGCAGAAAGTTAGGTGGGCCGATGAGATTAAGAAGTTTGCAGGGACAACATGGCCACAATTAGTACATGACCGGGGTATTTGGAGAAGTATGGGAGAGGCCTTTGCCCTGCAGTGGGCATAACCAGGCTGATGATGATGATGATGATGATGATGATGATGATGATGAGTGATATGTATTTTCTGATACGGTTTGCAGACGCTCCGGCGCATTTCCTTTAGTCAATTGCATACGGTTGAAGTAGTAGGCTTGGTTGGCCTTCAGCTCAAAATATGTTGTAAAGATTAGTCCTGTATTTACATCTCTAATTAGCCCATAGTGTTGTTCAAGAGCTCTTAACATTCGCTTCTGCACAACTAACAACTTTCTGTAATTACTTTGCGTGGTTGTGCCCCACACCAGAACACAATATATTAGCCTGGAGTAAAACAGCGCGTAATATAATTCTGTTTTCAGCCATTTAGGAAGGAGGAAGCTAATCTTGTACATAAACTCGACAGTTTTGCTCAGTTACGTTACGAGCTTTTCTATGTGCTTAGTCCACGTTAAGCCCTCACTGAACCACACCCCTAAAACCCCCCTCATAAAAGCTTATGCCAACACCACGGGCGTCACCTTCGTCGACGGAGCTGAATACGAAGATGGACGTCGCTTTGCGGCTGTTACCCCATCAGGAGGCTTGGTCCGACGTGCTGCCAGCATCGTTACCCAAAATGCCGAGACGGCCGATGAAGTGGCCATCGCCCTGGCCCCTCTTGACCCAGCCTGTCACACCATACTGAGCGATTTTCGCACAGCAATCAACAATTACATCAAGGGGCATATTTCTGAACAATGACTCCGTATCTTACAACAAGTCCCGCATTCGTCTGAAAATCAAATAACCCTCGTCTGGATCCCAGCACACGCCGGCGATGTCCACCCGCACCTCACCAACCTCAACGAGGTTACACACTCCGTACGTAGCACGAGGACTAGTCAACCATGCCGGAGACGGTGCAGGTGCACCCGCAGGAAGCGAACACCTTACAACATACAACGACCTTGTGAAGTCATTTTACCTCGAAAGAAAAAGCTTCCCCAACCCTCACCGCAAGTGAAACAGAGCACAGGGAACCACCCTTCGCCTGTTACAGACCAATACATACTCCGCCCTCTCACGCTATTACATCACATACCCCGACATCTACCCAAGCCACACGCGCAAGGTCTGTAAACCTCAATCAGCAGCACTCCCCCACATGCTATGGGAGTGCAAACATGAATACCCAGATCATAATCCCGTGACCCTCTCGTCGAGATGGCACACCACCCTGCGCAACTCCCATCTCCACGACCAACTCTGGGCGACCCAGCAGGCCTACGAAGCGGCGAAGAGGCAAGACCTCGCCGTCCCATCGTGGGAGGCCTAGGCCCCCCCGACTAAACTGCATCGTTCTCATTAAAGTTCACTCTCTCTCTCTCGCTCCCGTATTTTGCCCTCAAATATAACAGTTGTGTTGAAGTTGCGTGGCTTACTTATAGGAGCAAAGATCATACGAATTACGATCAACTGTCGATAAATGCGTAAAATTGACATACTTGTACGCATTTTTCGCAATTCGTGACTGGAGAGGATACTCAAACGCATTTCTTCCAAGACCGAAAGCGCCCTCGGCCTGATCCGAAGAATCGCCAACAGGTACCGCGGAATCAAGGAAGACAATCTGATCCGGATTTTCCACGCCTTCGTGCTATGCCACCTCGTTTATTCAAGGGCTATGCACAACTGGCTCGTATCGGAGCGCAACAAGATCAATGCCCTAATCAGAAGAGTCTTCAAGCTTGCCCTCGGCCTTCCCATCCGAACGCGCACAAAAGACCTCCTGAATTCGGGAATTCACAACACGTTCGAAGAAATCGTTGAAGCCCAAGAATTTTCCCAGTTTGTCAGACTCTCCGGTACCACAGCGGGCCGAGCCATACTTGGCAAGCTGGGACGTAACCCCACGGTCGTCAGTCTCGACGCTGTGAAGCTGCCCAGCGACGTAAGGTCCAAGATTTATATACACCGTATGCCACTAAATATGCATCCCACCTACAACGAAGGACGAAGACGAGCCAGGGGTAAAGCTCTGCTCGCCAGTGCCCGCTTGAACAAGGACCGAACATGCTTCGTAGACGCTGCTTCGTACGTACAAGAAGAGGCCTTCTCCTCAGTGGTCATCGACTGTGATTCTAAAATCCTTAGCTGCGCTACCGTCCGCACTTCTAATTCCAGCGTTGCAGAGCAGGTTGCTATTGCTCTTGCATTGACGGACAGTGTACATGACACGATTTATTCGGATTCCAAGGCCGCTGTCAGGGTCTTTCAGATGGGAATGGTGGCTCCCCAGGCCCTACGTATCATCCAAAGTGCCAAAGACACGAAACATCACTCTTTGGCGTGGTTTCCTGCGCACCTTGGAACCATTGACGGTGCCTCGATCAACCCCAACGAGGAGGCGCACTCGGCTGCACGAGGTTTGACTGACCGTGCGCTGGGCAACGCGTCCTCTCCTGGGCGACCCGAGCCTCTCTGCTCGTACAACGAAATCTGCAAATATAATTATCTGCCAAGAAGACTCCTACCTTTGCCGCACTCCTTGCTGTGCAGGGCCCAGGCAGTCACTCTCAGACTTCTACAAACAAGCACTTACCCGAGCCCCGCGGCGCTGCACACAATGTACCCCGAACGGTTCCCAAGCCCGGACTGCCTGACTCTGTGTGGTGATTATGCGGACTTCGAACATGTTCTGTGGGGCTGCGCCTCTGCCGGTCCCCCTTTCACCCAAGAGGAAATGATGAAGCTAATGAGGGCCCAGGATCAGACCTCTCAAATCCTGGCAGTCCAGAGGGCTCGCGAGTGGGCCGTCAGCTTTCACCTGATGGTCCCTGAGTGGGCCTAGCCAGGTGACGTGGAGTTCGCTTACGTCTATAGTGGACCAAATAAAGTTGTTTCACTCACTCACTCACTGGAGAGGATGTATTTATTTTTGTTAACATTCATTTGCAACTTATTAAACCTTAACCAATGTGACAGTTTAATTAAGTAGTCGTTTATGTCATGTTCAAGCCCTTGTAGAGATGGTCCACTGAGGCAAACATTTGTAACGTTTGCATACATTGTTAGCTTAGGGGAGACAGCTGGAGTATCACGCAGATCATTAATATAAAATAAATATAACAGCGGCGCGAGGAGTGACCCCTGCGGGACACCTTTTCTTTTATTTTGGCATAAGTGGATTCGCTATCACCTATTTTAACATACTGATAGCTGCTTGTTAGATAGTCCTGCAATAACTTGAGCACAATGTACTAACATGTAGGCCACTTATCCGACTTCGCGAAAGCCTGTGTAGTCCCAACAAGATGAAGATATCATACGGAGGCTATAAGATTGGGGGTAAAACATGTTTTAAAGTTTGGTTAACAGCATCAGGACACAAGAGGGGCAGAAGAGGGAACAGAGGGCTGACTTCCAACAGTATATTTTCTTTTAAGAAAGCATCGCTTTATACAGGGTGTCCCATAGTACCTTGAGCCAAACATTAAACATATGCGAATGCCACATAGCTGGACAGAACCAAGGTAATGATGTTTGCCGTCGCTTGCAGATATTCAGACTGTTTTTTTCATTCCGCCTAATCAGATAATTATACTTAATTTATTAATCAAATTTTAAAATATTATAATTAGGGAAAAAGTATCGGCGATAAAATTATAGAGCAGCATGAACAACTCCCGATACAGCTTTCTGTTACTCGATACGTGCTGCATAAAAGAGTTTTTCCGAGCGTGGAATATGCCCGCGAATACACGCAAAGTGCCTCAACTTAAGAAGCCAGTCGCGCGGCAATTTTGCTTCTAGTGAGTTGGTGGCATTAACATACGCAATGCAGCGTTTTCCAGATCAATATCGGCTAACGAGCCTTCTTTGTTAATGACATACTCACTCGCAACAAGAACGAAATCTTCTCTGTCGTGCCTGAAAAAGGGTCCTGTGTACCTTGCTCTTCCAGGAATTGCGAAGGCCAGCTTGACTTCCGCGCCTCTCAAGCAGATCACATAGGAGATTTTGAATAGTTCGTACGCTAACCAGATCACTGTTTAGACGGGCGGCCCAGTTTCAGAAAGTCCGACGGGCGTCATTGTTACACCATCTCGATCGGTCGTCATCACGTTTAAGACTTCACACGTCAGGAAATCTACAGTTTCTGAGCTCACCGTTCTTCGCGATGCCGTGGAATACGTTGGAAAAGAACCGACTAGCAGCTCCCTTCAGAAGAGTAGGCAGGCGTTGTGCCCCTTCCGGTGGCAGTTGCCAGCCTGCTCGTCGCTTTCCCTTTCCCTTTCCTGTTAACTGTGTATATGTGCATATGTGTTCAAAACAAATAATAATAATAATAAATGGGCAATACTTTGCGACTCGAAGGATGCCCTACAGAACGCTCGAAGTTTACGACGCGGAAATTAAGACCAACTGATGTCCCTAATCAGTTTGAATTTGCCATTGCATTTCTGAACGCGCACATGATATAATATTTCAGTGATTGTCGACCCGTTGTGGCATCGTCGGTAATCACTTCGCCGATGACGCTGCCCGACGTGCCCAGGATGGAGCACCGACACTCCTTATTCCTTTATAGAGAGTAGATGCTGCAAGAAAGCTTCACAATTTCGCATGTACCATCACTTTGAGTTGCGGGCACACCCCGCATAACTCTAACCGTTGATTATACAGCCTCGACCCATTACTGAAACTGCAATTTCCAACAAACCTTTCACGACGTGACGTAACACTTCTGTGTCCAACTATGGGTAAGAGTAGCCTCCACTAACTTCTGCAACTATCGAATTGGAATGGTGGACTCACCCATGCGCGATAAGTGCAAGTGGGAAGACATCATCGATCACCTTCTGCGCCACTGTTCTCGCTTTGGTAAACAACGCCCGACTCTCCAGCGTACCTTGCATAGGCTGGACGGTAGGCCGTGTACAGAAGCAAAGGTCTTGGGAGCCTGGGTTCACGACTCATCAACCCAGAAAACCATTCGAGCTCTTCTACGGTACACGAAGGCAGCCGACGTAAGTGCCAGACTTTCCATACGCTGCGGCGTCTGGCTTAATGCATATGAAAGGGCGATCAAGACTCGTGTCCTTTCTCTCTCTCTTTCTTTCAGTCCTCCCCACGTGTAGGGTAGCAAACTACACGAAATCTAGTTAACCTCCCTGCGTTTTCTTCCTCCCTTCTCCCTCTCTGATGAGATTAACGTCTGTTTTCCACGCATGAAATAAATCAATGAACAAAAAGAAAAGCTCCTGGTTAGTTCAGATGGCTCAGCGATCCCCTCGGAACGCCACGCGTCTCGAATTCGGTCATATAAAGTTTTTCTTCAACTGTGAAACATGCTTCTCTGAGAAAGCCGGATCTTGTGGAATCGCACTGCTAGTCAGATGGATCACAATTTTTCTCTACTTATATAATAAACTTCCCCCTTGCGGGCTTTCGCGTCAGTGCTTTTCCTGCATTTATTCATTTATACATTTACACATTCATTCGGCACATCACGCGTAAGCCTCTTGACAAAGTGCTCCGTGTGCACCTAGAGACGGTTGACCTGACTATTGCCCCTGGAACACCGATAAACTTATGTCGTCACTATGTGCGAAGCGAGCGCTATGGCGACAAATTTCCCATTTAGGAGAAAAGGCAGGGAACACTTCACCAAAAATTATTTCTTCGTGGATGCCTGAAAAACGAGGTGGGGTTAAATAGTTTGCACGTAGGAGAACCGGGTAGGCATCATACCTGGAATTTCTTGTGGTAAAACCGCTTAGAGATTCTAAGATATCATCATCATCATCATCATCATCACTACCATTGTCAGCATCATTATCATCGGCCCATTTTATGTCCACTGCAGGACGAAGGCCTCTCTCTGTGATCTCCAATTTGCGGTATGACGTCGGTTTGAGGACTAACAAAGTTCTGATGTCATGCAGTAAAAATAAAATGATTCCTTCATGCCTTGTCAATTTACGAACGTACTTTGCCATATTAAATCATGAGTATATATATAACAGAGCTTCTATAACAGAAAGAAAAAAAAACTGACTAGGATGGCGTTCGCGAATCATAGGGTCAATCAAGGCAGTTTTTTCTCTTCCTATATTAAAGCCGCAAACACATACATATTTTGGGAATCAGTAATTCAAATGTAAACATACGAGTTCGAACAATGATCCCTTATATAAAATTGTAAATTACAATTTCATTCGAAATTTTTCTCCATTAGTTGAAGTGAGAGATGTTCATTGTCGCGGATATTGAAAGAATGGATCAAAATAACATTTCCTTCATTTCTTTTCTGTTTCTCTGGCTTATTATTCGGTTCACATATTCAATGCAGACACCTATTGTTCAAGATTTTAGCGTGCTGCTGGGTGGCCTGTATTTCTTTTTTTCTAGTCACCATATCGCGTGCGATAGCGTAGGGTAAGGAAGCCTGTGTATCATGTCTTGCAGGTAATGTTTATGTAAATACAGTCGTTTGTGGTCTCTGCTATCATTGCACTGAATGTGAAGACAAGCTTTTTCGAGGGTTTTAAGTTCAGCGTCACCATTACCACGCATTATCATGCTTTGTCGAAAATTAATTAACAACTAACTAACTAACTAGCTTAATGCAATAAGTTTAGCAAAATAGAAAAACAAAGAGTAAGCCATCCCACAATGTCCACCAAATAACCCGCGGCTAAGAAACGTCTAAAAGAGCAAACGACAAAGGCGGATAAAAAAAATAGACGTTTTCGATGTTGCCTTGGTCGTGCGTTAGATTGCCATCATCATCTCGAGTAATTTAGGATCGCTCACCGAAAGCGACCCAATCTTCGGGGCAATATCCTTCATTCGTGAAATATATTTTCGGTGCCGTCTTTTGCCGCATGTTGTAACTATGGAACGGACGACTTGCAGAGGGATCCCACGACGATGCTCCTGAAAAAAAAAAAAAAAACAAGAGGAGAAAATGGCGAGACGTCAGTAAAAAAGTACTTGCGCTTTTCTTGACCGCTGTCAGAAATTGTCATTTTATTTGCGCGAGAAACAAACATAGATTCAGAGGGAGAATAAATATATAAGAAGAACGGATGAATATGTACTACCAAGAGTACCAACCTATCGCGCTTAATCATATTTCTCGCGTAATATTATAGATAATGCTATGCAGGGTACTATAATTATTATACCATGTGACGAAGAAGATCGGCAGGCTGAAAAGTTCCGTTTCCCTCGCGTGGCTCGTTTCCAATTCGCTCTCTGGCTGCGCCCTACCGGCTGGAGCTGCGTTTGTGGCTGCTGCTCTACGACCCGAATAAACCACCTTCACAATTGGTGGAGGTGCTGGGTAAAACAGGAATTCTGGAACTTCGCAATCGGGCACTGCAGCCCGTCTTCATTGTGCCGGAAGAAGGACCACCACAACCACAACCCGCTGCCCCAGTGACTACCGTGGTCTGCTCCGGCCCTTCGCGTCAAGGCGACCCATACATCTTCAGCGGTACTGAGGAGGAGGAGGAGGAGAAACATCTATTTAAAAAAAAAAGAAAGGACACGCAGGTGTCTTTCTGCTTGTGCGGGAGGCGCTCTTAGTCAAGGGCTCCTGCGGCTCTTGCTGTCTCCCGGGCCCGCCGCACCAGTTGCTGCTGGTTACGAGGGTCGGAGCTAGTCAGCACGGCCTCCCACTGCTCGGGTGTGGGGTTGGGTATTTGCGGGGCCGCCTTCACGTTGGGGCACGCCCATGTGGTGTGATATAGGGAGGCGTAATCATTACAAAGAGGACATTTGTATGAATATAGTGTAGGGTGTATTGCGTGTAGTCTGCTTAAATGGGGGTATGTGTTGGTTTGTAGTTGTCGCCATGTTACGACGTCAGCGGTACCGAAGACCATGACTGGCTCACTGACTACGACCGGGTGAGCATCCACAACCACTGGGACGACACCAGAAAACTGAATTACCTGTTGTTTTATTTGAGCAGCGTCGCCAGCGTGTGGCACCGCAACCGTGAACGTGATTTCACGACGTGGACGGCCTTCAAAACTAACGTGACGGAGGTATTCGGGCGCCCCACCCTTCGCAAGCTTCGCGCCGAGCGACGTTTGCGTGGTCGGCCGCAACAGTGCGGGGAGACTTTTACCAGTTATATAAAAGATGTTGTCGACCTCTGTAACCACGCTGACGTCACAATGGCTGATGCCGAGAAGATCCGCCACATCTTGAATGCATTGAAGACGACGCTTTCCAGATGCTGTTGGCGAAAAATCCGGCAACAGTCTCTGAACTCGTCAGTGTCTGTCAAAGCTTCGACGAACTACGCAAACAACGCATAGCTACCCGCCAATCTCCTCCTCCTCAGGCCACTTCAATGTCGAGCTTGGCTGTTGCCCCGGATAACAGTTCGCTGCTGCACCTACATATCAAGAAGTTCGTCCGTGAAGACGCGGCTTGTCAGCTTTCTCGGATTCCATTTACACACGGCCAGTCGAGTTCCCCGTTGGCGCCCGCTCTCCAATCTGGCATCAATGAGCAGGTAGCCGACTACATTTCGCCTTCTCTCCAGCAGGCTCCGACTGCCGCTCCACTGACGTACGCCGAAGTCGCTACAAGGCCTGTGCCGCAGACCTACCGACCCCTTCGCCCACCTTTGCGCCCGCCCGTATCCCCTGCAGTCCGGCCACTGGTGCAGTATGCACGACCTCATGACCATTGGCGCACGGAAGGCAATCGGCCGATTTGTTTTTATTGTGGCCATGCTGAACACGTGGTTAGTCACTGTCGCCTCCTTAACCGAACGTCGCCACCAATGTGCGTCCATATGCGCCACGTTTCCAGTAATGCCGCAGCTGTTCAGACACCTTTGAATCTCCTCCTGTCGTCGAGACCGCATTGCCACCGCGTGGCTCGTCCCCAGTTCGCTCTCTGGCTGCGCCCTACCTGCTGGTGCTGCGTCTGCTATACGACCCGAATAAACCACCTTTACAATTATAATATACATAGTATATTATAAATATAAATGTATCTAACGTATAAATATTAGGTAATAAGAATTCGGGAAGAAAGTATTTCCGAAGAAGCTGATTAGCATTAAAGGCCCGTAGCGACACGCTGTATTGCACACGCCAAAGCGCCTCCGTCATTAGGCCTCGTCTCACATCTCGCACTTCCCAGTGGACACGCTGTGCCATCTAACGGTGCCGCAGCAATGTCCGCGCGTCTAGGATTTTCTCAAGACATATCACCCGGGTTCAACTCCGCCCCGCACTGGAATACTTCAAAGCATCCTCATTGTGATTAAATAGCGGCACACACCCAGAGTCACATACCCAGTGTCACATAACCAGTGACGCAATCTTGTCTGACGGTTGGTTTTGACCCCTGCTTCCTCAGTGCAGCCAACCCGATGCCCTACTCATTACAGTATTGACTACAACCCAGTGATTCCTATTGGGGGGAAAATGGTTCTAGACAAATATCGAAAGTTGATCGCATTGAGATACAAGGTTGGGCAGACTTACGTCTGCTTTTGAACAGGCATCGTGAAAGTTTACCGGCACAAGAGGCGCTAGCGCAGGTCTGATGATAAGAAACGTATATACGCGCGCATGTCCGCGCGCGCACTTAAGTTGCGTTCAATACTCGCCTTAGACGGCAAAGTTAACGGCTAAGTGGACGGCGGCCATTGTTAAGTCTCGTTCTCATTTTGAAGTCGTTAAAGAAAACGTCTTCGCGAAGACAACGGTGAAGTAAAAAAAAAAAAAAAAGACGATGCAGGCTGCTTCTTTGTCCAAGCTGGTGTTGGGCTTATGCTAAGCACGAGGTCGCGGCATCGAATCCCGGCCACGGTGGCCGCATTTCGATGGGGGCCAAATGCGAAAACACCTGCGTACTTGAATTTAGGTGCACGTGAAAGAACCCCAGGTGGTCCAAATTTCCAGAGTCCCCCCACTACGACATGCCTCGTAACCAGACTTTCGGCACGTAAAGCCCCATAATTAATATTTAATTTAATTAATTCCTTCTCCAAACACTATTGCTGCCGCGCAGGAAGCTTGGAAGCTCGACAGGAAGGACGCCTTATGCACAAGAAACCGTAGCCACGCCTTGTTATGCGCGCTTAATGTAAACGACGTTGCGTTTTCACAGCGTCGCGCACGCAAAGTGTTGGAATAAAGCTATGATATGTGCCTTTACCCTCATAATTTTTTTTCTTTTGAACGCGAGGGGGGGTCACGTCGCATTGATGTCTTCCAGACGCAGTTCCATTACTAGGACGCGAAGCTGTCATATAAGCCGTCTTACTATTAGACTGCCTCCGATACTCGCCAGCATTCAACTGCACCCGCAGCCTGCATACGCGAGAAGCGCCAGCACAAGGTGGCGCAGGCTTCGCACCTCAATGGCCGACGAGATACGGCTCGATTCTTGCTGCTACTGATGATGATAGTTATCTATAGGAGGAAGTGTTGTCAAAATGCCATCCGTTTCGTGCTCTCACCCTCACGGCATCGGCGTTCGTCAGGTCAGAGCGTTTCCTCACTGGTTTCTCTTCAAGAAGTGGACGCTGGCGACGTTAAGAGCATCGGCCAGCGTTGCCCGTTTCTATAATACGGGGTGACCACCTTTTAAATTTTAGGGAATTAAAAGAAATCGCCTGTTGCAAATAAAAGAATTGTAGCACTTGAGCTAGCAGTATTGTTCAGAGAGGCAGACGCCGCTTGCACGAGAAATGAAAAGAAATATTAACTAATTAACAAAAATTCACAAATTAACTTCTTAAATAGTTACCTTACGGCACATACTGCAACTTACGAATTGTAGCCGGTGAGCATGCGAGCCTTATTCCCTTGCAATTAATTTCCAGAATGGTACCAGCTTGAAGATATGCACCATAGAATTCGCCACAAATATGCCCTGTTGCTTTGTTCGCTTCTTTAGCAAAACGCTCATTTATGCATTGAAGCGCGAAAGGAAATGGAACGCCCACGTATTTTGCTTGACGCCTAGCGAAATAATATATTGAAAGTGACGTCATCCTGAAAATTACTTTCAAGTGGATAATGATATTACTGCTGTGGATCCCGGTATTTCAGACCACAACTTGTTTTTCTCCTGGTCGTATTCAGGGTCGCAAAATGCAATAGCCTTAATGTGGGCAGTTGTATAAACATTGAACGAAGTGATGACATCTCAAATATTATTTATTTAGAGAAAGACTTGTTATCAATGTTCATTCTAAGGATGTTCATGACTTATGATCTCGTTTAAAAAAGTTGTATTTTTCTGTATTGAAAGCTTTGTACCTATTTTAAAGTTTACAGAAAATTGTAATAACCCATGGGTTAGCCGAGAAATCATGCACATTAACGTAAACCAAAACGAATGAGAAAGTAGCATATAATGTTCAAGAAACCTTTCACGGAATTGAAAAATGATTCGGCAAGAAAACTGCAACATGCCAAACATCGTTATTTCAATTTCTCGCTTCCTGATTTTTCTGCGAACGGATCCGTCAAAACTTTGGTGCTATCTCGGACAGACAAAGGAATCTGTAAAAAAAATTACAATAAATGATCAGCTTATAACTAATGCAGCTGATATAGTTCGTGTATTTAATATGCTCTTTCATAGTGTTTTCCCTAATGCCAGCTATGACACACAGCAGGAAATTTTCATGTCAAATATACCAGTGATAACAAAGGGGGGTGGGTGCTGTTTATGCTACATAAATCAAACGAAAAAAAAAAATGCGCTCGTATAGGTGATATCTCTAATGCGTTCTTGAAACACTTTGCAGCACAGATTGCAAAATACTTGGCTAATATATTTACAGAATTCTTGAAATACTAGTGACCTTGCTGAAGTTGGAATACAGCGCCCGTTGCGCCGATTCCTAAGAAAGATGACAAGCTTAAAATAACCAATGAAAGGCCCATGTCGATTACCTTTATCTGTTGAACACGTTATAGCTACTTATATCAGGTCTTTCTCGTCTAACAATAAAGCTTTGTCTCCATTTCAACACGGCTTTACCAAGAGAAGATCTACTACGATTCAGCTATTTAACACCATATATGTTTTTTTTAATGACATTGGATCACTCAGGGCAAATAGGTGCATAATTTATAGACTTTACCAAAGCATTCGACAAGGTGTCGCATGGGAAACTACCACATATGCTAGAATGAACTGGTCTTCTCTGTTATTTAGTGAAACGGGTGGAAGCATAATTTTTAGCGCGAAAGCGTTAAGAGCGCCGTGTCGTAGAAAATTCGGCGTCGGCCTCGCATACTCTTTGGCGTATTCTAAAGTGACTAACTTTTTTTGGTAAATGCAAAAGGTGTGACTTCCCTACTAATCTTATTATATTATGTAAGAAAATGATATTTTCACACTGCAAATGCGCCGAGCATGCACTCGCATATTGTTCTTGCATAATATAAAGAAAGGTAAATATGCCCATACTTTCATATGTTCCCCACCTAAATACCCGAAACACTGGACAGACTCACGATCATGCACTTAAACTGATATTTCCTAAAACCAACGCATTTAAACACAGTGTGTTTGTTTTTTCCACAGACTATTACTGACTGTAACGCTCTTCATTTCATTTTGGAGGTGACTGATTTTCCAAAAGCACTGGAACAGGTTTTGTTGCTTTAATGTTCTTTTTTGTTGCAGTTTATTTTTTACACGTGCGAAATATTTGCAAACTCTATTTTGTGAAGTCTGTTTTGTAAAACCGCATTTGTACTAATCTTCGTTTGACATTCCACTCCTGCTTGAGCCTATCATGCTTGCAGTATTGTAAAGCGAATAAATAAAATACTACTTGGAAGCGCACGAGCTATGATTCACAAATCACAATAGTTGCGGTAATGTAATTAAGAAGTTAATTGGTGAATTTTCGTCGATTAGTTAAAGAATTTGGAGGACGCTTATGTTTCACCTTTAAAAGCGGAACACGATAGCTAGCATTCAAAGATCCCTGACCGCTTCCCACACTTACCGGCAACTGCAGCTTATGTAACCGTAATGTTTACCGGGAAACGCTAGCGCTGAACGCTATGCAAAAAGGTGAGCTCTCTGGTAGAAATGCGGCCTCTTGCGTGGGCATATCCCGGAGGTTGTGAAGAGGCGCGCCAAGAAAATTACATCATTTTCAGGTTTTTCATATTGTTTCGAACTTTCAAAATTTCAGCCTGAGAAGAATTATCATAAAAGGCGTACGCTGTCCGTGTTTTGTTTCATGACATCTCTCTCTCTATATATATATATATAATAAAAAGCCAACAACGCGGCTGCAACAGATTGCAACAAACTGCGCCAACGTCCTTTAACCGAAACCCCCTGTGAGATTGCATCTCACTAACATTTTCCCAGAGATTCCAAAATTGTGTTTTCTAATTCTATCAATCACATTATTTATTTATTTATTTACTTGACGTACCCTCAAGTGCCAAGGCATTATAGAGGGGAGTGGGGTACATGCGAAAAGCAATAACAGCGATTACTACGAATTTATATAACGCAAGCGACATGTGCAGTGGACGTAATCATTAAGAAATCAAATAACAAGAATACTATGACATTCAAATTATTTAAACCTAGCGATATCTGATCTGGACAAAAGGAAAATATGGCTCTACAGCGCTTGAACAAATACAACGCATGTGGCCACGGTCCCAGTTTAAAGAAAGCAATCAAGGTTCGGCGGAAAAGTGCGCTGTCTTCGACTGACACGATATCATCAGGAAGGTGGTTCCAGTCGTTCGTTGTATGTAGAATAAACGAATATGCAAACCTGGTTGTGTGACAAAAAGTGCCGGTTACTTTATGACGGTGATCAACTCGAGATGACAGCTAAGTAGGTGCTAGAATGAGCTCACTGCTAAGGATATGATGATGAAATGCTTTACGAAGTAGGCATAAACGAAAAGCCTTTCTGCGCAGTGATAAAGATGGTAGACACAACTTGCTTTTCATAAAAGGTATGCTAGAAGTACGATCGTAGTTTGAGTGAATGAAAGGAGTGGAATTATTCTGCACCATTTCAAGCGAATTAACAAGAGTAGCATTGTATGGGCCCCAAATAGTAGTAGCACATTGCAACTTAGATCGAACTAGTGTTTTATAGAATAAAAGTTTCATTGTTAAGAGGGATTCGCTAAAGTTTTGCCGCAAGTAGCTTAACATACAATTTGCGCTATTGATTATGGAGCCGATGTAACATTTGCAGGATAAGTCACATGATATAGTTACTCCTAAATATCTGTAGGATGAAAGTTGTTCTAGCTGGACGTGACTAAGCACATATGCAGGCTTACACACGTCGCGTCTTGTTAACAGTCATCAGCTAGCATTTCTTTGGGTTTAATTCCATGAGCCAGTTTTTGCACCATGGGGCGACGTTATTTAGATCAGTCTGTAGAATCTCCTGGTCCTTATCACGAATCTCATGATACAGTGCACAGTCATCGGCGTATAGGTGAATTGAAGATGACACACAATCGGGCTAGTCGTTAATGTATATTAAAAAAAGGTAATGGACCTGAAACAGAGCCCTGCGGAACTCCTGATGGCACGTTAATTAGGGGTGAATCATGACTGTTGACAAAAGATATTGTCGGCGATTGATTAGGAAGTATTCAAGTCAGGTAAGTACATTGTGGTCAAGGTTTAAAGAGAAAAGTTTCTGCATAAGTAGCACATGAGCAACCTTATCAAAAGCCTTTGAGAAGTCTAGAAAGGCGCAATCGATTCTGGAATTTTTGTCTAGTACAGAGTGCAAGCGGTGAGTGAAAAAAAGTAATTGAGTTTCACAAGAAAACGAACGCCTGAAGCCGTGTTGTGATGACGTAAAGAAAGATCTTGATTCCAAAAAGTAAAAGATATGACTGTACAATGCTTGCTCCATCAGTTTGCAAGATGTACTTGTTAGCGAAACGGGTCGACAATTTAATGGAGAATGTTTGTTACCTGATTTATGGAGAGTAACCCCCTTCCTAATCTTCCAATCAAAAGGAAGGATACCATGATCAAGTGACTGCTGGAAGAGTTTAGCCAAAGGCAAAGATGCATAATGTTTAGTTTGTTTTAGAAGTTTAGAGTTGATACTGTCAATTCCACAGGACGAAGAAAGCTTTAGTGAGTCGATTCGGTGTACTATTCCAGAGTGGTCGAACATGATTATGCACTCTGATACAAATCACAGCAGGGAGTACTTACACTCAAAACGAGTAAATTTATACAAGGTACCATTTAGTTCAGCAAGACCTGCGAGGCTTTCGCTGCGCTTATATTACTCATTCTTATCTTCTGGCGCCGCTCACACGTATGATAAAGACGAAAAGCAAACGCAACACTCCGGGAATTCGAGGGGCGTGCACTGTTGTGCGAGGAGATAGGCGGCCGATAACCTGCCTGCTACACCCGCCATACCTCCTCTATTGGAATGAGTGGGCGAGGGCTATAGTGAAACTGACAGTCGTTCTGGTCCGGAGCACCGTCGGTTGCCATTCGCTCCTCGAAAAAGCAGGACGTGTGTCGAGTGAGCTCCTTAACAACATTTTGCAACGTAGTGAACACAGTTTAAATCATGGATCCGGAAGCTCAAAGAGATGCGACCTAATGCTCGCGCCTTTATCTTCTCCTTTACAGCTAAATCACCACATAATTTATTTTTTGCCATAACATTTATAGAGGTTCTCTAGGCGTCCTCGTGCTGTCCTGCTATAGACGACGCATCCGTAATCCACGCGTTTAGGATTACAAATTTAAAGTGACCTTCGCGTGCCTGGTTGGTATCAGATGCCAAGGACCTGCATCTAGAGCAGCATGAAATACGGGGCACTATACTGACAAGGTTGAACTACGGCATTTTTTCGGCTTGAGCCTAGTAAATACTGCAACTACGCACAAATGAAATATTGCCGGTGCAGGCATCCCCCCTCCCCGTCTCCTCCTACTCCTAAGCGCATTTCGCCATATTTACTAAAAAAAAAGAACTTAGGCAGGAGTTCGCTTTCTGCAAGTGGTGCCGAAGGATTTCTAACAGAGCCGGTGCCTCCTCACTTTCGTAATGGAATGCGTCCGATAGTTCCCGGTGCGTCCTGTCCTTGCTCTTGCCTAATCTCGCGGAAACGTGGCCCCAGCTTGCACACTTGGTCATGCGCTGTTAAGAGGAAATTCCTATTGTCTTTGAGTATGTGTTTGCGCATTATCGAGCCACCCGTTTGGCGGCCTCCAACGCTTCAGCGGCCGGGCGTACTAACGTGCAAGCCACGGCCAAGTGCCGACAGCTACAGTTTTTACGCAGTTGTCAGGTTACGAAGCCATCAGTGCAAAGGGAGAGTGCGGCCGTCTGTTCTCCAAAGAGAACGCAATCTCCGTCAAAGCAACTAATACAATCGTATATTGTCGTGAGCGCTGTCTTCACGATGACATCGTATTGTGCTAGAATAAGCAACAGCATAACTAAAGGAGAACGCAGTGAGCAAAGCAACAAAGATACTGCTAAACGCGACTGCAACAGGTTGCAACATATCGCGTCAACATCCTGTAATCGAAACTCCTTCTGATACAGCATCTCACTAACTCCTTCCTAGAGCAGCCGAGGGTTCTCTGTTCTAATTCTATCGATCAGAATAGTAACATTATGCACGCAGATACAACTCCCAGCACGGAGCCATTGCCGTAAAGATCAGGAAATTTCTGCAAGATCCCATTTAGTTCAGCAAGGTGTGCGACGCTTTCGCAGCGCTTAGATAATTCCTTCTTATAACCTCACGCCGCCTACACGTATGATAAAGACGAGGTGCAAAAGCAGCGCTCCCATAATCTGAGGGTCGTGAGCAGCTCGAGGAGACAGGCAGCCGATAACGCGCCTGCTACTCCCGCCACAATTTCTCTGGTGTGGCTCAATAGGCTAGGGCTAATGCACTGTGAACTCCGTACGGTCGTTAAAGAGATCGTATTACCGCCTAGGTCGAAACAAGATGGTCGAATGTTTGAAGTCGTAGAGTTTCACACGAATAATCACAGGAGGGAAGGAGCACCGAGGTGGTTCAGCTATCACGTGAAACGTGGGTATACGTTACACCTATTCGTGTAAATCTTTGTGCTTGGTGGCCTCATAGTGCATTTGAAGAAATTGTTAAATGCTACGGTTCTGCATGCCAAAACCGCTATCTGATTACGAGGAACAGTGTAGCGGGGATCTTCGGACTACTTTTTACCACGCCAGGCGCGTGCACCCAATGCATCGAACACGAGCGTTTGTGCGCGGTACTGTTTCGTGCATGGCCACTCGAGGAACTGCGGTTGACTGGTTGGCACCTTAAAACCCCAGAATTTATTCTCATCTTGCGTTGCGGGTCTCCGTTATCGCGATTACACTGTCATATAAGCTCGCTTGGAGGATGCACCCTCTGTTTTCAACGGAAAGAACGTGAAATATCTGGGACTTCTTCCTAAAAAGCGTGCAAGTTATGCTGTGATTACGAGCTGGTTTATGTGCTGCAGGTCTGTGGCGTGCACTTCTGCTCTGAAGTGCTGCAGGTCGACGCTGGGCCCGTTCCTATATAGTCACTGATACCCTTGTCACACGGGCCGCCCTAACGACAGTTATACCCAACTGCAGTAACCTGACGTAACCACAGTTACCGTAAACCGTACTGCGGCACTGCTACACGCTTTCAGATGTAGCAGTAAGGACGATCACGTTGTTGTGAGGTAACCATACTTGTTTCACGGGTTTAACAATTTACCAACAATAGAAAGTAACTTTTCTTTGCCCGGAAATTGAACGGACGCACGGTAAATAATATCATTCACGGGTACGCCTTTTTTTTTCAGATTCTCAAGCTTCTGATGAACTTGCTTGACATTATACGAAACTTCCACCGCCGGCAGGCCGGAGTTGAGAGTCTCCACCATAAAGTTATATATGAGCGAGTTGCGTGCGTTTAACACAGAGCTGTTGTTCTGTCCTGCCAAATGCGTATCAAGGCCTCGGTAGTCGCTACAGGCCAGTTGACACATTTTCGGGAGGACGCTTCTCTGTGAGCCCAGCTGCAGGCGTCGGAGCTGGGGGCCGTCATTTTGTCAGTTACGGCTTTGAATGAGGTGGCCGACCTCAGCTTGTGAGAACCATAGTTAGCTGAATAACTACGGTTAGGTTTATCATGTGACCATGCAGGTGCAACTGCGGTTAGCGTACGAAACTTAGCTGCGGTTAGGCTATCCGTGTGACGAGAGTATCACACGCGGCAACGAGCATCAACCCTTAAAGAGCCGTGCAACAAACAAGAAATTTCAGGTCGAGGCTACCGAGTGGAGTTATCACCGTCCATCTCCCAGTGTACTTTGCAGGTGAAATAGCGCCGCCTCCGTCTATGTCTTAGGAAAAAATATATTCCTGCTCATAATAATGTAGAAGCCCGTTGTAGTGCTCCACATATACGGGGTGTCCCAGCTAACTTTAGCCGGAGTTTAAGAATACGCAAACGCCACGTAGCAAGACAGAACAAAGGCAATGTTGTATGCCGTCGCTTGGAGATACTCAAAATTTTTTTTCATTCCGCTTAATGACATAATTAGTTTAATAAGTAATCAACTTCTCAAATATTATAATTAGATGAAAAGTGTAAGTGAGAAAATTGCAGAGCGACATGAAGAACTCCCAATACAACTTTCTGTTGCTCATTGCGTGTTACATAAAAGTGCTTTTCCGAGCGTGAAAGAATCCCGCGAATGCTCGCAAAGTGCCTCGAGCGGCAAGTCGCGCGGCAATTTTGCGTACATTTTCGGGCTGCTTTCACGCTCGGAAAAACACTTTTTCACCTTTGTTCACACTCTTCGTTTCCCTTGCAGCTCACTCTCTTTCTCTGTCAGCGGTTTTCGAACGTAACCTAGAGCGTTCAGCACCCTCTAATAATCGGTACAATGCTGTATCGAATTAAACAAACGCTCATACACATAGATTGATGCGCAGATAAATTAGTGCCATCTCACTAAAATTATCCCTAAGCATGCCGTGACGTCGCCGCAGGTCGTTAAATCTTACCTGTAAGTCAGAAGCAAATGTTTTAAAACTTTGACATTACGATTGTCACTTCTCACGCGCGACTTACTGGTGGCACGCGAAATTATTTATTTATTTATTTTATTTTATTTTTAATTATTTACTTACTTTTAGTTAATAAAATGTCGATCCCCTCAGAAATCATAATAGGAATGGCATGTGTAATTTAAGGACATAACATGTGAATGGGTAAATATGTGATTACACGATACAGGCAGACAATAAGGATAGTTAAACAGTATGGTAAGTAGAAATAAATAATAATGTTACGCGGTAATCTTGAAAAGCGGTAAACAAAGTGGCAATAAACCATACGGCTCATTTTAGGTATCATTTCTTCCTTTAACGTATGATGCACTCCGCTGCGATTACGAAGACATTCTAGTTGCCACGACGCATTCATATCGGAAGCAGAGCGCTTTGCGTCAACTGCTTCTCATTTCCGCGAAACCAGCT
This sequence comes from Dermacentor andersoni, assembly GCF_023375885.2. Taxonomy (NCBI): domain Eukaryota; kingdom Metazoa; phylum Arthropoda; class Arachnida; order Ixodida; family Ixodidae; genus Dermacentor; species Dermacentor andersoni. Next base: position 46,561,321 of record NC_092818.1, on the reverse strand, counting down.
GTCATGTTTAATCCATTTTATCATTAACTGAAGTACCCGTTAATTGGTCTTGTTGCTATTCATTACGCCGTATACCGGTTGCAATGAAAGTCCCAGCATAGTGAACATTTTACTTTTGCCTATTTCCCTTTATTGCCGTTCACCATAATTCGGGAAATATAAGAAAATCACAGGTGCTGCAGAAAGATGACTAATATTTACTCCCTTTCTTTCCTTTTGCCTTTCTTTTATGGAAAGCAATGCTTTCACGAGGTTCATTAATGACAACCCGACACGCGGTCACTGATAACCCATGCGATTACCAACGGAAGTAGCTAGATGCGCGGTGACAAATCTAACATGCGCGCATTAGCTGTAAAGAAAAGAGGCACTGAAATGAAACTTACTTTCATGGGCGTCACCGCGAGTGCATAGACACTTGCAACAATAGATGATTATTTTAATCTGTGAAATTCCAGCTGGCGACAAAATTAATATCGTTAATTATACAATGACGGCTTCGACACTTTGATCGTTTTGCAGTTCACGGGAAACGAGGTAATCGGTAATCTATTGTAAGGTTGGAACTTGTCTCTTTAAAATAATCGGGTAAACTAGGGCTTCAGGGCCAGCAAATGCCTTCTGGAACTTACTAATGGAAGAAAGGAGGTGATAGGAAAAATAGAAAATATTTGAACAAACAAAAACAACGTGGGATAGTTAAACAAAAAATGGAATTTAATGTAATCAGGTGTCTTACTAAAGGAAAGGGTCACATAAAAGAAAAAGCGAGGGATATATAGTGCATTTGCATGCGCCGGGAAAGTTTCTTTGAATTACTGATAATAGTTTATAACTGCAAGAAAGCGGTGTCAGAGTTATTGCATCGTATGCGAAGTTACACCGCTGCTTCCTGGTTCACTGTGAACAAATCGGTGTCCTGGCTTCGATAGAAACATGCACTAAAAGTAACTACCGCTATAGCGATAAGTAATAACCATCTCTGATTGTAACGGCTTTTTGAATGCGCAGACTTTGGCTGTTGAAAAAAAAAATGGCAGCCTGTAATCGCGATAGGGCACGCATCACGTGACGCGCATTTCAGCGGCACCTAAATGTTGACGTAATGACGAGAATTCAATCTTAAACGGGACATAACGACAGCCTGTACTGTTCTTATTACCAGTATCCTAGTATTTCGGTGTTACGAGTACTCCCATGTTAATATGGCATCCATTTCGAAAGTACCAAACCGTAAATAATCCTTACTGATTGTCCGGCAGCACAGACTAAACAGAGACGGGAAAAGGACAAACAGACGTCACCTCTTCCTCCTCAATCATTCGTTGAATGACGGATTGATCGGTTGAGTGATTCATTTACTGAGTTTAACACTCGAAAGGAAAATAGAGGCTACTAAAGCTTCACAGCTCTCCATCACGGAGAGACGAGCATGGCAAAAGAGTGTTTTTGCATTACACCGTTGTCAAACTGCGACATCCGCGGCAAGGAATGAAACTGGCGACCTGGTGATCAGCAACGGAACGCTTTATTCATTGATTCGCTTTGGCGGGGTAGCCCGTGTTCCGTCCTGACCGTTCAACGAGCAGTCATAAATCACACACACAAAAAAAATGCCTTTACGTTTTGCAGAACGTAATCTTAAACACAGGGATCGTTGGTTTGAGGGGAATATTACAAGGCCTTTCGTGGGGATTTAAAAAAAAGCATGCAAACAGTGCAAAGAATCACTCACCTACGAAGCAAAGCGTGATTACAATAAATGCGGCGTTCATAGTGGTTCCTACGGCGAAAAAAGAAACGTGCGGCCAAAAAGTTCTCCTGAATCCGTGAAGAACAGCGGCTTGCTTTCCGCGCTGTTCAGGCGGACTGGTCCCACTGTTGAAGCTGGCCGCACAGCTACAGCCCACGGGGCCAGTCGCCCCTGAAGGAATCCAATATCTCTGAGGACAAAGTGATAAGGAAAAACAATAGGCGGGCGATATGGGATACAGCTCGTTCGCATTCACTCAGTTTTGATAAGGCACCCTACAGCGATAAAAGCAGCCACGCGTTCTCAGGAATGAAGATTGGGTATGCGTGTCCCTCTACGATGCGTAGCATGTGACTTGCAAGGCCACGTGAGCATGAATGAGACGTCAGAGGCGTCATGTTGTTTGTATTGGCTTGTTTTTTGATTGATCGCCTGCGGCAATGCTTTCGCTTTTGCTTTAGGTAGCGTACGCAGCGACGCATCACCGGAATGGCGGGCGAACTGCCTGCTGGCTCGACTAAGCCAGAGTGCTCTAGAAATGCTATTCTTTAAAGCGATATCTGTAGAAAATTCATTAACGAAATTGTAGCAAGGTTTATTTATTGTATCCAGATACATCACGCGATAAAATAAAACATTTTAAAAAGCGCGAAAGCAGGATCGTAGAATATCAGGTCTATCGAAGCGTCGTGAATCAAAGAGTGACGCTGACAACTATTATTACTCTTATGGTGTACTGGAATAGGGCAGTGTGCCGTCCGGCGGCGAAAACGTGCCTCTTTTTGCGATGACGGACGAAGTTGCTGGAGCACGCCGGTCTACTGCAGCGCCATCTCTCGCTGCAGCTTGGAGTCATCGCTGCCAAGAGGAAAAATAACGGTGCAACACAGGGCCTCCGGGATGGGCAGTTATGGCTGTCGCGGAGGTCATGCATCTACGCACCGAACGCGCTAATTGCTTGCTGTCGTTTTTCCTGCCGCGTTCGCACATTCTTTAAGTGGACGGGAAGCGCTGGATTTCTAAATATCTGTGTGTGCGTGCACGTTTGTTTGTTTGTTTGTTTGTTTGTTTGTTTGTTTTCTCCCGCGAAGCCTGGCAACCTCCTTCCTGGCTGATTCAACATGAAAGGATTCCCATGCAACCAGCAGACACAGTACAGGTGCTCCTTCCGGGCTTCTTATCGTCGTGTGTTTTAACATACTCAAAACATATGCGTGCTTACCGAATGGAACGAGTAGACGAGTGTTCGTTTGTCTTCTGCAACCGAAACGCTGAGCAGACGATAAGGAACACTGCATGATCTGCGGTTGGAAATGTGCAAGCTCAAATTTAATTAAAATTAAATTATATGTAGGATTTCACGTGCCAGATAGATAGAATAAACTTTAATGTGCAACGGAAAAGGTGATCTACCCACCCCCCGACACGCAGGTCAGGGGGCGAGTGCCGCCGCCTCAGATGCAGGCTGAGAGGTCTTGGGTCCCAGCAGCCTCTTCAGCCAGTTGGACGAGCCGGAGCTGGAGCTCAGAGTCCGAGCTGCGCAGCAGGGTCTCCCAGGTGTCTCTACTACCTATTTTGTGCGTTCCCCCGGGAGATTACGGACATTCCCATATTATGTGGTCGAGGGTCCCTCTCGCCCCACAAAGATTACATTTATCGCTCCTGGCCTCGGGGAACATGTGGTTCGCCATAACCGGGTGCGGATATGTATAAGTTTGTAGTCGTCTCCCCGCGACTTCTTGTCTGTTGTTTAATTTTGGGTCTGGCGGGGATACCAGTCTACGAGCCAATCTATAATGCTGCGTGATCTCCCCATATTTTAGCATCTCGGCGGTAGAGATCTCGAGCCAGCTCGTGGGCCGCCTCGTTGCTGGGGACGGCTTCGTGCGCCGGAGTCCAAATTATTTGAATTTTTCTATCTAGCTTTCTCTGGCCGGGCCAAAACCACTTTCTGATCATGAGGCACGCCGCAGTGGAGGACTCCGGAAATTTCGACCAACTGGGGTTCTTTAACGTGCACCTAAATCTAAGTACACCGATATTTTCGCATTTCGCTCACATCGATATGCAGCCGCCGTGGCCGGGATTCGATCTCGCGACCTCGTGCTCAGCAGTCGAACACCATAGCCACTGAGCCACCACGGCGGGTGTGTGCAAGCTTAGGCGCCGTTATTGATGTACCCCAATAGTTTGTAGTGTTTATGTTTTGTGAATTATCTTAATTTCGATTGTTTTGAGAGCGTTTATTTTATAAATGCAGAAAGTTTTGCATAAGTTTCAATTTCGCGCGCCAGGCACGCCGGTCGATCGCAGCGCCCTACTCTTGGCGTCATCAGAGAATCGTCCCCAATTCTGCCATTGTTTTGCTGTACGGACGGCACACTGCCACAATCCAGTACACCATAATACTCTACTGGATAGCCCTAAGTGACATTTTTGAATACCAAAAGAAAAGTTAAAACAGCAAATAAACGTTGGCGGCTGTGGTGCTGCACTGCTAAGCAGGAAGTCGCGGGGGAAAATCCCGGCCGCGGCGGCCGCATTTCGACGGGAGGGGGGGGGGGGGGGGGGCAGGAATAAAGAACTGCCAGAGTCTCGTACATTAGGGGCACATTAAAGATCCCCTGGTGGTCAAAATTTATCCGGAGTCCTCCACTGTGGCGTGCCTCATAATCTAATCGTAAAACCGCAGAATTCGACTAAACGCTGCTTAGTATTCGTTGCGTATCACACGACGAACGGCTGAACACTCTGCAGATGCGGCTTGGCTGTCGTGTTAATGCTGGCTTGCGTCGTATTACTATTGGACCTAGAAGTAATGCACCCCGGTTTCCACGGCGAAAGGCATTTAACAGAAGCTACCCTAATTTTTGAAATATTCCATATCATATCTCTTTTTTTACGTTTACAAGGTTCTAACAGTGGCACACTTTCACAAACCTCTCACATGATGCGCGTACAAAGGTTATGAGCTACCGCTAACATTGTGTTTGAATTACTATCTACGGCCCACTACTCTAAGGAGCAGGCTTCAATATGTGGCTGCATTTAGCAGGCTAAGCTGGCATGATCTTCGCTCCCGTGCTGAAGTCGCCATTTGTCCCGGCTGAGAGAACTATGCAACAGATGCGTCAAGCAGGCAAGCTGTAACATTGAGATAGGAAGCACGTGAGTAGCAACAGGGTAGGAATATAAGCATTGGGCAAATTGAAATCAATTTATACGTCTAGATTTTTAAATTTTGTTGATACTCCAGTGGTATTTAATTTGGGGAATATAATCCTTATTTCTTCATTCCTGCATTTAATTCTGTTTTCTTTTACTTTGCTTTGTGCATTGCTAAGTGCGTTTGACGTCAGATTTTCTACTAATTCCTCGAGTTTACACTGCTGGAGTCTTCAACAAATATTCAAGTAGCTCTAGTGTACGTTCTTATCACTCACACTGTAACTAAGATCTCATCAATAGCTATGCCTGAGGGGCCTCCTCATTTACATGAATACATAAAATACCCTGACGCTTAAAAAGCTTGATTATGAGTGAAAAATAAACAGAAAGAAGAGACTAGTTCGTATAATGGAGCAGACGTGTTGCTTTCTGAAATTTATTATGTGTCGCTAAGTATAGACGAAAAAATTACAGCATTCAACTATGTAATAGCAGTCCCTAGCATAAGTTTAGGCCAGACATATTAACAGTAGATTCGCCTACGGAATGTGGAGGAGAATGAAAGCATGAATTTCATCAGTGTAACAATAAACACGCAAGCAGGGACAGACAGAGGACAGAATAACTAGACAAACGACAAATGGATTACTTCAAGAAAAGGGAAAGTATGTCTACACAGGGCCAAGAACCTAACAGAGGGCCAAGAACCTAACTGTGGCTTTATCACATGCAGTTTGTCATTTATTTCTGCGTTCCACACCGTTGCCAGTGGTTTCGCAGTTTCTTTCGTATGTAAGGTTTCAGATCTGTGAGAGGCACCGAAGCAGTAGTATTAATAGCAGGGGATGCAATTGACGTGGTAAGGTAAGTCGGTAAGTAGGGTAAGTCTAGGTAAGTCGACGACTTAGATTAACTTGACGCGAGCAGTTTGAGTCAGAAGTGGCTCGTAGACAACCGAAAAAGGCAACGAAAGGCAAAGTATGTCAAGAAAAGGCAAAGTATGTCTACACAAGAAATACCAATCAAAGAAATGCAGATACTTCACATATGCCCGGTGAAAACAGGCAGCATAAACTTATTCGGGGATAAGGTCACAGTTTTCGTACCGGCAGCGTCTACGCATTCTGGTACCCGTAGTACGCCTTATAAACTTCTCTTTGAACCGCTTGAGGATGCCATTGTCGAACACGAATTGCTGCAAAATCTTATGTGCATCCACACCTTAGGTAATGGTAAGCTAGATGAACCCCTGGAACTTGCGTTTTTACAGCTGCCCACAGGAAAAGGCATTAGGAAACAATAGTTTACTGCAAGATTTGCACCATTCCCCTTTGTTTCACATAAAGGAACTGCTTTTCTGCATGGCACGCTCAACTGTTTGGGCTTGTAGTAGCATTTTCGTAGCGCAAATAGTTTCAAGAAAGTTCGCGCACGATTACGGTACTTCCTAAAGCGAAATTTGGGCGCATCCCTGCACGTGTTTTCATTTCACGATATATTGGCTGGCGCGGGCAATCTGTCTCGCGCGGCACGTTTCAAACGGAACGAAGTGCGACGCGACTGCCTCGCTAATCCGGCCATCGCGAGAGCGAGATCGTGGGTGACGCGCAGGCGCATTGCACAGCAGCCGGTGCCGACGGACCGACAAGACGATGCGCGCTTCCCTAGCGCTATCATAGAATAAAGAGCCAACTTTAGAGAAGGGAAACTGTACCTTCTGCAGTGGTTCGAAAATAAGCAGCGGCAGTACATGCAAATTACTTAGGTGGACACCAGATGACGCTGCTCAATCCGGAAGCGGAAGTGCACTTTTTTTTAAAGCGATATCCAACAATGGCCGTTTTTTGCAGGTCGCGTACGCGGGTACGCGCCGTGCTTACCCTGCCGGCTATGCGGCGTGCCTCAATGCCGTGTCTGCCGCGTAGCTGGTGCGTTCTAATTGCCAGGAGACCAAAGAGCCTCCACTGACGCCCGTACAAACAAGCCACAAGTGAGTGAACAGAACGTGCGACTTTATTGGAAGGAGACAAGCAGTGTACATTCTCGTGCAATAGCAGAAATAAAATTTGCATGTCGAGATACGCTGGAATCATTGACGGGAGCTCGTAAACGGCTCACCGTCGTCATCGCACATGGCGGTCTGCTAACGAGCGACAACCAGCGGCGCAAGCAGATTGGACAGAGTGTCCCACCTGTTCGCAGCGTCAGTCGCCGTTAAAGATGAGCAACTTTCATTGCGAAGCAATTGGGTGAGGCAGGCATCTGCTGCCACAGCAACATGGACTACCCGGCATTTTAGCGTTAACTCCTTTCCAACCTGCACGTGTCTTTTCTTTCGGGGACCGCTAATGTGTGGCTCACATTTGGTGACCCACTTTTTATATGGACAAGTCCTTTTCGCAGGCATCACCTTCGGCAGCCATTTTTGCGGGCCTTTCCACCCATACGGCTATCAACTTCATACACTTCGAACCATGTGATCACGTATGCTGGCCTCCGTTCATGCCTAATCGCGGCCGAGAAAGGCCAGAGGCACAATTTGCCCATGGCTGCAGCAGGAAAGAGCGAATGCGGAGCACGGATCACGGTGCGTGTAAATTGGGAGTTTACGTCGCTGTGCAGACTGCAGGAGCAAATGTTTAATTCGAGAGACTGCTTCCCAATGCAACTGACCAGGCCGCCACATCCGAGAAGCATAACATGGCGACCGTAACCAAGTGAGATAACCGCGAAATTAAACAGCAATCAATCACCACATAAGGTTCAGACAATACATTATATATTGGCTACGAACCATAAGGCAACAGTGAGCATTCACATACACGGGTCTCTTAGGGTACATTCAGCAGCCTACCTACAGGCGTAGTGCTTGCCTTCGTCGCACGTGGTGGTCAGGTTAACGAGCGACAACCAGCAGCGGAAACAGATTGGACAGAGTATGCCACCTGTTTGCAGCGACAGTCGCCGTTAAAAATGCGCAACTTGCATTGCGAAGCAATCGGGTGACGCAGGTATCTGCTGATGTAGCCTACACAGCGACATGGACCCCGTATTTTAGCCGTTCACTCTTTTCCAACCTGCACTTTCTTTTTCTTTCAGGGGCCGCTAATGTGTGGCTCACACTTGGTGTCTCACATTGTCTCAATATGGACAAGTCGCTTTCATGGGCATCGCCTTCAGCAGCTACTTTTGCGGGCCTTTCCAACCATGTGGCGATCAACTTCATATACTTCGAACCGTGTAAGCACATATGCTGGTCTCCGTTCTGAGCAAATCATGGCCGAGGTAGGCAACAAGCACAATTTGCCCATTGCTGCAGCAGGAAAGAACGAACGAAGAGCATCAGTTACAGTGCGTGTATACTGTTGCTGTGTAGGAGCAGATGCTTACCTCGAGAGACTGCTTACCAACGCAACTGACCAGGCCCCCAGATCCGAGAAACGTAACACGGCTACCACAACCAAGTGGGACAGTAAAAGCAGATTCTGCAATCAATCACTTCAGTGTAGCTTGTGCAATGACCCAGGCTATCGAGGAAGAAGAGCAATCATCAACGAGACTAGGAATATGGAAAATGAGAAAGCTTGCATTCAAGAGAGAAGCCACTCTGCTTTGCAAGCATTGAAGGCTAAAAATATCAAGAAAAGTAAAAATTGGAGGACGCTTAAGCTTCACCTTCAAGAGTGGAACGCGATAGTGTTATCGCACCCCGTTCGCACCGCCTACTCAAACACGCTACGCCAGCGAAACGTCGCGATCGGCACAGATAGCCGGGTCCCGACGCGCCATGAAGGCGGACGTGATCATGGGGCGAGTGGCGCGCCACGTGTCGGGGCAGCGCCGTACATTGCGAGGAGGGGGTCTTCTGTGTTTGCCTCAAGGTGGCTCTGCGTGTTCGCAGAGTGCAGAAGAAATGTAGCGGAAACGTACTTCGCTGCTCGTGAAACTGCGACTTCTGTAAGTTACATGGTAATAATTAGCGATATACACCGCAGTATAACTTTATAAGGCACGTTTCTAAGCCAACACCGCATTCACTAGAGGCAATTTTCTCCCGTTTTGAAGGAACGAGCCCATGGCTGAGTGGTAGCGTCTCCGTCTCACACTCCAGAGACTCTGGTTCGATTCCCACCAGCTCATCTTGCAAGATGTTTTTATTTATGAAGTGCCTTCTGGGATTTATCGCTCACGGCCAACGCCGCCGACGACACCGGCTTTTTTGCGACACGAGCTCCTTCACGCTGTCGCGTTAAAATGGTGCATAGCACAAGGTGGGTAGGTTAATGCAAGAGACATGCCGATGCGGCATCAGCTATTTCAGGAGAGGAATTGTGCATGATAGCATACACTAGAAGATACTGCTGCAGATATGGCATGCTACCAGACAGTTACTGGTATTAAGTATCAGCGAAGAATCGGTTGACCTTTATGTTTGGATGAGGATGAATGATCCCTAACGAGAATGGGCAATGAAAAAGCTTGCATTTATAGAAAAAAATTACACTTGGCACACATGGAATTGACTTAGCGAAGAAGCTGATTAAGGGCAAAACGGAACTCTTTTGGCCAGCGTCGTCGGTGCTTGGTCAGAAGTTGTAGGTGCATCTGAAGACGAAGAATTTCTAGAAAGTACTTTTTGAGTTACCTGGATGACTCGCCCAAATGTCTGTGCTGGTGGAATGATGCTTGAAGCTCTTTTCAGTCTTGACACAGTCCTCTGCAGACTTGATATCCTAATTCTTCTCTTTGCGCTTCTTTGTTCATTGTGTAATAGCATTGCAAATTCTGCTCCAGCCCCTTCCTGTTGGTGTAGATGGGCTCTCCTGTGATGACCAAGATGTGCTTGGCATAGACTCTGTTGGGGCAGAACAGCGACACATGAGATACAGCACAGATTAGCCAAACTCATGCAGCGTTTTCTTTTATGTTCGAACCAATTATACTGAACCATAAATTTGAGAAAAAAAACATGTATCTCAAGACTAGCAGGCCAATACAGCATATGTCAAGCATCCTTTATTTCTGAGCCGGGTGCTGTTTACCTTGTAGTAGCAGCCAAAGTCCACACAATGGCCTTGTAGCAGACAGCAGCTTGTGTTTAGTGCGTGGAGTGTGTTGCTTTATACTGGTGCCTTCCTTATTACTGCATGTCTGGAAGAAAAATTTTGATTACATCAGAAATTGAAGAAGCAAAACTTTGCAATATGATATCCTAAAAGGTGTGACATATATATTGTAATGGCTTGCGACTAAAGAACACATGCAAATGTACACTGTTTGTTCTAGGGTGCTTAAGCAGCATGTTAAATAAATATTGCTATTGTCCATAATATTGATGTCTGCCTGACTACAATGCATGTCAACAGCTGAAGTATTATTAAAATCACAAATGAGAACATTTGTGCGCTCATTTATAGACTAGAAGAGATCACACTGCTGGTTCCACAAGCAAATGCATGAAAGTCATGAAGCTATTGGAACTGACGCATTATTTTTCTGCACGAACGTGATGCACCTCTTCACTACTGCAAGAATAAATGCTCTGCGGTAAACCAAACTGAACAGCAAGAACATTTGGAACCAACAAGTACGAAATATGTGTGAATTATCATGCTTGCCAACTGTTCAATACATTAAATTCTGTACTTTCACTTTACTTTACCAAATAATTATTCGGTTTTGTGGACGAAAGAAGTTGCCGGCGGACTCGAGAAACAGTTTTATATGTATATTGATAAGGCTACTCAGTCACCTATGGCCACGGCTACAATAAGATGAAAAACGCGACGCGCATTCCGACATCGCTCTCTTTCTTTCCTGATTGTGTGTGTATAACGACAGCCTCGCAAGTAAAAGTTTATATAGGAAACAGCAACGGAGGATGCCGACTGCCCATATGTAATGCAAGATCTAGTTAGTCAACGTGTCACCGCCTGTAAGTTATTGAGACGAATATTATATAACGATTCAAGCAGCGGTGTTAAACGACTCACCGTTATTGCCGTTGTCAGCCGCAGCAGAATCCAGCTTCCGTTTCGATGCAGCCGTGTTCCGAATGGCTCACGACCGAAACCTAGCTTTCGGGCTTACATGTCCGCTTGCAAACACGTCACTTCACCGCAAGTTCAATAACGCGAGACATCGAAGCTCAATGAAATAGTTTTAGCAACAAAGAAGCAACCAGTCTAAGTGTACAAACGAATGAATCCGTGCCGCCGTGCACTCGAAAATACCGGTAAAAATTTCAAATCCAGGCCAGAGGACATGTGAAACATCGATGATGCTGAACGCTATTTGCGTTTATAGTGACAAAGCAACGATAAGCTTACTAATAAATATTGCAATATCTCATTAGCAATAATTATTTTGCCCTCTTTCTTATGTAATAAAATGCTTCGGTAATTGTAAGAGAAAGATTGTAAAATAAAATTGCGCTTATTACAGCGCCTCAAGCGGGAAATATTGGAACTAACGTAAGCATCCCGAAGTGATTCTACTATGATGATTTTATTAGAAGCGCCACGAGGTCGATTTTTTTCGCCCTCTGTGGCCATTTGTTGAACTTGAGAGTGTGCTACACCTGGCGCCATCTCGTAGCCATTGTCGCAGCAACACGCTTTTCTTCTCGCGCTTTCGCCTTTTACCGTCCACCGCTCTCTGCCTGAGAGAGAAAGAGTGTGTGATTGCGAAGAGGAAGAGGCGCTATTTTCTGCAGCCGTTTAGGAAGCCCGACTCAGCGCCTTGGTGAAGGAGAGGGGAAGATGGTAGCGACACTCTCCTCCTCCGCCTTCACCCCTCCTCTTTTCTCCTCTCTTTCACGCTCCCTCCTCGACCGTGGTGCCGCCTACGCTGCTAGAGCGTAGCAATGGCGCCAACACGCGTTCCTCGTTACTCCGAAGACGCTTCTCGAGCAAAAATGGCGCTGATGCACGGCACGAGGGCCCACGTGATGCTATTAGGCCAATAGCATCGCGGCGTCTGCCTCGGCCAGAGCGCGCAAGGCGAAGGCGGCTTTCTTTAAAGCGTAGCACCACTTTACGAAATTTAAGGGGCTTTAGGTTCCTCTGCACGCTTCTCTCCACTTTACTCCGCGCGTCTTTCATCCCCTGCTGCGCTCCGCGTTCGCTTTCATTTTTCGCTGGGCTCGTTCTCTCGGTTACGCCGCCGCCACCGCCGCCGCCGCCGCCTGCCTCAGGGAAAGAGCTGCTCTCTAAAAAGATTTCTTCGCAGATAGTGCCGATTACATAATGAGACATAGTGTATGTTAAAACAATGTTTTGCATCTTTTTTCTTTTAAGATTCTATCGTGGCTTATAAAATGTTGTTCAATTTTATGCTACGGTCCTGTTTCTGGCAATTTATATTTTTTGATGAGGTAAATATCGTTAACGAAAGTTGTTTGCCTCTGAAGCTGATTTATTCTGCTTTGCGTTCATGTATTGCATCAAATTTTGAGTGCGGAGGTTTCCTACAAACTCTATTGTGCTCAAAAGGGCCTTTCTTGTAGGTTACACTAGATATTACTTCAGAAAAACATCTCCCCATATCTCCCCACGACAGGGAAGAAGTTAAGGCAGTATTACGTTGTCCCTATGTAGGTTTTAACGATTCGGTGTTGCTGTAGGAGCTGTGATATTATTTACGTAGTCTGCTGTGAGACTGTTTACGTAGCTGTCGCTGGGCCGTGAACTTGTAGACCACTTAAAGAGCTTACAACTATTGCAAAATAAAATTCGGGTCACTGCGATCGTTACGCCTGCAGCTCCCTTTTATTGCCATTGCAATTACATGGACATTCCAGGCGAATTCACGCTACCGCCGTGACGTTCCGTTTTATAAAAAAGTTTCTTTTTTCAACAAAAGGCGATACGAAAACAGTCACAATGACGGCAACATTCCACCAGGACGATAACATATACAAAATACGAAGCATTGTATACACGGCACGTTCTCAACGTAGTGTCTGAGTCCTCACTCACTAGCATTTAACCCCGTAGACCCACTAAAACGCAGTTACACATAAGGTAATTGTCACTTTACACAAAATGATGTTCATTATACGACAGTAGCTTAGAGCAGAGCCTCTCAAGAAGTGGAAACAGAGCGCGGCTACGATGTCCCACGGCAACTGCTTCACACCGGTTACGCCATAGACAAAAGGCCCCCGCAGCAATTAAAAGCCGCGCGAAGCGCTCACGTGAGCAGCGATCAGTTGTAGTAAAGCGGTTAACTCCAAGGCCACGGAAACCAGCATGTACGGCCCTTCAAAGTATGCTAGCAACGACGCATTACAGCAGCGCATGCTTGTTGGATTCTTGAAGAGGGCGATTGGGGCACAGCAAAAATGGGACTATGCCTCACTGCTCTCGTCTGTCGCGGATTGGAAGCACTTGCCACCCTAGACGCCAGATGAACTCGTGTAGATGGGCAGGCAGAAATGACGCCGTTATCGCACTCCCCGTGCGCGGCGCGCTGGGGAAACTAGAGGAAGCAGTAACGCTGCATTCACAACACGGTTTTCGAGAACGTCTAAATCATGACATACCCCTTCCACGTGGCGATAAAATGCCACGGCCGTAGAGTAAAATGCAGGTTCGTTTCACGCTTGTGACCCGCCATTTAAATGTGCGCCTTTTAGCATGCAACAAATTTTCGTGCCAAGGAAATAGCTGGTGAGTTTACGCGTGGGACACTGATCATGCTGTAGCAGACGGAGTACAAATGGAAGAGCAAGTAGCCGGTAACAGACAGACAGGGACGGGAACGCGAACGCACAGCGAAAGCGTGGTTACACAGCGCCGCGCGCCAGAGCAGTTCTGTGCTGCCCGCCCAGACGAAGGAACCAAGAAGGGATTGCAACGACCTAGTAAACCGTAATGGCGACTGTACAACGTGACAAACGTACCAAACTCGGCCGCACAATTCAGACTGTGCTAAGCACCTCTTTTCTAATAACGGTAAATAATACCTATTGAACATCCTGAAAGGAACACAGCAAGAGCGGGAACTCCCATAGCTCCCAGCGGCCCAATTGACTGCTGCGCACCAAGCCGTCGGCGTTGATACCTGAACCCCACTTCCGGTTTCGGTTTTGTGCGCGCGCGTTTTGAATACTAGCTGCTACGCGTCTTACCGGTTGCGCTTTTTTTTTTCTACAACTCAACCGAGCGGTCTTCGTGGGAAATCATCTTATTATTAAGTAAGATTGATTGAGAATGATCGTTACAAGCCTCCATTGGATATGTACCACGTGCAATTTCATAAACACGCAAGACGCCTTGTGAAATGAGGAAACGTTTGGTTCATTCTGTATAAATGCTCGTTGCGGGCTTTTTGTGATTTCATCCAACGTTGTGGCGCCAGGTAAACAGCAGTAGTTCCCGTAGGAAGCTCCACCAGACGACGTCAGCTAAAAAAGAATTAAATTACAAGCAAGTGTCATTTTGCTATTAACATGTAAGAATAATGCGTTTATAGGCGAAGTGTGAGAAAGTGGTGAATGGGCGACATTACAAACAAAAGCAGTGTGTAGAAAATACCCAGCTCATCCCAAACATCACCGTACATACCACGAAAACATTCTACTTCCAAGTATTCCCCTCTTCCCGGGCCTTACTTCCTGCACTTTAATAGCACGAATACACGGGCTACAGCGCGTTTCCAGAACTTGGCTACAACCGACGCGATAGTATGCTACGAACACACAGAGGTGGCCACAACAGGTTCCCTACCAGACCATGCTGGACGCTCGCTGATTTCCTTCTACTCGCACTGAACACAAATGCGGGTGCTGTTCAGAAGACAGAATTTTCGAGTTAGTTCCTGGCGTTTGAACTTCTTGGCGTTATCTTTTGCGCGCTCTGCCGGCGCAAGCAACATACTCCCGTGTTATCACTCTTGGCAATCACTCGTTGCCTTTTCGACCGAAAGAAGGTTTAAGTTATTGCGGGGCCATAAAACTTCTCGCAGCAAGATTTAGTACAGGCCTAACTAATTTTGTCATCATGGCCGAGCTGCTTTTCGCTGGGTCACAACAGGCGCGGTGAGGGTGCCTCAAAATGATCCCAAAATGCACTGAAATTCATTACAGTCATGTTGAGGGTCAGAGAAAGTGTCACGAACTTCTTCCAGTAAGATTCAGTACACGCGAAAGGAACTACGCCACACAGCCGAGCTGCTTTTCGCTAACTACGTCACAAGGCCACGCGCGACTACTGCGCTTGAAAATCACCGCAAAAAGTAATGAAATTAGTTACAATAATGTTGACGGTCAGACAAAGCGCCAAAACTTGTCGCAGTAACATTCAGTACACGCGAAACTGCGTCACAGTACCCTGTGCGACTAGGGTGCCCAAAAACTACCCAAATAAGTTAAAATAATATTGTAGCTCATATAAAGCGTCGCAAATATCACCCAGTACAACACATTAATTCAAATAAGTGCGCCACGACGGCGACGCTGTTTTTCGTTAACTGCGTCACAAATCTAGCTGATAGGTGCCGTGTCGTAAGCCTAATTGCTTAAAATGCGTCGCAGACTGTCGAACAAAATTTCTGACCTGGCCTCCACAATACATTTCATGAGCTGGCTGAAGCCCAACTCATAGCGCAGAGGAGTCGATTGGCGCAAACGACAGTCGGCAGAGCTCTCCTTCAAAGAATCGGCCTTGGAGAATGCATACAAATATATCAAAATGTGAAAGGTCTACCCTGCCAAATTAGAGCTTTGTATGGGGTTTTACCAATACCACAAAACATGGATCCGACATTACACGCAGGAAGGAGAAAAGCTAGAGCAGAATACATCGACAAAACTACAAAATACTTGGACACTGCACGGTTCACGGATGCTTCACCATATCGGGCCAACGCAAAGAACATGGTGGCAGTTGTCGTAAACCTTAAAGGTAAAATCACGGCCTGTGGTTCGGTTTCCCGAGCAACCATTTTAGAAGCCGAAGAGATAGCCATCGCCTTAGCTATAAGAGAAGGCATAGAGCGCAATGCTCCACTAACAATAGTCACAGATTCTCAGGCCGCATGTAGGAACTATCAGAGGGGACAAATCGGCGCGAACGCACGCCGAATACTTACCGAAATCAACAGAGACCTTGACATCAGGTATACCCAAACGATAACATGGGCCCCGGGACACGAGGGTGTTACTGGGAACCTCCATGCAGATGAGGCGGCTCGAGGTTTTCACTAATTGCCGAGCTGCCCATGGCAACATCGTGGAGGACCCGACACCCATCGATCCAAATTATAAAGCGATCTTGCAACACTACAGGGAATTCAAAAGGCTCTATCCAGCCCCGCATAGGAACCTTTCAGCCGTGGACTCAGCGACGTTACGCCGGCTCCAAACGCACACATACATAAACCTACATAAATTGCACATATACTACCCAACAGCATACAAGGACATATGCCCGTGGTGTGGGAGCACACCAACGCTCTACCACATCACATGGGAGTGCACAGCTCACACAGAAGAACAAGAAGATATTAACACGAGAGCGAGGTGGAAGGCATTGCTATCCAGCTCCGCCCTCGGGGATCAGCTCAGGCTCGTCCGGAGGGCAGAAAGGATGGCGAGGGCCAGCGTTGCCTTGAAATAGGGGCACGACCACACGGCGTTACCTCGTTTTAGGGGCAACGAAGTTCTTTCTACTAATAAAGTTTTGTTCTTCTTCTTCTTCTTGCCGTGTAGTTCAATAGTGCAGTGGTGCCGTGTCGAAGTTCAGAATGAACACGAGAATTCGCCGGGAGCCCACCAAATCAGGCTAAATCCAAAAATAGAAAAACAGGCAGACAATTGACCGAACAGGCCAACGCTCAGATGCGCGGCCTGTCTCTCTCGCTTCGGTGGTGTGTCTGACGAATGACACATGCATCTGGCTCGTCATTCGCCGATTCGCCTGTCGCTAGGCAACGGAAGCAAGCCGCAAAGTTAAATTTATACGCAGATATTTTTACTTTTGCCGCGAAAGAATATAAAAAATAATTTCTGTTAATGTCATTCGGCATTTTTTTTTCGATGCTCGCGCCAGCAAAGGGTCGGCGTTAATACTATAGCGTGATGTATTTCCTGTTGCCACTTTTCGCCGAGTTTCCCCTCTTGTTATATTTCTTTCTCTATTATTTCGCCTTCATCTTCAAGAATTAAGAGCCACACAGAGTCCGAAATGCCATGATATATGTAAGCAAGGCTTCAAATACGAATAGAATAGCTCCTTTAAAGACGAAAAAGGGACTTAGGCTGACAAGGAAATTTATTCACCCGTAGGTACGCTTACAACTGTGGTATGAACGAAAAGTACAATATAAGGTACATCACACGTAATACATCATACTTGATGTAAACAAAACATATTAACAAATGAAATAATAAATGGTGTCTGCTTGACTCTGGCTTTGCCACACATAACAACAGCAACAACAAAACTCATTACCGCATCCACGGAAAAGCATTATTGTCAGCCTCGAATTTATGAAAGGTACCCGGGGCACATACAGATACAGTCTGAACTCAGGCAACAGAATTGAGCATTATTCTGGCTGTAGAAAGACTTTGCCTCGGGAGAAGGTTATGTACCGCGTAGACCAGCGGCGAAGAAACTCGGCTTCACCGAGTTCGAACAACTGTTCTTCGAGATGACCCCATACTATCACCCGTAGTTTTCGCATTCTGGGGTACATTGCACTATTTGACTGCCGAGATCGTTCTGCGATGTTGCGGAAGCACCACAAAACGTAGCTAGTGCTGTAGTAGACGAAACTCGCAAAGCGATCTCGGCGCTGTGGAGGTCGTACGATGGATATTCCTAACATTCTTGCAACTAGCTTCCAGAAGGTACGTGCTACAACGCAGTCCTTTACGACATGCGCGTTGGTCTCTGTTTTTGCGCAATATATGCATTTATCGTTCGCTACCATATGCCAGCGTTCAAGCCTGTCTCTTGTAGGTAGAATGCCCCACTGATGTTGCCAATGAAAATCTTTCACTTGACAGGGCAAATCAGGTGAAAGCACGGCTGTCCATGTTTGTGTAGTAGCTGTCCGTGGAGGTACAGCTGACTCACACAACATATCACAAAGCCTGGAAACTGGTGTCGCACGCCACTTTGTAATTCTTAGTTGTACAAGTTGGCTTTGCAAGCGCGCAGCCGCCGCATATTGCGGTGCTGGCGTTACCGCCGTCGGAAGCAAGTTGTCTGTACTCTGCGGCATAAGCGTTCGACGGTAATGGCCCAGCCAATAAAGGAGCAGTGGCTTACCAGGGTACTCATCATCATCAAGTAGATCACATGTACTCTTAGTGCACAACAGCCTACTGAATGTAACTATATACGGCAAGCTCCATCCTCCGCTGGATTTTGGCAGACGCAAAAATTGCTGGGCTACGTATTGCGTCTTGTTTAGCGAGAACCATGAGAATATAAGTGAGTTTACTACTCGCACTGTTGGTGACGGCGGGAGAGCTACCCTTGCAGCAAACCACAGTTTACTGCGCAACACGTTCTTAATGAAGAAAGCCCTTTCTGTCAGCGGCAGTGGCGACACATTCACTGCTTCCGACTGTTCTTTAATGGAGCTGACAATGTCTCTCCACGTGTGACGTGAAACACCACTTGTACAAAATTTGATACCTAGTATTTACATATGCTCGGTCTGTTTAATGTCCCCTGGCAGCGTTATTTCGGCGCGACCTAAATTTAATGCTTCACATTTTCTCATATTTATTTTGCCCCCTGACATTGAAGCATACTGATTATAAATACGAAATGCCTCTACAAGACTGTCCCCATCCCGTAAAAAGAAAGTGATGTCATCCGCATACGCTGATACTTCTATGCACCCGGTTCCCGGTATAGGAAGACCTCTTACGAGCGGGCTCTCGCTAAACCGCCTTAACAACGGCTCAATCGCAAGCACAAACAATATGGGTGACAAAGGACAACCCTGCCGCACTCCCCTTGTCACATCAAATCTAGGTGTTAAAATGCTGTTAAGCAGTAGCTCAGCTGTAGTTCGCGAATACGCTGACAAGAAAATTTATTGACCCGTAGGCACGCTTACAACTGGGGTATGAACGAAAAGTACAATATAAAGTACATCACATGTAATACATCATACTTGATGTAAACAAAACCGATTAACAAATGAAATAATAAATGGTGTCTACTTGACACTGGCTTTGCCGTACACAACAACAACAAAACTCATTACCGCATCCACGCAAAAGCATTATTGTCAGCCTCGAATTTATGAAAGGTACCCGGGGCACATACAGATACAGTCTGAACTCAGGCAACAGAATTGAACATTATTCTGGATGTAGAAAGACTTCGCCTCGGGAGACGGTTATGTACCGCGGAGACCAGCGGCGAAGAAACTCGGCTTCACCCAGCTTGAACAACTGTTCTTCGAGATGACCCCATATTATCACCCGTAGTTTCCGCATTCTGGGGTACATTGCTCTATTTGACTGCCGAGATTGTTCTGCGATGTTACGGAAGCACCACAAAATGTAGCTAGCGCTGTAGTAGACGAGACTCGCAAACCGATCTCGGCGCTGTGGTGGCCGCACGATGGATATTCCGAACATTCTTGCAACTAGCTTCCAGAAGGTGCGTGCTACAACGCAGTACTTTACCACATGCGCGTTGGTCTCCGTTTCTGCGCAATATATGCATTTATCGTTCGCTACCATATGCCAGCGTTCAAGCCTGTCTCTTGTAGGTAGAATGCCCCACTGATATTGCCAATGAAAATCCTTCACTTGAGAGGGCAAATCAGGTGAAAGCACAGCTGTCCATGTTTGTGTAGTAGCTGTCCGTGGAGGTACAGCTGTCTCACACAACATTTCACAAAGCCTGGAAACTGGTGTCGCACGCCACTTTCTAATTCTTAGTTGTACAAGCTGGCTTTGCAAGCGCGCAGCCGCTGCATACTGCGGTGCTGGGCGTTACCGCCGTCGGAAGCAAGTTGCCAGTACTCTGCGGCATAAGGGTTCGACGGTAATGGCCCAGCCAATAAAGGAGCAGTGGCCAACCAGGGTACTCATCATCATCAAGTAGATCACATGTACTCTTAGTGCACAACAGCCTACCGAATGTAAATATGCACGGCAAGCTCCATCCTCCACTGGACGTCAATGCACTCGCACATTTAACGTTGAAACTGAGTTTTCGTGACTGCCATGCCTTCATGCCGACGTACAGGACCCTAATGAAGTACCTGGGTAGAGCTTACTTTTGCGTACAAAATATTTATGAAATTCTGCAGTGATCTTTGGTAACTTTCGCTGCCATGGGGCAACTTAGGTGAGAGCATAGGCCTTTCATCTTAAAAAGGTAGAAAAATAATTGTCTCAAAGTTACTTTAATGGAATAGATTCGAATTTGAACCTGAATTGATGGTCGCAATGTTCTCGTACTCGCGGACAACTTTCTGTGGCAATGAATGGAAAGCTACGGGCGCGTGGCTGCTGCGCATGTGTCGCGGCGTCAAGTAGTCCGCCAGCGTTTGACAGTGCTTCTGGTTGCTCGGAACAGACGCTGAATTGACGCAGCTACACGGGCCCGACAGTTTCGCGTTTGCCCAGACGCGGAAGGGAAAAGCCGCAAAATTAAGTAAACTTTTACGTTCAGTGGTGTGCTTTGTCTTATTTAGCTGTTCCTAATAAGGGTGCTTATATTTTCTCTTCGCCAGCTTTTTAACTAACGTGGATGAAAACACGGGACTCCTTTCAGAAGCGCTCCCACTTGTGCGCGCTTTGCCTCCGTAGCTTTTCCTTCATTGCCACAGAAAGTTGTCCGCGAGTACAGCTTTGCCACCTGTTGCGATTGTGCCAGTGGTTTGATTTGCTTTAACAAAATACTTCATACCATTCACCTCACAACCTGGGTCAACACACC
The DNA here is from genome assembly GCF_023375885.2 of Dermacentor andersoni. Classification (NCBI taxonomy): domain Eukaryota; kingdom Metazoa; phylum Arthropoda; class Arachnida; order Ixodida; family Ixodidae; genus Dermacentor; species Dermacentor andersoni. The sequence goes on along the minus strand of NC_092818.1, from coordinate 46,540,477 downwards.
CTCTCAACACCCTCAACACCTTCCCCCCCACGTTGAAAAATTTCTTTTCGCGGTCGCGTCGCCGGGAAACTGTGTGTGGTCTCCACAGGAGTGCGCGTGTTCCCCCGTTCTCGTGGTGCTGGCAATGTACATTGAGCAGCAGCACGCGGGCAGGTTGGGAAACGGGAACACGTAAACTTCAGATGTTCCGCATATAGTTATCCATAAGAAAGGGATATTTTTACCTGTGCCGTACATGCAAAACGGATGCTATTGACACGCGAACTGGTTTATCTTTTACGTGTGAGCGCTTTTACCGTCCACGAAATGTTATCGCTCAGCGCAGGACGCGTCTTCATGTATCGGAAGTTTCTAGAATGTTATCGATGCTTCTATCCGCTGTCTGGTGTCGCCGAACCTTGTGTAATCTGATTGCATGTATGCGCGACGCGAATGGCGTAGAACTTTGTGAAAGGCATGCGGGTCCCAGCCATTACACTGGAACATTCGATGACTGATGTATAAAAGTCCACGCGCTTGACCCGCTGATCAGATTTTCGACGATCGCCGACCGTGTTCACCGCTATCGTTGTGCTATAAGTGTAGCTTGTTCTTTGGGCGCAGGTTCGCCCAATAAAAGTTAGTTTTGTCGTTCACAGTATTGCTTCTGTGTTCTACAACGTCCCCACCACGTGACATCTGGTGGAGGTGCATTACGTTCATGGACCGGACGCCCCCGACAAGCCGTAATCCAAGCCCGGACCGCAAAGACAACACCAACGCCGTCCCGGAACACCGAGAAAGCCGCCGGCTAAAGCAGCTGCTCCCTGAACACGGTCTTCTACCAGATACGATCAAGAAGACAGTCCAAGAAGATCGTCCAGAAACGACCAAGAAGACATCCCCAATGGCAGCCACAGTGGCCCCAATAATTCTTCAGCAGCCCAGGGAACCACCGCCGTTCCGCAATTCCAAATTTGAGGACCCGGAAAGCTGGCTGGAAACGTATGAGAGGGTCGCTACGTTTAACAGCTCGGAAAGCGACGACAAGCTGCGACATGTCTATTTCGCATTGGAGGACGCCGCCAGGACGTGGTTCGAGAATCGAGAAGCCACCTTGACGACGTGGGACCTGTTCCGAAGCGGCTTCCTGCAAACATTTACAAGCGTCGTGCGAAAAGAGCGAGCTCAAGCTCTACTGGAGACCATAGCGCAGCTGCCGAATGAGACGATCGCGATCTTCACTGAGGAAATGAGCCGTCTGTTCCGCCACGCCGGCCCGGAAATATCCGAGGAGAAGAAAGTCCGCCTGCTGATACGTGGTGTAAAGGAGGAATTTTTCGGCGCAATGATACGAAGCCCACCGACGACCGTAGAAGAGTTCCTTCGCTAGTCCACCAGCATTGAGAAGACACTCGAAATGCGAAACCGGCAATTCAGTCGCCGCACGAACTCGACAAACTACACCGGAGTTCAGTCACTGGCCACCGACGACCTGTGCGAGACCATCAGGGCAGTCGTACGAGAGGAGCTTCAAAGGATCTTCCCTTCATCGCAACCCCAAGTGGCCTCAATCGTCGAAATTGTCAAAAAAGAAGTCCAGCGATCGCTCGGAGTTCCTGAGGTGCAACCACAACCATCGCAGCCCCAGCCAGAAGGGATGACCTACGCTGCCGTCGCCCGCCGTCAAGGCCACGCCCGCGCCAGGGCCATGTAGCGCCGCAATTCCGTCGACCACCGCCGCCGCCGCGAGCACGCCCACCCGTCGCACGGCGCAGCTACCCGAGGAAGACGGACGCTTGGCGCGCTCCTGACCACCACCCGCTCTGCTACCACTGTGGCGAAGCCGGCCATGTGTAGCGCCGATGCCCATACCGCGACTAGGTATTGCGAGGGTTCGCCGTCAACGCACCGTGCCCTCGGGAAGGTGAACGCCCTCGTGACATCGCCGACTACCTCGCCGCTACTCAGTGGAGCCCTCGACGACCGTCCCGTTCACCGTCACCAGGCCGCTACCTGTCGCCGCAGCGCCGACCATACACTGGCCCAGCCCGGGGCCGCTCTGCGAGCCCGTATCCGGAAAACTAAAAGCAGCAACCGATGGAGGTGCGGTTGCTGTTCGTCGAACTGACGAAGATCCTCCGCCGCCGACGAAAACGCCGGAAATCCTGTCTAGACGACATGTCAACGAGACGCTGCCATCCATACGTAGTCTGGAAGCAAAGAATACGCCGACGAAAGACGACCTGACGACGCCACGTACCAGCCACAGGTCAACGCGACGCAGCCGCGATCCGACGCCAAGGCCGAACTGTAACGTGAGACAAAGAACCACCGACCTCGACGTGATTCTCGACGGCCACGCAGTCACCGCCGTAGTACACACAGGAGCTGATTACTCCGTCATGAGTGGACCCATCGCCACCCAGTTGAAAAAAGTTGAGACTTCATGGGAAGGCCCACAAATTCGCACCGCTGGAGGGCACCTCATAATGCCGATTGGAATGTGCACAGCTAGAATTACCATTAATGACCGGACTTACCCTGCCCTATTCGTTATCCTCCAACAGTGTTCACGTGACGTCATTCTCGCTATGGACTTCCTGAACCAACACGGCGCAATCATCGACCTGAAGTCGAAGTCAATAACGCTGTCGGAAGGTCAAGCGATACCGTCGGAGAGCCCTCGTAATCACCACGCCTTGAGTGTGCTCGAAGATCAAGTGAGCATACCGCCTCGCTCCAGCATTGTCATTTCGGTCGGCACCGAAACACCCGCTGACGTAGAAGGCGTCATCGAAGGCGCCCAACGTCTACTGCTCGACCGAGAAATTTGCGTCGCGAGAGGGATCACTCGACTGCACGGAGGAAACACGAAAGTGTTGCTGACAAACTTCAGCCAGGAGTTCAAGCACGTCAACAAGGGCACGATGATCGCATACATCGAGGAAATCCTGGAAACCAGCAATGCGTTTGTCCTCTCGGATTCTGCCGCATCTACCCCGATGACCGTAGTTCCCGAACCAGACTTCGACATGAATCCAAGTCTCCCAACGATTAAGCAACAACAGCTCAGAAATATACTTCGACGATACAAAGAGTGCTTTTCAACGTCATCAAGGATTAGACAAACGCCAGTCGCAAAGCATCGCATAATAACCAAAGAGTGTGCTCGACCACTCCGCCAGACCTCTTATCAAGTTTCTACGCGAGAACGTGAGGCTATAAGGCACCAAGTTGATGAAATGCTGCGCGACGACATCATGCAACCGTCAAAAAGCACGTGGGCATCTCCTGTAGCCTTGGTGAAGAAAAAGGACGGAACCCTACGTTTCCGCGTCGATTATCGTCGTCTCAACAAGATCACCGAAGAAGGACGTATACTCCCTCCCACGGATAGACGACGCATTGGATCGGCTCTGCAACGCTAAATACTTGTCGTCGATAGACCTCAAGTCTGGCTATTGGCAAATACAAGTCAACGAAAGAGATTGCGAAAAGACCGCCTTCATCACCCCAGATGGCCTCTACGAGTTCAAGGTTATGCCATTTGGACTGTGCTCGGCGCCTGCAACGTTCCAGCGCGTGATGGACACGGTTTTAGCAGGATTGAAGTGGCAGACCTGTCTCGTTTACTTGGATGACGTCGTTGTCTTCGCCAGAAATTTCGACGATCACCTTAGGCGGCTTGCAACAGTACTAGAGGCCATCAGGTCATCACGGCTTACTCTGAAGCCGGAAAAGTGCCGCTTCGCTTACGCCGAGCTTCTGTTTCTAGGCCACGTCATCATGAAATCTGCAGTTCGCCCCGACCCGCAGAAGACAGCTGCCATCGCAAATTTCCCGCAGCCCATCGACAAGAAGGCAGTGCGTAGATTGCTTGGCATGTGTGCCTACTACAGGCGCTTTGTCAAGGACTTCTGATGCATCGCTGAGCCACTAACACATCTAACCAAATATGATGTCGAGTTCAAGTGGGCAACGCCGCAGGCCGACGTATTTCAAGAACTCAAATGACGCATGCAGTCACCGCCGGTACTTGCACACTTCGACGAGAACGCCGATACCGAAATCCACACTGACGCCAGTAGCCTAGGCCTCGGTGCCATCCTAGTCCTGAGGAAAGACGGACTTGAACGGGTGATATATTATGCTAGCCGGTCACTGTCAAAAGCGGAAGGCAATTATTCTACCACTGAAAACGAATGCCTCGCCATCACTTGGGCTACAGCAAAATTCCACCCTTACCTATATGGGAGACCATTCAAAGTGGTCAGCGACCATCACGCGTTGTGTTGGCTAGCTAACTTAAAAGACCCTTCAGGACGGCTGGCGCGGTGGAGCCTCAGACTGCAGGAATATGACGTCACCGTAATATACAAGTCCGGAAGAAAACACTCTGACGCCGACTGCCTGTCACGCGCCCCCATCGATCCCCCGCCGCAAGACGACGAGGACGACGACGCCTTCCTTGGAATAATAAGCGCGGAAGACTTCGCCGAACAGCAACGAGCAGACCCGGAGCTAAAAGGCCTCATCGAGTATTTGGAAGGGAACACCGAGGTTGCCCCTAAGGCATTTAGGCGTGGGTTGTCTTCGTTCACACTACAAAACAACCTGCTCGTGAAGAAGAACTTCTCACCAGTCCGCGCCAGTTACCTTCTTGTTGTTCCGTCGGCGCTGCGTCCAGAAGTACTGCACGTCCTACATGGCGATCCGACCACTGGGCACCTCGGTTTCTGCCGGACGCTATCGAGGATACAAGAAAAGTATTACTGGCCGCACCTAACCGCCGATGTCGCCCGTTACCTCAAGACATGCCGAGACTGTCAGCGAGGCAAGACAACACCGACAAGGCCAGCGGGATTACTACAGCCAATCAAGCCTCCTTACCGACCTTTTCAACAGATCGGGATGGACTTGTTGGGACCGTTCCCGACATCAACTTCCGGAAATAAGTGGATCGTCGTTGCGACGGACTATCTCACCCGCTTCGCTGAAACTAAAGCTCTACCGAAAGGCAGCGCAGCCGAAGTGTCGAAATTTTTCGTCGAGAACACCCTGCTGCGAAATGGTGCTCCAGAAGTCCTAATCACTGACAGAGGAACGGCTTTTACAGCAGAGCTCACCCAAGCCATTCTGCTATACAGCCAGTCAAACCACAGGAGGACAACTGCCTACCACCCGCAGACGAATGGTATCTCGGAGCGCCTCAACAAGACCCTCGCCGACATGCTAGCAATGTACGTCGACGTCGAGCACAAGACGTGGGATGCCGTCCTGCCGTACGTAACATTCGCTTACAACACAGCGGTGCAAGAAACTACACAGATCACGCCGTTCAAGCTGGTTTACGACAGGAACCCGACGACGACTCTCGACGCCATGCTGCCGCACGAGACCGACGTAGAGAATCTTGACGTCGCTACCTATCTTCAGTGCGCCGAAGAAGCCCGACAGTTCGCCCGCCTACGGATCACGAACCAGCACCGTACCGACAGCCGACACTACAACCGACGACGACGCTACGTCCAGTACCAGCCTGGCGAACGCGTTTGGGTTTGGACCCCTATACGCCGACGAGGATTCAGTGAGAAACTATTGCGATGCTATTTCGGACCCTACAAGGTCATCCGACGTGTTGGCGAACTGGACTGTGAGGTCGTGCCAGAGGGCATTTCGCATTCATAGTGGCGCCGCTCACGACCTGAAGTATTTCGTGTTGTGCGTCTTAAATCGTTTCACCAGCGCTAATTAACTTTGGACTTCGGGCTTTGTTTCTTTGTTGTTACTTTGTTTAACAATTGTCCTTTTGTGTTTTACTCTCCTGTTTGCAGCATCGAGATGATGCCTTTTGAGAAGGGGGAATCGACACGTGAACTGGTTTATCTTTTACGGGTGAGCGCTTTTACCGTCCAGGAAATGTTATCGCTCAGCGCAGGACGCGTCTACATGTATCGGAAATTTTTAGAATGTTATCGATGTTTCTATCCGCTGTCTGTTGTCGCCGAACCTTGTGTAATCTGATTGCATGTATGCGCGACGCGAATGGCTTAGAACTTTGTGGAAAACATGCGGGTCCCAGCGATTACTCTGGAACGTTCGACGACTGATGTATAAAAGCCGACGCGCTTGACCCGCTGATCAGATTTTCGACGATCACCGACCGTGTTCCCCGCTATCGTTGTGCTATAAGTGCAGCCTGTATTGTGGGCACAGGTTCGCCCAATAAAAGTTAGTATTGTCATTCAGAGTATTGCTACTGTGTTCTTCAACGTCACTTCTACGTGACACTATACTATCTAACCCCAACCCGAAAATTGCACAAACCGGGGATTACGTTCGTGACCGAATTATCCCTTAGAAGATCTTTTAAATGCAGTTGGCAAGCACAGCTCATTCAACATTTCTTGCACAGCGCATGCCTTTTATCTTAAATGTACAGGCTAATGAAACGAGTAAAAAGCAATATTTATGCTCACAATGTGAAACAGGCGTAATTTTAATAGCGCCACACGTTACGGGGATCTAAGTGGCGCATATGCCCTGCCATTACAGGTCCTACGTGCAGGCGTGTTGAAGCGTACCAGAAATTTCCACCCATCCACCTACAGTCATTCCTGCGCACAATAATTATAGCGCTACGCTGAACTCTGCTATCGTCATTGATTCACAAGCTGACATTTTTTTTTCCTTCTACAGGTTAACGTCCTTCGTGTTTCAAATGCATTGTGATGCCGCCTCACTTTCGGAAACTTGGAACTAGGGAGCCCTCGGCAGCTCCTTTCTAAATACGTGGTAACAGAGAAATCGACTTTTTTTACCCGCTACTATGCCGCGCCACTATGCCTAATTTTCCATTTAAATAAAAAGCTAAAATTTGGTGACTGTAGGAAGCACATTCTTTCTTTAGATGATCGGTATCTCTCTATTTATTGAAAATTGTGAAAGCTAAAAAAGTACCAAACTATCAAGTTTACAACCTTACCATTCAGAAATAAGAAATTATATCCCAATTTCCTAAACTAAACCTAATAGTACATTCAAAGCGGCAAACTTGACGTATTTAACACCACTTTGAAAAATACGACTCATTTGTAAGTAGGACTTCTGTAAAACCGTTATGAACATTGTAATAATTTCACCCCGGTTGTGAATTTATATATGAAATTCGAAGCCTTTAGATGCTACATATAGGCGACACGAAGGACAAGGAGACGGGAAAACAGAGGAGACCGATTTATTTTATCACAACAATATGAAACCAAAAGATAATGAAGACATGGAGAGCGTAGCGGAAGTGATTTATATTTTTCTTTAGCGAAGCATAGAAATGATAAATGAAAATGAACCTTTCCGACGGTGGAAGCCGAACCGGCGACATTCGCAATGCGCGTGCGATGCATGACCAGTTGTGCTAACCCGCCTCGGTGGCTTAGCGGCTATTGCAGGAGGAGGAGGAGGAGGAATGAACGTTTATTGTAAGAAACAGCGAGAAAGTGTCCTTTCTTCCCCCTAGGTGGGCGGCTCTCTTAGTCCAGAAAGCCGTTGGCTAATGCTGCAGCACGGGCCCGGTCCACCAGACTTCGCTGATCTTCCAGGCTCTGTGCCTTTAACATTGCCTCCCACGTTTCTTCGATCGCTTGTAGCGGTTCTGAGGCATCATCTTGACTGTTTTTCTCGCGGTGCGGGCACACCAACACCATGTGTGGGAGCGTGTCTGGTACGTCACAATACCGGCATAGGTATGAGAATTTGCTGGGGTGCATTCGGTGCATGATAATTCCATATACATACGTATTTGTTTGTAGTCTGCGGAGGGCAGTGGCTTCTTCGTAGCTTAATTTTGGATGAGGTAGAGGATATTGTCTTCTTTCCAGTCGGTAATGTTGCAATATTACGGCGTAGTTGATGGGAATGTCCTCCACCCTCGTCGCTTTCCGGAGACCGTGCGGCAGGAAATCCCGGCTGGTATGCTCTCGGGCGACAGCATGTGCATGGGCGAAATGAAAAAGCGCCCGTGTCCCGTACATTGAGGGAGAGTTAAAGATCCTTTCGTGGTAAGAATTAATCCGGCGTCCCCCCATTACGGCGTGCCTCATTGAGAAATCGTGGTAGCAGCATGTAAAACGCCACAATTCATTCATTCAATTGAGATAGGGTGGGGGCTGTTGTAACGTCTGCTTTCTTGGGCATATTTTTTTAATGTGTGTAAACCTGCGAGTGTTAGCCAATACCACTCGGATCATCGCGGAAGACGTGGAACACCATTTCGAGTTCTTCCCGTATCATGTGTGTGTGTGTGTGTGTGTGTGTGCTGGTAAGTTTCAGGGTCTTTCCATCATGAACACCGACCGACTTGGCCGAATCGCATTCTCTTTCTCTCTCTCTCTCTCTCTCTCTCTCTCTCTCTCTCTCTTTTGCGTGATATGGGACTCACTGTATCTATCGCGACTTCGGAAGCAATAGCTGTAAACGGCGATCATGATATGTAGCATGATCGCCCAATCAAATTCTATCCGTTTTATCCGCTCTGGTGTAGTTTCAACGCAGAAAGAAGAAAACACGCAAGTATGGATGCCAGAAATAAAACGAAAATAACGGGGCCCCTCTCTCGTCTTCTTTTCATATTTCGCTGCGGCACCGCACAATAAGTGGACGACAAGAACGTTTACCACGTGGTCGCGCGCTTTTTTTTTTTCTCTCGTAAGTATGACGATAGCACACGCCGTTAGCTTCTATAGTTTAAGGACACAGCGGCGCCCTAAATAAAATCACAGTGGCCGCTGTATTTCAGTTTCGGGTATCTTCATCACTGTTCCCACTGAAAATAAGCTTGTCGGGTATATTGTCGAGTGAGTGTCAACAGGAACTGGAAAAAATAAAAATAATAAAAAAACGTTTACCTGACAGCTGCGCCGCCGAAGCTTTGACAGAACACATATTGGCAATCGAAACTTTCATTTTCAATACTACCATAGCTTTTACGTTCTTTTTTCAACGCTCATCCTTTCGTTTCTTTTTTCGCTGCTCTGGTCGTTATTGCAAGCGACGGTAAAATTGAGTCACTGTTCAGTTAACTGCAGTTATTGCTATGCTAACCATTCTCAAGTCGACGAAAAACTGAACTTTGGCTACGGGAGCCTGCAAACTCAGCGTAACCATTTCCTTCAAGCATGCAAATCAATAACAGAGCGCTTTTCGCGTTTTTGGGGAACGAAAGTACCTAAGTTGCGCAGATAATATGATGTCTTGTTTTATATTTTTAGTCTTCGATGCGACTTTTAAATTACTCTCTGCATCTGTCCAGGACAATGTCGATTGCGTTGCTATACTTATGTCAAGAGTGGATACACGCAAGCTTACATTGGCTCATTTTCCACGTGCTTGAATTTATAAACAAACCAGCGCATTTATTTTCTGTATCCCCACCCAAATCTCCGCATTTAGCACAGCTTACCATACTTGACGTGCCTGTCATTTGTGACGATGGTGATGATGACGATGATGATGATGATGATGATGATGATGATGATGATGACCTTAAGGTCTTTGGGCACATTTGTCGTCGATGGCGTGGAGCAGCACGCACTAATGCCTACACTTCCTTCATATCGGAATGTACATAAGTTACGAATGCCAAAAATATAGCTGATAAGAAACAAGTGCACATATTCTGTACTATTTGCTACGTTCCGGCACACAAATGAAAGCACTCTGCACCACGCTCGACAAATTTGAACCTGCAAAAAAAGATGAATCCTTGAACCCTGCTCGCAGCCTACGTGAGCCCGAGTTGCTCGAAAAGCGCGAGTGTGTGTGTGTGTGTGTTTGTGTGCGTGTGTTTTTAAACCTTCGGGATTGATCAAAACACTAGTCATTCTCAATTGTCCTTTTGTGTTTCTGCTGACCGAAATGCCTTACATGGTCCTTATTGCGGCTCGAGGCGGCGTTTGGTCCAGAAATCCGTCAATCCCATCGACTAGCACGTCCCGTAGTAGGAATGAAGTGAAAAAAAAAGGTTTTATTTTACATTATTTACACTGGCTCCAGATACAGAAGCGCGCTCCATGTAAGAGCATGTTAAACGACTGAGATCACATCAGGACGTGACAGCCCACCTCTCACTGCACCAAAGGTCTCCGCGTTCTATTGGGATAGCAGTTATATGGGCACTCCAGGTGCATTTCTGCCGTCGCCGTGAGGTTCCGCATGAGTGAAAGCGTGTGAGGTTGAGCCGGCGAACGCGATTCAATATCGCGTGCGCGAGAGGGGAACGCGGCCAGGATGCGTGTCTTCTCCTGTGGCGCGCGAGACAGAGAGATGAGGCGAGGGAGGAGGGGCGTTCCTCTCCGGCGGCTGCTACGGTGCCTCGCTATACTACTCGCCCACCGCTCCCTACAGAGTGGAGACAACCGCGGCGGCTACTACGGCGTTGGCCACGCGAATCGCGGACGCCGTAGTAGACGCCTTTGGCGGACGCCGTAGGGACGCGTTGCCGGCGCTCGTGTTTCTTGAAAGTGGTCTGCGACGTGGCGAAAGTGTGTGCCCGCGCGGGCCTCATCTTCAAAGCGATCTGCGATGTTTGCGGAGTGCGCTTAGTGCCGGCAGCTTCGTATGCGCTGTGCGTTCGACGTTTCGTACGCCTTGAAGCGACAGAACACGGAGGTCAATTGGCTCGTGGCTGCTGCTGCGATTCCTAACTCCAGTGTTTTCACATACAGTTTGTGCTGTCATCGGGTGATGTGTGTTCATGTTTACCTGTGCGCGCGTGACACCGTGCTGGTTACTTTAGTTAATCACGTTGACGGGCTAGTTGGTTTGAATCCATGACAGAATATGTAAGCACGACTGAACAAGGAAGTAGAAAGAAGCAGACACACAAAGACAGTGCTGTCTCCGTCTGTCTGTTTATTTCTACGTCCTCGTTGAGTCACAGTTACACATTCCATCATTGGTAATTTAGTTGGTAAGCGAATGTTTACAAGTTTACACGGCCGATAAAACTACTGTCCTTCGTACAGCTATCTACTAATTTGCTGTCGCACGTATAGACTTTAACCATAGGCTGTGTGGTTGTGCATCGAGTGACGCTTATGCAAAGAACAAGTAGCATTAGGACATAGTGCTCAAACGTGCTTCACTACACGACCAACTTGTCCAGGAGGCCCGGGCGGTGGCGGAGAGCTTCAGGCTCTCTGTGCCGACGGGGGAAGTGCCCTCTACATCTGGCGCCTAGCCGAGAGTCCTTCAGCACCCCTACTTTGGGAAATAAAGTTTTACCACCACCACCACCACCCCTCCGTGCTTCGCCTTTCCGGCAGAATTACGAATTTTTTAATACCGTCGTCTTCCCTAGGAGACTAGACTAGGGAATCTTATGACTGTATCTCGGCCAATCACAATCGTCTAATCGGTCGCAATATCCCACCCATCATATCGCACCGTTCCACCGAACTCCACCTCCGATGGTGCTAAATATGCCGGCGCATATTTACCAAGCGCGTAGCAATCTGGGAATCCGAGGTCTAAGCCGTTGTCGCGGTAGCATTAGACGTTGGCCGTTTTCATAATTAGTTCAGGTTGTTAGCTGCTGGTAGAAGGGCCTTTTGACGACCCGACAACCGTCGGTGTCCACGCTGCATTGACTTATGGGCTGATGAATGGGTGGAGTTGCCTCGTGGTAATCGTCTAATTAAGGCCCTTAGTCGCGTTGAGACGGAACATTCCTTATGTTCTTTGCAACTTTCAACCCTTTCCCCAAACTGCACTGTCGGGGTAGCCAGCCTATAACCCTTGTGCCTTTCATTACTTATTTGCTCTATTTGTTTTTTTTACACAGTAAGTATATACGGGAATATAAACCTTTTGTCAAATGTTTCGAAAGTTAACAATGGGCCTCGCATCAGAACCAGTTACAAACAACCGCGGTTTCATGAAAGTTTTGTATAGGAAATCTTTTTTCAGAGCCCTCTTTTATCTAATTTGGGCAAAATAGGCAAATGTTAGAGCAAAAAAAGGAAGTAAACACTTTCTCAATTTCTGTGCAGAAACATCAGCATCGTGTAGCAATGATTTTTATAGTGTGAATGATATCCTTAGCCTTATTTGTTTTAGGCATGTTGCGAAACACCATTATTTCATGGAATCGCATTCACTGTTAACGCATAGTCCGTCTAAGTACGCGGCATGTGACGTAATCATCCGGTACAGACTTTGTGCAAGGACAAACTATCCGTTCCATGGGTGCCGGGATATCCGGGGGCGATGGTATTAGAAACATTAAATAACTTCCCTGGGTAATGACCGTAATTCTTATGATCACAAGCGATGTACGCCACGCGTGCAGCATGCATCCTCATCCTTTTAGGCCGTCTGCGAAGCGCAAGTGCCTCATTGAGCTAAATTGTTATGTAAAAGTAAAATGCCTTGGAAAATGCTTAAAGTACGACTTGCGCACCATCTGCATACATGATAGCTTGGGATTGTTATTCGAATGTCCGGGAAAACAAAAATGTGTTAGGCGGAAACTGAAAGAGACAGCCCTCTCGAGCTGCCATTTGAATGTTCCGTCTGAGTGGCCGCCGTCGCTAGGTGTCGGTACCGTTAGCAACCACAAATGAGGCAGTGAAGGGTGACGTGGGCTCAGCCTCGTTTGAAGTCAGAGACGCGCAGTCTAAATTAGTTTTGAGGAACTACTCGGGAAAATGAATCAAAATAAACGGGCGGCTAAGGTGCAGAACTATCCGTACATAAAAAGTGTGGACACATAATGCAGGAAGAGGTCAAGAAAGTTGGTAACCAAGTGCAGGGTAATTGAAAGTGCAAATAGACAAACAGGAGTTGTCCGAAAGAAAGTTAGAGAAACAGAGACAGTGGATTAGATGCAAACAATGGACACAAAAAAGGCCAGGGAGATTTGGAAGAATATAAAGAAGGAAATTAGAACGGAAACTATGTAAGATTACACGAAAGGAAGTGCCTTGCTATTTGATTCTCGAGCTGGTTGCCTATGGACAAATCGCACCGGAGCAAGTACTGCAGCAAATACGAGGCACGTGTGTGCGGCAGCGAAAATTCGGAGACCACTCAGCACAGAATAATGGAACGTGAGGGAATTTACGCAGCGAGACCTGTAGGTAACGTATACCTGTGGATGGAAGCATCAACTAGTCGGCAGTAGAGATAAGCAAGAGAAGTTTAGAGTGTTGGTGAAAGAAAAAGCAAGGAAGAGATTGATACGGCAGTATCCGTTACAGGAATATATGGCGGTGCAAGGTAGATAGAAAATTTTTGAGGAGAAAAAAGATTTAAGAGATGCATAGAAAAGTGCTAAAATGAAAAGAATGTATAACATACCTGAATAACTCAAGCAGTCTAGATGGCTATGTTTCACCGCCCCTTTTTATAGGGGGAGGCCAATAAATCATCATCGTCATACATCATAATTCTTGTTTGCCCTCGGCCTAGCGGAAGTGCGCTATTGAAGTAATTAAATTTCTCAAAGTGAAATTTGTCAGAAAATTCGCCCGACTTACAGACAACCTCCAGACACGATAGCATTGGATTGTAATTATAATGTACGAGGAAGCATAGTTCCGTTACGTGGAAGGTCGAACACAAGCCCCTTTCCCAGCTGCCGTTTTTGGGTGAGCACACCAAACTCCCGATCAACTAGAGGCTAACAGCTTCGCTGTAAAATAAAGGACAATACCAGTAGTATCTATGGCATAACCGCGTAGTTTCGGTGGCACCTGTGGGATTCCTACCGGTGTTGCCCCGTGCGGTGGTACTAGTTGCATTCTCGCATTCTCCTTTCGTAACAGCTAGCATTCTGAGACGCTATCGTTGAGACACTACGCCTCTACTCGAAGACGCTGATGCTGTCCTTTAGAACACTACGAGCCTCTGCGAATTACAAGGTTCATAAACACCATTCTCCGCGCCAACTTCCTCAGGAAGAGACTGTCTTTCATTGGCATCAACTAAAGTTTGAAATGCCTTCCAACATTTTCAGATATTCTACCTGTTCAGACGAGTTTTCGTCGAACCCTTTACTATGCGATGGCAGTTATAGTATTATGTAGTAAAACAGACACCAAGGTCAAAAAGAAACGTTCGTCGTTTACAAGAAGAGGGAAGGAGACAAGCATACAATTCGAAAACAGCTAAACCTTAAGACATATTTTTTTTTTACAGTACGATACAAGACAAGCTTCCGGGTAAAAAACAAAAAAGTGAACAAGTTTCCTCTTGAAAGAAATTTCAACTCTTTTAAAAATAAAAAAGGGCGTAAAACAAGCACGTTGAGAGAAAAACAAGTCACACACGTGATTAAAGATCTTCGGACAGTCAATTTCTTTCGCATAAGTATGCAAAAGTTGCCATGTTGGCATCGTCATCATTGTTATGTTTTATACTTTCAAAAATATCACACAATTGCTGCATCAGGAATCCAATTTCCCTGATAATGCATCACACGTATTCAAAGCACACATCATTTGGAATGACTGGAATTGGAATTTAGAATTTGGAACAATTGGAATGGTGTCAAAAAAATATGGGGTTTCACTTGCCAAAACTACTTTCTGATGATGAGGCACGCCGTAGTGGAGGTCTCCGGAAATTTCGACCACCTGGGGTTCTTTAACGTGCACGTAAATTTAAGTACACGGGTGTTTTCGCATTTCACCTCCACCGAAATGCGGCCGCCGTGGCCGGGATTCGATCCCGCGACCTCGTGCTCAGCAGCCCAACACCATATCCACTGCGCAACCAAAGCGGGTTTGGAATGGTGTCGACTGACATTGCAAGGGACAGACACCGAGCCGAATTATCTGAGCGGCAATAACAAACCCAGGGAGAGTTTTGCATTTGCGCTTTATTGTTCAACGAATGGGCTAATGAAAGAAAATTTCATGTATGGCAATCACGACTTCGAAATCTATCAGCTGCGTTTAGGAACAAGTGCGTACTGCTCTCATACAGAAATCTGTAAACAAAACTATGCAAAAGAATCTGCCATGTTTAAGTAATTTTATTCAGTCGAGATATGAAGGTAATTGAGCTTCTTTGTTTTAATAAATAGCCGCACAAATTGACACAAGTTACTCTATATGGGCTCACGCTGGCATTTGCCGGCGTTCATATTTTGAAAAGCTCAATAAATAAGACAAAAGAAAGACAAGGGAAAATGGAGCAGCGGAATATATTACATGTATCGTCAGCGGTGAGAATAAAGAAAAACAAATCGCGTGCCTTTTTCCAGGGGCACATGTTTGGCGACAAATGGGCCGAAGTCCATGAACTTCCTTCTCAGGCGCGTCCGGCATCTTTCAGCGAGTTCGGCTTCGATCTCGCTTCTCACTCTTGGGACGCTTGCGCTTGCCAATGCGTGCTATCCTGAGGGGAGATTGCAGTTTCCACTTGTTGCCCACCATCTCTTGTACAGTGTTGGCGGGCAGTAGCCGCGTAGTCTCAGGCAGCATCATCGCCATCACTCCGAACAGCAGCAGTAGCGCCGCAGCAACAGCGTATGCGACGCCTTTCAGCTTGGCCGACCTGATCTCGTTGACGAACGGGGCCATGCACGCCCCCATGCGGCCGAAGGTGTAACAAAGCCCGACGCCGGCGCCGCGCATCACGGTAGGGTACAGCTCGGCCGAGATGACGAACATTGTGATGGCGCATAAGTCGAACGCCAGCAGCCAAGAGACGGTCAAGGTGGCGAGTAGCTCGTCAGGAGCGCCGAATGTGTGGGCCCCGGACAGCGACAAGGCAAGCACGGACATGACGACCATGCTGAGCGCCAGGGATCTGCGCCTTCCGGCGTGCGTGATGACGGGCACTTCAACCAGCACTCCTGGCAACTTGAGGACGATCAGCGCCGTGCGCGCCACGAGGTTGGTTCGCATCACCTCGCCCGTCCTCAGGTTGAAGTACAATGCGAACGATATGAACGAGCAGCCGAAAAGGATAGCTGACCGATAGCGCAGGGACTCGTTCCTCACCATGTCCGTTACGTGAACGCCTGCAGTGGCGAGACGGGAAAAAATAGTTCTCACAGCTTGCACTTGCCATTAGCAAACAGTTGAAGCTGTCGTCACAAACATATGTTATGAGCACTAGTTTCTATTTGAGCGGTGGCCATGCTTTTATTTACTTCAGCCACGCTAGCGTTTATTACTTCGAATGAGATATTTTTCTATCAAGACAAAATTCCCTTGATGTATGTTTGTAGCGAAATATATATGATAGACCAGCCTGTGAGGGATGACGCTGCACTGTGTTTAATAATCGCGCCTTTCTCAGTGCAACAGAAACGTTGATCATGAGAATGGCAGAGGTCTTCCTTAGCTCCCAAGTAGTAAGGGGTTTAGTCTGTACATCTCTGCAAACGCTCTCTTTTGTCAGGAGCTTTAATTGAGCGTGGTTAAAGGTTACTCTGATTTTAAGCAGAAAAGCACACCTTTAAGACATTCTCATTACAAAGTATCAGCACAAACCATGTTCCTGAGTAAAGATTTCTGGTGCCCCCGGTTCAGGCTGTTCTTGCTGCCTCTTGAGTTCCATCCTCAGCCCAGACAGACGCGTCTTGAACACCTCTGGCTCAACCTTGTTCACTCGTGCCGCCCAGCACAGCACGCTCTCCGCGCGCCGCATGTTAGAGACGGCCAGAAGCCAGCAGGGGGACTCTTCCATCCAGTAGACCGCCGCTATCAGGATGCTGGTGGGCGCCATGTAAGCGATCTGGGCGAGCTGCCAACTTGGGGCCAGTTGGTTGACAAGCTCGCCGTAGACTACTGCTGTGAGTGAGGCGGCAGCTACTGCAAGGGTGCTGAAAAGGGCTCGATGTGGTGTGTCAGTGACCTCAAAGAGGATCACAACGGATGTGACAACGATGCTGGAGGCTGCTGCGGATATGACGGTGCGCAATGTGGCGAACATTGCGAGAGTCCCGGAGAAAGTAAGCGTAACGCCGGCTAATGCAAGTACAAAAATCGAGATGCGCAGCACGGGACGGCGTCCGACGGTGTCGGCACTGATTCCCGCTATCGCAGCTCCCAGCACACCTCCCGACATGTATAACGCCATCAGCAAGGCCATTATCCAGCGGCGCTCGCAGACTAGGTCCCACTGGTTGACGATGGAATATACGCCAACGTCCGCCTCTGCTGCCTTGTCGTAGTCCCAGCCTGCGTCGCAGGAAATGACTGTGCGGTTTTCAGCGCCTTGCTCTTCCGTCATGGAGTATGGTGGTTCGTACCGCAGACATTCACTGCGTGTCTTGCCATCAGCCTCAAACGGAATGTTGCTGTTCTTCCACGTCGCCTCTGGAATGCCGGAGTACTCAGGAGGAAGCCTGCACCAGTGATCGATTGGACGCGCCAGGCCGGCGGTGGCCATGCTATGCGAGATGGTTGTGAAGTACGCGAGCGCGGTGTAAAGAAGGACGATCCACTGGAAGCGGCCATGGCCGAAAATGAGGATATGGTCCAGTGGAGAAGTCATTACCGTGGAAGTTGTGGCCGTGGTGGCACCGGGCTCTTGGGGGCCGTCTGGGGACATTGGCAGGATTGTTGGCTGGGTGTCGGGCTGGGCGCCGCGCTGGGCATCGGGCCGGACACCGGGGTGGGCGTCGGGCTGGTCGTTGAGCTTGGCGTCGGGCTGGGCGTCGCGCAGGGTGTCAGGCTGAGCGTCGGGCCCCGTGTCCGGCTGTGCGATTGGCTGGGCTACGGACAGGGTGACAGGCTGAGCACCGGCCTGGGCGACGGCCTTCTTGGTAGAACGGCGGCTTCGCTTTGATGTCTTGGTCGCTCCTTCCAGGTTCGCCATGATAGGATTCAAAATCTGGGTCTTAGAATTGGTGGAAGCTTGCAGACTACACCGACGTGATATATTGTACTCGGACGACCTCGTGACCCCCTGACGAGACCTCGAGCATGCTTCTTCTTTTTCATCTTCATCTTTTAAGGTGTAGTGTACACTCACAATGAGGGAATATCCGAAAAGGTACGTCTCACCTCAAATAAAATAAAAACTAGAACGTGAAGTACACAGGACATACGTAGCAGACAGTCTCAATCGAATGAAATGAAACACAACACCGACTATATAAGTGCAAAAACCGACGCACGAACTAATGATGAAGACGTTGTTGTTGATGGTGGTGATGATGATGATGATGATGACTACGATAGCTGTGGCAGTTGCGAATTGTGATGAGTTGCCAAGTAGTAGCCAGCTACTACTACGAAATTAGATTCACGCTATGTTGGAGGTACATTAAAGATGGAAAGGAAACCTGAAAAGTTGGAAGGGTGATTCAACCTCCATTTGAAGTCGAAGGAAGACAAAGTCTTCCGGATGGAGTTGGCGATGAGAATGGGGTGAAATCGCTACAGATGGCGCTCTATCACGTCAGCCCTCACGTGAAGGGCGTAGGAGGAGCACCGGACTGCTTAAAGATTTTAACTGCACTATCTTTGGGATGGGCCCCATTCTTAGAGTGCACTCCATCTTCAGGATCGACTCACATATTCGAGATCGACCCGCTGGGCTACCCGTCTTGGTAGGCAAGTGGCAGTGGCATTGCGCCACGCTATGCTCACAGCTGATGTGGCATTTTACGCCGCCGAAATGGGAGAAGAATGAGAACGGAAGCGTGAAAAACATGTCCAGTGATTACGATACTCGCACAGACTGATCCCTCAGGACCTAAATAAAGTTCTTCATACGTGGTAGTGGTAGTGACGTTAAAGAACAAAGTAGCAGTACTGTGAAAGACAAAACTAGCTTTTATTGGGCGAACCTGTGCCCACAAAACAGGCTACACTTAAAGCACAACGATAGCGGCGAACACAGTCGGCGATCGTCGAAAATCTGATCAGCGGGCAAGCGCGTCGGCTTTTATACAGCAGTCGTCGAATGTTCCAGACTAATCGTTCGGACACGCGTGCCTTCCACAATGTTCTACACCATTCGCGTCACGCGATGAAATCAGATAACACAACGTTCGGCGACAACAGACAGCCGGGTAGAAGCATCGATAACTTTCCAGAAACTTCGGATACATGCAGGCGCGTCCCGCGCTGTGCGATTACATTTGTTAGGTGGCGAAACGTGGTCGCCCGATAAAGATAAGTACACGTGTCAATACCCCCCTCTTAAAAAAAAGCATCGACCCGATGCTGCATACAAATGAAAGCAATAAAGAAAAACACCCGTAGCAAGGAAAACAAAAATAAGGAAGTTCGTCAGCGTCCGTAAAAGGGTTTCAGACGCACCACGTGGACCACTTCAGATCGTGTGCGGCGCCGCTGTGAATGCGAAATTCCGTCTGGCACGACCTCATAGTCCAGTGCGCCAATACGTCGGATGATCTTGTACGGTCCGAAATAGCGACGCAAAAGCTTCTCGCTCAGTCTTCGTCGGCGTATAGGGGTCCAAACCCAAACACGGTCACCGGGCTGGTACTCGACGAAGCGTCGTCGGAGGTTGTAGTGTCGGCTGTCGGTCCTCTGCTGGTTCTTGATCCGTAGGCGGGCGAGCTGTCGGGCTTCTTCGGCGCGCTGCAGTTAGCTAGCGACGTCAACATTCTCTTCGTCAGTGACGTGGGGCAGCATGGCGTCGAGCGTCGTCGTCGGGTTCCTGCCGTAAACCAGCTTAAACGGCGTGATCTGTGTTGTTTCTTGCACCGCCGTGTTGTAAGCGAAGGTTACATACGGCAGGACCGCGTCCCACGTCTTGTGCTCGACGTCGACGTACATTGCTAGCATGTCGGCGAGGGTCTTGTTCAGGCGCTCCGTGAGACCATTCGTCTGCGGATGGTAGGCAGTTGTCCTCCTGTGGCTTGTCTGGCTATAGTGCAGAATGGCCTGGGTGAGCTCTGCTGTAAAAGCCGTTCCTCTGTCGGTGATGAGGACTTCTGGAGCACCATGTCGCAGCAGGATGTTCTCGACGAAAAATTTCGCCACTTCGGCTGCGCTGCCTTTTGGTAAAGCTTTAGTTTCAGCAAAGCGGGTGAGATAGTCCGTCGCCACAACGATCCACTTATTCCCGGATGTTGACATCGGAAACGGCCCCAACAAATCCATTCCAATCTGCTGGAATGGTCGGCGAGGAGGTTCGATCGGCTGTAGTAATCCTGCTGGCCTTGTCGGTGGTGTCTTGCGTCGCTGACACTCTCGGCATGTCTTGACGTAATGGGCGACGTCGGCGGTCAGACGCGGCCAGTAATACCTTTCCTGTATTCTCGACAGCGTCCGGGAGAATCCGACGTGCCCAGCGGTTGGGTCGTCGTGTAGGGCGTGCAGTATTTCTGGACGCAGCGCTGACGGTACACCAAGAAGGTAGCTGGCGCGGACTGGTGAGAAGTTCTTCTTCACGAGCAGGCTGTTTTGTAGCGTGAACGAAGACAATCCACGCTTAAATGCCCTAGGGACAACGTCGGTGTGCCCTTCCAAGTACTCGACTAGGGCTTTTAGCTCCGGGTCTCCTCGTTGCTCTTCGGCGAAATCTTCCGCGCTTATCATTCCAAGGAAGGAGTCGTCATCCTCGTCATCTTGCGGCGGCGGGTCAATGGGGGCGCGTGATAGGCAATCAGCATCTGAGTGTTTTCGTCCAGACTTGTATGTTACAGTGATGTCGTATTCTTGTAGTTTGAGGCTCCACCGTGCCAGCCGTCCTGAAGGGTCCTTTAAGTTAGCTAGCCAACACAACGCGTGATGGTCGCTGACCACTTTGAATGGCCTGCCATATAGGTAAGGGCGAAATTTCGCTGTAGCCCAAACGATGGCGAGGCATTCCTTTTCGGTTGTAGAATAATTGCCTTCCGCTTTTGACAACGACCGGCTAGCGTAAGCTATCACGTGTTCATGTCCATCTTTTCTCTGGACTAGAACGGCACCAAGGCCTAGGCTACTGGCGTCAGTGTGGATTTCGGTATCAGCGTGCTCGTCGAAGTGCGCAAGTACGGGCGGTGACTGCATGCGTCGTTTTAGTTCTTGAAATGCGTCGGCCTGCGGCGTTTCCCATTTGAACTCGACGTCACATTTAGTTAGCTGTGTCAGCGGCTCAGCGATACGTGAAAAGTCCTTGACAAATCGCCTGTAGTAGGCACACATGCCAAGAAATCTACGCACTGCCTTCTTGTCGGTGGGCTGCGGGAACTTTGCGATGGCAGCTGTCTTCTGCGGGTCAGGGCGGACTCCAGACTTGCTGATGACGTGGCCGAGGAACAGAAGCTCATCGTAAGCGAAGCGGCACTTTTCTGGTTTCAGAGTGAGCCCTGATGACTTGATGGCCTCTAGTACTGTGGCAAGCCGCCTAAGGTGATCGTCGAAATTTCCGGCGAATACAACGACGTCATCCAAGTAAACGAGACAGGTCTGCCACTTCAATCCTGCTAAAACCGTGTCCATCACGCGCTGGAACGTTGCAGGCGCCGAGCACAGTCCAAATGGCATAACCTTGAACTCGTAGAGGCCGTCTGGGGTGATGAAGGCGGTCTTTTCGCGATCTCTTTCGTCGACTTCTATCTGCCAATAGCCAGACTTGAGGTCCATCGAGGAGAAGTATTTAGCGTTGCAGAGCCGATCCAATGCGTCGTCTATCCGTGGGAGGGGGTATACGTCCTTCTTCGTGATCTTGTTCAGACGACGATAATCGACGCAGAAACGTAGGGTTCCGTCCTTTTTCTTCACCAGGACAACAGGGGATGCCCACGGGCTTTTCGACGGCTGGATGATGTCATCGCGCAGCATTTCGTCGACTTGTTCTCTTATAGCTTCGCGTTCTCGCGGCGAAACTCGGTAAGGGCTCTGGCGGAGTGGTCGAGCGTACTCCTCAGTGATTTTGCGATGCTTGGCGACAGGTGTTTGTCGAATCCTCGATGACGTCGAAAAGCAGCCTTTGTATCGTCGGAGCAGATTTCTGAGCTGCTGTTGCTTAATCACGGGGAGACTTGGATTAATGTTGTAGTCTGGTTCGGGAATTATGGTGGTCGGGGTAGATGCGGCGGAATCCGAGAGGACAAACGCATTACTGGTTTGCAGAATTTCCTCGATGTACGCGATCGTCGTGCCCTTGTTGATGTGCTTGAACTCCTGGCTGAAGTTTGTCAGCAACACTTCAGTATTCCCTCCATGCAGTCGAGCGATCCCTCTTGCGACGCAAATTTCACGGTCTAGCAGTAGACGTTGGTCGCCTTCGATGACACCTTCTACGTCAGCGGGTATTTCGGTGCCGACCGAAATAACAATGCTGGAGCGAGGCGGGATGCTCACTTGATCTTCGAGCACTTTCAAGGCGTGGTGACTATGAGGGCTCTCCGGCGGTATTGCTTTATCTTCCGACAGCGTTATTGACTTCGACTTCAGGTCGATGATTGCGCCGTGTTGGTTCAGGAAGTCCATACCGAGAATGACGTCTCGTGAACACTGTTGGAGGATAACAAAGGTGGCAGGGTAAGTCCGGTCATGAATGGTTATTCTTGCCGTGCAGATTCCAGTTGGCGTAATCAGGTGTCCTCCAGCGGTGCGAATTTGAGGGCCTTCCCATGCAGTCTTAACCTTCTTCAACTGGGCGGCGATGTGTCCACTCATGACGGAGTAATCAGCACCTGTGTCCACTAAGGCGGTAACTACGTGGCCGTCGAGAAGCACGTCGAGGTCTGTGGTTCTTTGTCTGGCGTTGCAGTTAGGTCTTGGCGTCGGATCACGGCTGCGTCGTGTTGAACTGAAGCTGGAACGTCGCGTCGTCAAGCGGTCTTTCGTCGGTGTAGTCTTGGCTTCCTGACTTCGTCGGGACGGCGGCGGGTCGTTATTATGTCGTCGAGGTGGTCTCTTCGTCGTCTTCGTCGGCGGCGGAGGATCTTCGTCAGTTCGACGAACAGCAACCGCACCTCCATCGGTTGCTGCTTTTAGTTTTCCGCATATGGGCTCGTAGAGCGGCCCCGGGCTGGGCCGGTGTATGGTCGGCGCTGCGGCGACAGGTAGCGGCCTGGTGAGGGCGAACGGGACGGCCGTCGAGGGCTCCACTAAGTAGCGGCGAGGTAATCGGCGATGTCACGTGGGCGCTCGCCAAGCTGTGGTCGCGGCGCGCTGACGGCGAACCCTCTCAGTCCCAAGTCGCGGTATGGGCATCGGCGGTACACATGGCCGGCTTCTCCGCAGTGGTAGCAGAGCGGGCGGTGGTCGGGCGCTCGCCAAATGTCCGTCTTCCTCGCGTAGGTGCGGTGGGTGACGGGTGGGCGTGCTGGTGGCGGCGGCGGCGGACGACGGAATTTCGGCGTTACAGGGCCCTGGCGCGGTCGCGGAGGGTGCCTTGACGGCGTGCGACGGCGGCGTAGGTCATTGCTTCCGGCTGGGGCTGTGGTGATTCTGGTTGCACCTCAGGAACTCCAAGTGATCGGTGCACCTCTTCTTTCACGATGTCGGCGATCGAGGCCACTTGAGGCTGCGACGAAGGCAAGACCTTGCGCAGTTCTTCGCGCACTATGGCCCTGATGGTCTCGCGTAGATCGTCCGTGGCCAGTGATTGAATTCCTGCGTAGTGGGTAGAGCTTGTACGGCGGTTGAATTGGCGGTTCCGCATTTCGAGTGTCTTCTCGATGCTGGTGGCATCGCGAAGGAACTCTTCTACGGTCTTCGGTGGGCTTCGTATCATTGCGCCGAAAAGTTCTTCCTTCACACCACGCATGAGAAGGCGGACTTTCTTCTCCTCGGGCATATCCGGGTCGGCGTGGCGGAACAGACGGTTCATTTCTTCCGTGAAGATGGCGACGTTCTCGCTAGGTAGCTGCACTCGGGCGTCCAACATGGCTTCGGCCCTTTCCTTGCGCACGACGCTCGTAAAGGTGCGCAGGAAGCCGCTACGGAAGAGGTCCCATGTCGTCTAGGTCGACTCCCGGTTCTCAAACCACGTTCTGGCGGCATCTTCTAAGGCAAAGTATACATGCCGCAGCTTGTCGTCGGAGTCCCAGTTGTTAAAAGTCGCGATTCGTTCGTACGTCTCCAGCCAGGATTCTGGGTCTTCAGTCGCTGCTCCATGGAAGGTCGGTGGGTCCCGAGGTTGTTGTAGGATAACGGCGGATGCTGGGGCAGCCATTGGGGTTGTTTTGACCACGATCTTCTTTGGCGACTCAGGTAGAAGTCCGTGCTCTGGGGGCAGTCCCTGCAGTCTGCGGCTAGCACGCTGGTCTTGGGCGATGTTGGTTTTGTCCTCGGGCTTCGGGCTTGGATCGCGGCTTTGCGGGGGCGTTCGGTACATGAACGCACTAGCACCTCCACCAGATGTCACGTGGTAGTGACGTTAAAGAACACAGTAGCAGTACTGTGAAAGACAAAACTAGCTTTTATTGGGCGAACCTGTGCCCACAAAACAGGCTACACTTAAAGCACAACGATAGCGGCGAACACAGTCGGCGATCGTCGAAAATCTGATCAGCGAGGCAAGCGCGTCGGCTTTTATACAGCAGTCGTCGAATGTTCCAGACACCCGCCGTGGTTGCTCAGTGGCTATGGTGTTGGGTTGCTGAGCACGAGGTCGCGGGATCGAATCCCGGCCACGGCGGCCGCATTTCGATGGGGGCGAAATGCGAAAACACCCGTGTGCTTAGATTTAGGTGCACGTTAAAGAACCCCAGGTGGTCAAAATTTCCGGAGTCCTCCACTACGGCGTGCCTCATAATCAGAAAGTGGTTTTGGCACGTAAAACCCCAAATATTATTATTATTATTAATGTTCCAGACTAATCGTTCGGACACGCGTACCTTCCGCAATGTTCTACACCATTCACGTCACGCGATGAAATCAGATAACACAACGTTCGGCGACAACAGACAGCCGGGTAGAAGCATCGATAACTTTCCAGAAACTTCGGATACATGCAGGCGCGTCCCGCACTGTGCGATTGCATTTGTGAGGTGGCGAAACGTGGTCGCCCGATAAAGATAAGTACACGTGTCAATACCATACCATACCATACCATACGATACTCCCATACGATAAATTTGAGCGCATCTGTATACATCTTCTGATTTCGCGACAGATTGACGCAAGATATTTGAGACCGAAATCGCCGCACTCTCCGGCAGTGGGCTAGTGGCGCCGGCGCCTTCGCAGAGGGAGCGACAGTATGGGAACCCTGGCATGATGAGCGGCATCGGGGCCAGCTGTTGAAGAAGACGACGACGATGGCACGATCAGTAGCACGCGCGCATTTTCGCGGTTACGCCGAGGGACGGCGACGCTCAGCCCGGGAACGGGCGCCTAAAGTCCCCAACCACTGACGTGCGTCGGCACGCTTCGGCAGGCGCCAATACGCCAAATGCGTCAGAAGCATCGGTCGCGAACAGGGTGACGCATGGCAACGCGCAGAGATTTTGCCGACTACCGGTTCTAGAAGATTGGCGACGCGTCGCTGGTGTGCACCAATCAGAGGCTGCGACGCTTCTCCGGCGTCCACCAATCAGAGGGTGCGAGGCCTCCTGCTGCTATGCCTGTGATGGCCGCCGACGCGAATGCGCCGACACCAACGATCGTCCGAGTTCGTTGAACGCACCACGCGCGCGACAGTGTTCCTGAAAGGCAGTTTTGTGATACTAGGCCGACAACGACATGACTGACGACCATGGGTTGTGGCAGTGGGACGTGGATACGAGCCGAGTTCGAATGACGCCAACAACACTTGTCCAGTGGGTTCCGCCGGTCTCAATTCGATCGTCTGCTAAAACATCCAACCAAATAACGATTGCCACAACGCCTGTGCTTGTTGTATGCATATTTTGTTGTGCTCGAAACGAATGGAAATATGCTTCCGAACTGCGAAGTCTAGTAAATCAGCACTCACCTACCGCCGATGTTGTTTTCATTACGCGTAGGCCTAGCGCGTCCATCAAGTTTGTAACTGGTGAGTGAACGAGACCAGCTGAGAAACTCTGTCGAAGGAAATAAACTTTCAGTTCCGTTTGGTGCTGCAGCGATTTGAATATGACACTCCTGATTTCGTGTGGTGTGTGATATGGTGTATGAACCGTGTGGAACTTCGGGTGGTGAACCGCGGCGTGTTTCGTGTGGTCTCAGGTGACTCAAGTTTAACAGGCGAGCTCTGCGCTGTTTCCAGCGACAAAGATAAATTTCGAAAGCGAAAGACGCTAGCAGCCGAACAATTTGAAGTACATCATCAGCCATGCCTTCCGCTTCAGCAGACAGTGCGCTCTTCTATTCGGCATGTGAATACAATTCCGTGCAAGTTCACAGTACGCCTTCACTCACTTATTTCAAGTGCAGGCATCTTATGGGCTAGTTGGAGATAAACCGCCCGTGCAGCACTGAAGAACGCTAACGCACTGAACGAAACATGACTCACAGTGCTGTCATGTTTGAATCTGTATGCCGTTGTGCTTGAGCACTGTAAAAAATGATCTGTTTGCAATATGTTCACTGTGTGCAATGTATAGGAGGACCTGCATCATGCAAGACCTATGCATGTAGCCGCGCATACCAGGATTGCTTCGATGCCTGCTTCAGAAGCAGCACGTACTACCTCAATGAAACTGTCATAAGATTTGAGCCAATTTTCTGTTTATGGAAATAGCAGATGGTGTGATTGCATTGCGGGAAAGGGGAAAGTGTGTCATCAGTGCTTTGTGCAGTCGGTATGCTTAAACTGGCCAAATCTCTTAAGCTTCCCTAAAATGCTTCTCGATGCGATACTATAAACTGCAGTCAGGAAAGAGATTAACTCAAAACCAAGTTCCTAATGCATCTTCTCAGAATGCGTTTAATTAACAAGTTAAAACTTCCACTGCAACGTTATCCAATGCAGCATATGCGCTTGAAATACATACTTTCTTTCAAGGTGAACAACTGAGTCCGCAATAAAAACTTTGTATAGCACTGAAATAAGTACTGCCATTGGTATCAGCCACAACAAAACTGCTGCGTGCCCAACCTACTTCCTTCGAGGCACCCCTATTAAGACCGTTAATGCCCTTCCCATCCCAAACAGATCTCCTCGCACTTTTCCGCACATGTCACAAGCACTGTATTCTGGGTTTGTGTCCCATGTCTTCCTTCCCTGTGAACCTGAGGTTTTCAGAGCACTCTACACTCCTGTATTCTGCCACTGCTTGAGTACTGCTCATCAGTATAGTCCCCGTACCAAACTCACCTCGATGACAAACTTAAGCTTTTTCAGCGCCAGGCAACACGCACCCTCTACTCCCGTCTTTTTGGACATCGCAAGCTCGTGCAAGCCTACGAGGATCACCTGAAAGCCCTGAAGTTGCACACCCTGGAATACCAGAGCAACATTGCACTAGTCTGTCTATTCTGCAGGTTGCTTGACGGCTCTCTGCACAGCACTCATCTTTCTTCAGTTCGTCTGAAAAAGTGGTCAGCAAAGCCTGAGCCCTCATCACGCCTGATGACCCGACACCGCAACTGCATCCTTATATCTGGCCTACAGAGCTTTCT
The DNA here is from genome assembly GCF_023375885.2 of Dermacentor andersoni. NCBI lineage: Eukaryota > Metazoa > Arthropoda > Arachnida > Ixodida > Ixodidae > Dermacentor > Dermacentor andersoni. Next base: position 46,513,019 of record NC_092818.1, on the reverse strand, counting down.
TTCCATCCCCCTGGCCATTCGGGATGCCCTTTTTTGCGACCGGAGTAAAGCGGCGTGCCTGCGCGTTCTGCACCCGTCGACTGCCCGGTTCTTGCCCTAAGTGCGTGTGTGTGTGAGGGGAGGGGGGGGGGGGGGGGGGGGCAGGTGGGTGTCTTTTGCACCGTGCAAATTCGTTCTCTACATTGCTGGCTATGAGACGCTTTAGCGTACAGGTCTCAGCCTTTTGTTTAACCTTGCGAGATGTCTAAAGTAACATGTTACCGCTAAGATTATTATTATTATTATTATTATTGATCAGCGCCCTACAAAATGCAGCTCATAAGGCTATGCAATGGTTTGAAGAAAACTGTGTATATATCTATGCTAATAAAAGCAAAATCATGTGCTTTCGTAGTCCATTAAAAACTAAAAAAGTAAATTTGACAATATTTCTACATAATGAACATTGTATTTCATGTAAATGTACTGCTATAGAATATGTGGAGACATTCAAATACCTGGGTATAGCGTTCAACAGCGGGATGTCTTGGCAACATCACATGGCGTTTTTGTGTGGCAAACTACGTAGTGTTGCATATTTACTTTTCAACATAAAGGGTTTAGTACCTTTACCAGTCAAGAAAATGATAGTGCATGCACTAGCGTACAGTGTGCTGAGGTATGGTATAACGATCTTCGCCTTTTGTACAAAGCACTGGAAAAATCAGATTGATAAACTACTAAAAAATATATTTAAAAATGTGGCTTATGGTACTACATTTAACGAAAATAATATTTTGCAGGAATTAGGATTTTGCACATTGGAGGATTTATTTACCAGAACTGTTATTCTGCGGCATAATTGGAGCGATGAATTCAAAGAGGCATACGATGCACCTTGATTGTTAAGAAATAAAAAACGTTTTAAGGTACCCTATTCCACTACTAAGTATGGTGAAGTGAGAAGAAGTGTATACATCCCAAAAATATTTAACGATTTGGCCGATGAATTCTTTTTGGCAACTTCGAAAATACAGTTGAAGAAATTATTGATGAAATGTTCAAATTTAGTCCTGATTTTTACTTAAGTTGTTTATGTGTTTCGCTTTATTTACTATGTCATTGTGTGAATGGATTCCAATGGAAGGGAAGCGTAGCAGAGGGCGGCAGAAAGTTAGGTGGGCGGACGAGATTAAGAAGTTTGCAGGGACAACATGGCCACAATTAGTACATGACCGGGGTAGTTGGAGAAGTATGGGAGAGGCCTTTGCCCTGCAGTGGGCATAACCAGGCTGATGATGATGATGATGACGATGTCTGTTAACGGGTAATACTACCAAACATTCTCCTCAAAGTTGAAAAAGAAAACCTGTTATTAAGTAAATGTCTACCTTTTCACTTTTATGTAAATATGTAGCCACATCGCTGTACCGACTCGGCCGGGCCTAGTCGCACAAGTCCTCGTGGACTTAGACAGGCCGGCTTCATTGTTTTGCTTTTGGATGTGTGTCAATAAATGTTGTTATTGTTATTATTATTATTATTATTATTATTATTAGATTGATCACTGCAACCACATTGAATGTGTTGAACCGTGCATGAGGCGTAATTCTAAATATTCCTGTAGCTTCGTGGGCTCTCACTCTTCTAAAGAGAGCGCCGAGGACGTATGTCTTCTAGACGAAAATGGTACGGTTGTCTCGAACAGTGCTGATGCCATTGTAGAGCATTTCTACTCTGTATATGGTGTAAAAAAAGCTTCAAATGTCCTTCCTTTTCAGTCTGGGATGGTGTGTGCGCTAGCAGTCAATGAAGACCTTGTTTTCAAGTGTATGAAGCACCTCAAACCTTCCCTTTCTTGCGGTTCTGGTGATATTCCTCCCACAGTGCTTAATTAACACGTTTGGAAGCATACTTGTCCCTGTTCTCACAAGCATCTTCAATAGTTCCCTTCAGTATAGCGCGTTTTCTAGCCCTTGAAAGGTAGCATGGACATGGCCCGTGCCCAAATCGAGTGCTAACATGGCATTTACTAACTACCGGCTTACATTCTCTGCAGTGCGTCAAAAGTATGCGTCAATGGGTATTGCATTCCCTGCTTTCTGTTAGTGCTAAAAACATTTTAATAGATGAACAGCATGGCTTTGTATGCCGACGACTTAAAGCTATTTAAGACAGTCAACAGTGTTCACGACTGCATTGACCTCTAAAATGATATTTTATCGCTCTCAAACTGGTGCAGAAACAAAAAGGTACTCTTACATGCTTCCAAAAAAATGGTATTAAGAGACACGCGGAAATCACACAATGCGCAATTTTTATACACCCTTCGGGATGCTCCCCTGCCCAGGGTCGATGAAACGAAAGACTGTGGTGTGCACTTCGACAAAACGCTAAGCTTCTATTCACATGTTAAATATGCACAAAATGCCCTTCATGCTCTTGGAATTGTATGTCGCATATCGCATGATTTCCACTCACCTGTTCTGTTTCTCAAATTGTGTTCTACTGTGTGCCTTCCACTCAGCCCTCTCAACCTTACTTCAACAAACACCTCTAGACTCAAGGCTTAATTAATCAGACCTTTTGTTCCTTTGTAAGGTGGTTTATGGAAACATACATGCTGCAAGATAAAATACTGTCCTATATAAGACTCGACTCCAAAAAAGAAACGTAATAAGAATTGTGCCTGTATTGGCATATTTCAGAGTTCATTTCCAGTGTTTTGTATATATGTAGATAATAATGTATGATTAACTCCCTTTTAAGCTTCCTCATTTGCTTTTTCACTCTTTGTTTCTCTATCTCGCATTGTTTTGTCTACCACATTCGTGTTCTCTGTATATTTTGGGTCACATATTACTTTTTTAAGTACACCAGTACGAAGGCTCTAGCTGTTTCTGGGCACTATAATAAACATTTCATTGATTGATTGAATATTATTGTAGTGTAAAATCGTGTTTTTCAGGTATATACTAGTATATTATTTCGGTGTGGTAGCGTTTGTGTAATATTGTTATAGTGTGAAAATTGAAAAAAGGAAGCATGAATTAAGAAAGTACAATAAAATGCTGTGCGCCTAATCATATGCACTGTGCTATTAATTTCTTCTGAGGTTTAATAATGGCTGGCTGCCTTTTCTAGTGTTGTGCAATAAAATATGCCACAGCAATTGTTGTATGCTTCACAGAACAATTTGAATGTCTTTCTCAGTCGAAACATCACAGTAGGCTGAAAACAAACTGCTATTTTTTTCTTGGTTACTTGAAGTGTACGAAATGTGAAAATAACCTGTTTCTATATACATTTCATTATACATATTATGCAAATGAGTTACCCTGATACATTTGAATAAGCGCTTCAATAGTACGACTTGGCAAAGGACGACTAAAGACACCTAAAAAAAACCTCCGATCCTCAAGTTTGTAGTACTTACCGGTATGTCGTTTCATTAATGTTGAGAAAAACAGACTTCACATGTTGAAACCAGTTACAATAGAACATGGTCTTTACTGATTGAAAGCTTTTCTAGCAATACATACAATCCTGCTCAATGTGAAGGCCTGGATGCGATGGTTATGCTTCAAAACAACATACAAAAATAAATGAGGTGCATGGCAATATTAGACAGAAAGAAGAATCGGGGAAGAGACAAGCTAGGAATTACGGAAATTTTAGCTGTTCTAGATATTTTTTTTTTTTGTGAGTGCTACAGGTATTTCAATTCTTTTTGGTTACTTTCACAGAGCCCACTTTGTCGAGTTTTTTTTTCATACACCAACAAGCATAATTATATTAACATGCATACTTTATCTGTATCTGGTGACTGTATATCGCCGGCTAACAAAAACTAAACGTTATCACTCGACGCAGGAAGCGCCTACATGTACAGGAAGTTTCGCGAATGTTATTGATACTTCTATCCGCTGTCCGGTTGTCGATGAACCTTGTATAATCCGACTGCGTACGCGACACGAATTGTGTAGCACTTTCTGGAAGGCGCGCGAGCACCAGCGAATACGCTGGAACTTTCGACGACTGATGTCTAAAAAGTGACGCGCGCGTTAAAGAGTCCCAGATGCCCAGGTGGTCGAAATTTTCGGAGTCCTCCATTAGGGCGTGCCTCATAATCATATCGTGGTTTTCGCACGTAAAACCCCATAATTTAGTTTAAAGCTGGCACACTTGACCCGCAGGACAGATTTTCAACGATCGTTGACTTTGCGATTGAGTGTTACTTGTTTTGCGGAGCGCGCGTTCGCCCAATACAGAGCTAAATTTGCTACTCCCAGTTTTGGCTCTTCGTCATTTTTCACTGTCAATACCGCGTGATGGTATTTCTATACAAATTTTTCATTGATACTTTGCACGCCTAATTCTTACATAGTTGGCTGTGCTCACCTCGGACGATCTCACCGTCAGCTCATTTCTTCACATAAAGTTTATTCCTACTCCTGGCTGTGCAATGACCTACTAAAAAAATGAAATTATACGACAGCTTTTGATATGACATGGCATTGTCGCGCAGGTGTCCGCAAATCCTTCTTGTAGACAGACGACAACGCGAGCGCAAGTACTGATGTCGATATTTTGTGCAATATTGTTACTTCAAAGGTAAAAAGAAACAGTTGTGGCAGGCGTACATGCGTTATTCCAACTTGATCTTATTTTGCGTCTAAAAGAGCACACAGATCACTAAGTTATTGTTTCAAGCTGAGTTTAGAGCAGGCTGTTGTAGCCCGGGCTTGGACGGTAGAAAACAAAGTGGTCAAGCAACAGTGCGCCGCAGCCAAGGAGCGAGCGTCGGCGCTCGTCAGAGCTTGTGTCTAGTGCATGTGTCCAGTCGTTGCGTGCCCTTTACCCCCAACCGATGCGAAGCGACGCGTTCGCTTGTCGACGCGTGCCGAAACGTGCCGATGCATGCCAGTGGTTGGGCCTTGAGTCCACACCACATGTACAGTCCTCACGGAATGAAACGCGTCAATTTAGGTCTAAGTAATACGCATACTTTCATTTCAACCGGCTGCAGGTCGTGTCACATCGACGTAATTTTGGCGCGTACACTTACATCGGAGTCCTCGGCACCTTCGGTGACCAAATTCCTTGCGGCATGAAATGGTGCTCTCGCGTACTTTGCACGTATGCAGGGTTAAATTATAGGGTTTTACGTGCCAAAACCACTTTCTGATTATGAGGCACGCCGTAGTGGAGGACTCCGGAAATTTCGACCACCTGGGGTTCTTGAACGTGCACCTAAATATAAGTACACGGGTGTTCCATATATATATATATATATATATATATATATATTGAATGCTCCGTGTCGCGTTTCATTCCGTGAGCACTGTACGTTTGCGGCCGCCCGCAAGCTCGCGTCCGCGCCCCCACGCATGCGCAGTCAGTGCGGTACGGCTCGTACGCGTCGAAACGCGGTGCGATCGCGATTACTCTCTGTTATCTAAAGCCCCTTGATAATTTGAAAGTAGCGACACTCTCCTCCTCACGGCGCTTTCCTCCTCGATTCTCCTCGCCCGCCGGCTGCGCACGGCACGCTATTCCTCCTCGGCTCCCGCGGACGGGCCGCAGGATTCTATGGAGGTGTGTTATTTTGGGCCAGTTGCGCGCCCCAGTGGGGTTGAAAATTTTGAGAAATGCTAATAACAGCATCGATAATGCTGGAGGCAACGTTTATGAGGAGGTTGGTTTTTTCTTAAAGCCGTATTAGCGGGGTATACTGGTTTAAAGGGAGTTTTGAGGTGAGTTCTATACTCCAGACAATTTTTCTGCCACACGATCAGACGCTTTACTTCGTGCGTCTGACCTAGTATTGCTTGTGACACATCCCTTTGTGTGTGGCTTATTAAGCGAAAGCCTTAGACCTCTGTTTCAAGGCCCCGTTGTGAGCTACATAAAATATCACGTGACCGAAGGAAGGCGGGAAGCGAACCAAAGCATATGCAGCCGCGTATAAGAGATGATTAATGATTAGCAAAGTAATGATTGATTAGTGATTGGATTAAGATGAATTCGCGTGAATTAAGGATGATTAAGGTGGATTAAACTCGATGAAGGTGCATTAGGGTGAATGAAGGTGGATTAAGGTGCATAAAGGAGGACTAGGTTGGATTAAGGTCGATGAGGTTAATTAGGGTGGATGAAAGTGCGTTGATGTGCATTGAGGACGATCATAGTGGATTATGGTGGATTAAAGTGCACAAAGAAGGATAAGGGTGAATTAAGAGGAATTAAGGTGTATTGAAGAAGATTATGGTGGGCTAGGGTGTATCAAAGTTAATGAGGAAGCATTACGGTTGATCAAGGAGGATTAAAGTGCATTAAGGAAGGTTAGAGTAGATTAAGGTCGATGAAGGTGGATTAGGGTGCATTAAGGAGGACTTTCATGGATTACGGTGGATTAAAGTGAATGAAGGAGGATTGAGGTCGATAAATGTGCATTAGGAGGATTGTGGTAGACTAAGCGGTCTTAATACTCAATGAACCCCAATTCACCTTAGTCCACCCTAATCCACCTTAATGCTCCTTCATCCACCTTAATACTCCCAATCCACCTTAATCAACCTACATCGCCCCCAATGCAACTTAGCCTACCCTATGCGGTCTTAATCCTCCTTTATCAACCGTTATCCATCATAATCCGCCTTAATCCTCCTTCATCCACCTTAATCCTTATTCACGCACTTTTTTCCCACTCAATCCTGCTTAATGGTCCCAATCTACCATAATACACCCTAATCCGTCTCTATCAAGCCTAATCCAGCTCCATGGTCCCTAATCCACATTAATCTACCCTAGTCCACCGAAATCGGTCTTAATCCTCCTTTATCAACCCCAATTCACCTTAATCGACCTTAATCTTCCTTTATCCACCTTAATCCTCCCTCATCCTTGTTCATGCACCCTAATCCACCCCAATCGGTCTTAATACCCCTTTCATCAACACTTCACCTTAATCCACCATTATCCGACTTAATCCTCCTCCACGCACCTTAACCTTTATTCATGCATCTTAATCCTTCGTAATGCACTCTAATCCACCTTAATCTTCTTTAATACACTCTAACCAACCTTAATCCTCCCTAATCCATTTTATGTCAACCACTAATGATTAATTAATTAACTTGGGTAATCATTCTCTTATACAGGGGTGGACATGCTTTGGATCACCTCTGGCCTTCCTTGGGTCACGTGATACTTCCAGTTTACAACGCAACCTTGAAAGATAAAGATCTAAAGGCTTTCGCCTTAAAACTTAAAAAAAGCTCCATTTTGACTAGTTAACGCTCATCACCTGCAATACTACGGGCATACTTGCCACTAATTTTTTCAGGGCGCAAAGCAGAATCAATAATACTGCACTTCCGACTGAATAACAACAGTTAGCGACGTGCGAAGTGATGGAGCCGCCCCAGAATATTAAGCATACTGAGGACAACCGCAACAAAAACGCTGATGAGCAGGCCGGAAGAATGAAAAAATAATGCCGCATTACGGGATGCTTTGCTACGAGCTATAAGAAAGACTCATCAGCTCGCAAACAACGCTGTTCTTTGTCGGAACAAAGTTCTTTCGGCCAATGTCATGCAGCCACTGCTTCCTATGCAAGCCGTCACGCTTTCATTGTGGTATCATAAAAACGGCATAACCATCTTCAGGCTTCTTGCTGCAGTTATATGCGCAACAGCCCGGCATAGCGCTGGCACATAGACCAGAAACACAGCGTACAACGTTCGCTACGCCGAGCTAAAGTGCCGAGCCAGCCGTGCTCAGGAGGAAAATGGCGCGAACGAAAAAGAAAAACACAAGCAAAACTCAAGATCCGCGCGTTTCCAAGGGCAACGGCAGGGAGACCAATCGTCGTGCAGAAAAACGGGGGCAAAACTGGTTGCCGCGGGGGAACGCGCAAGGGGCGAGGAGGAGGCGAGGAGGTCGCGCGGCGGCGGCAGAGTTCAAAGAGTGTCGCTACTTTAAGATTATCAAGGGACTTTACTGTTATCGCGCTTGGGCTGCCTCGCGTCGGCGTGTTGGCTACGCAGCTACGGCGCGGTACATTTAACTATCAGTGAAGCAGATTTATATAATGCAAGAAAGTGCTCAATCATTTCTTTTTCTGGTAATATAAAGTCCAGACCACACGTACACGCTTGCGGACGCGCGCAAGATCGCGTCTACGTGCCTTTCGCCTGCCGCGCGTCGCGAAAATGGTGGTTTGCATCCACAAAGACGCGCTTCCTCGCACGACAGCACGCGTTCGGTGGGCTCACTCATAGACGCTTTGGAAGACGCCACTTCGTACTTGGTTATTGAAAGTGTTTGAAAGTGCTTTCGTGTAACGAAATTTTTGACGGATAATAATATACAGCTCGTGGAGATACTGTGTCGACTACTACCGCCTGAATGCCCTCATAAAGAAAGATGCGTATCCCTTACTGCGGATTGAAGATGCCGTTGACTGCCTTCACTCCGCATCGCACTTTTCGTCAATTCCCCTCCGGTCCGGGCACTGGCAGATACCGATGCACCCGTCTGACAGAGAAAAAACCGCTTTTGTTGCGCCTCACGGACTCTATGAGTTTAACGCCATGCCGTTTGGCCTATGTAATGCCCCAGCAACCTTCGAGAAATTTATGGACTCCATCCTCCGTGGTCTCAAGTGGGAGTTTTATGCGAAGCATATTACTAGAGCTCAACCCAGCTCCTTAGGCGCGGCGGTGTCGCCTTCAATGACCTTTGACTCCATGCCATACCACGTGACACCGTGACGTCACGACAGAGGAGAAACGGGGCTCCAACTCGCGCCGTTGCTCGCGGCGTCGCGGCGGTATATAAACAGCTGCGCTTGTTTCTAGGCGGCTTTGGCTCAACTCTTGCAAGATGGGCTGGGTGAGAATCGAACCAGGGTGTCCGGAGTGTGAGACGGAGACGCTACCACTGAGCCACGAGTACGATGCTTCAAAGCGGTACAAAAGCGCCTCTAGTGAATGCGGTGTTGCCTTAGAAACGAGCTGTTTCTAAGGCTCAGGCGTGCGTCGCTTGCTCAGGCGCACATTTCGTTGCCGCGCCGAACGCTGCGTTGCTCGACGCTCACCGCGTCCAATGCGGGGCGCGTAGTCGCTGCGCCGTAGCCCATTGTCTTACACCCCTTGGCGGGTCGACGGGAACGCTGTCGCGTTCCACTCTTGAAGGCGAAGCAGAGTAACGCATGAGTTGTTTCTTCGTCTAGCCGAACCAAATATAGCGAAGCAACAGCAGTTCACCAGGTTAAACAGTGGTTCAACAACTAAAATAAAGGCTAGTATGCTTCGCATCCTGGGCTTAACCTTAGCTAAGCCACAGCCATTTTCTTTATTTAGATGACGATTATTTTCGGCCGAAATTTCCCAGAGAGAACGCTATTTTTCTAGCTCAACTATTTCCGGCTGCAGAACGCTGCCAGGAGCCTGCTGGTATTAAGTTTCAACGTGGGAAACGATTTTTCGCTACTTCACGAGGAATTTTCACCTGAGTCACGCCGACGCCACGTTAAGACGCTGCGCGTGCTTGGAGCCAAGTCAAGGCGTGCTACCGCCCGCCAGGACGAGCAGTAAGTACCCAAGCCCTACGTACCAATTTTTTGCCAAGCATCGAAGATGTCCTCCGAAGGATTTCATAGAGGTGCGGGCTGGTGCACGATCGGCTCCAAAACCCGGTCCAGCCCCAGGGCATCGAGGCATAGACCTAAGAACGAAGCCTACTGCCGCACCGGCGAGGGAGGCGGTCGACAACCGCCGCGACGTCGGCGGAACGTAAAACAACAAGTACTCAAGGCCAGCAGAATACCGGCCCTCCCGAGGAATGACTTCAAGATCGTCGCTAGACCCAAGGGCGGCCTCAACACCGCAACGATTGGCGCAGTTAGGATTGCGTCAGCCATATACCGGGCTGCAGGAGTGCCAGATTAACACGCCAGCGAAGATACCGTCTGCTCCAACACCCATCAAAACATCGTCGTTATCAGCAAACCCAGTAGCACCAACGTAGAAAAATACAGGAAGCTCGAGGCCATCGGGATCGACGACCGCCAAAATGAGGTCAACGCGTGTGAAACGGCACACGATTCTACGGCCAAGTGGGTCATCCGAGGCATACCCCTCGAAGAAGACGCCAGGACCATTAACTCGAGGATTGTCAACGATAGGAATCCAACAGCTCTAGCAGCCAATCGTCTTAGCAACACTAACGAAAATCATCGCCTTCGAAGGCCTGAAAGTACTTGCTCTCATCAGGTACGGAGGCACTCTGTTTCGCTGTTCGCTGTAAAGGAAACAGGTCGACATCTGTCACCAATGCGGTAGACTGGGCCACCGTATGGATGTCTGCCCAAATACCCAGGACAAGATCTGCAGGGGCTGCGGCGCCAAGAGCCCAGACCCCAATCACCAGTACACCCCAAGATGCCTCCTATGTGGGGAGGAACAGCACACGGCAGACAAGTCCTGCCAAGCAAAGTTCAAGACCCCGTATATCGTCAAGGAACGAAGATAGGAAAGGTAAAGAGCGGAAGTGGAAGCAGAACTCGAGGTGGTCAAGGAATCCGGAGGAAAGCAACCCCCCGCCCTGCAAAAGCCAAGGTCCAGATCCAGAGGCCGGGGCAGGACCAGATCGACGACAGCAACCGGGGCGCCTCGATCCCACCAGCACATCCGGTCGAGGAGCAGAGCCCGCAGACGCACCCTGGGACCGGGCCGAGCCAGGTCGAGATCCAGCCGACGCCACCAAGACACTCAGGAGCTCAAGGCCCTCCCCGAAAAGGTGAGCTGGGCAGACGCAGTCAAGGGCGCGCCAAAGCACGGTGTATCCGGGGTAACTGCCTCAGAACCACGAGTCACCGGTAACACAGACAATGAGATTCTCGCAGAAATTAAACGCGAGAACGCGATGCTCAGGAGCCTAGTACAACAGCTAACCGAAGAGATACACGAACTGAGAAAGGTCGCGCCTCCTGCGCCACCCCCTAGACCCACTCCCGTCAGCACACCTGCTCCGAGGAACAATGGCGAGGAACAGTACAAAGCAACACCGTCCGCGAAAAAGCAAGCTCTGCAAAGCCAAGACAGAAAGCTAGAAAGGTATGTGTAGAAAGGCAGGGAGGTTAACCAGGTGCAAAGCCATGACATCAGCCACGCCGAACAGGCGAGATGGGAAATTAAAGCCATGCTTACCGAACTGCAAAGCGCAATAGGAAATCTCTCTTCGGCCATATCCGGCTTCACAACCTGGGTGGTAAAGCTCGAGGAATGTGCTATGTGGGCACCATCACCACAGCCGAACGCCGTAACTCATGATATAAATCCCGTCATAATGCCAGACGTTCCCATGATGGAACCGCCCCCCGCGCATCGCTCCAGTTTTTCAACAGCTCCTTATTTAAGACTCCAGGGTGGCCAGACTAGATAAGGAGCTATTGGTCTGGCAGTGGAACTGCAGAGGTCTAGCCGGGAAAAGAACGGTCCTACAACAATACGTAAGAGACATCCAACCCAAACCCGATGTGATAATCTTACAAGAAACCATGGGCGCGCCGGCCGACATCCCGGGCTGCCGTGCCCTCGTCCCTAAATTCCAAAAAGATAGAGGCATCGCCACACTAATCAGAAAGGGCCTAGTACCTATAGAACATGGGATTAAAGGTCCGCAGGCCGAGCATATAGAGATTATTCCTAACAGAACGCAAAAGAATAACATCTTCCTACTCAACCTATACGGTAACCCTTCCAAAAAACGGCAGCGTTTTCTGTCCTTGCTCAAAAAGGCTACCGAGCACGCCAGCCTGAACTCGTTAATAGTGGGTGGGGTCTTCAACGCTCCGTGCCATACTTGGGGATACGGCCGCACCACAACCAAGGGCAAAGAGTTATGGCAAGACTCGCAAGACTTGGAATACACGCTCATCACTAATCCGAGCGCCCCAACGCGAATGGGCTATTCGGTTGCAAGAGATACCACACCGGACTTAACAATGATCAAGAACAGAGGGAGCTACCTAGAGAAACACCGTTGAAGATCTAGGTAGCGACCACACAAACATGAAGATCACGATCCCCCGAGCGGAACACTCCCCCCCCCCCCCCCTGATCAACAGCTTCAAATGGACAGACTGGGACCAGTTCCGCAAGCAACGGGACATCAGACTAGACGACGAGCCGATTGACGGTATTAACACATGGATCGCAGACCTAACCAGAGATGCCGGGGAGGCCACGCAAACCATCACGCTCAAAATCCTGGCGGAAAAGATGGACAGTTGCCTCGCCCACCTCTGGAAAGCCAAGAAATCCATACAAACCCAATGGCAAGGCCAGTGGCTCAATCGGAAGCTGTGGAAAAAGACTAAACTAAACCAAACTAAAAGACTAAACTAAACAAGCAAATTGAAGAGCACTGCAAGACCTTGAGCAAGCAACAGTGAGACGAAGTATGCAACGCCGCGGATGGCTAACTCCACAACGGAAGTACGTGGCGTCAGCTGAGGCACCTGTTGGGCGAAACCCAAAGCAAATCCAAGCAAAGAGCCGACATGCAGACTTCTGCACAAAGAGAAAAGGTCGGCGAGCGAGAAGCAAATCGTCATGAAACTCTGCGACGAGTACCTTCCGCAACGACCAACAGTCGGGCACAGCGGCTACACTGGCAGTCCCTATCCCAGGTTACATGAAGACATTAGTGAGGCGGAAATCAGAACGGCACTCCAAGGACTCAACCGCAAGTCAGCCCCAGGACCGGACAAGATTAACAACAACACGCTCAGAAACCTGGACGACAGGTCTGTCACCAAACTCACGGGCTATATGAACAAGTGCTGGAAAGAAGGCCGCATCCCGGAGCAGTGGAAGAGCTCCAAGGCAGTCCTCATACCCAAGCCGGGAAAGCCGTTAAGCTTGGAGAACCTACGCCCAATCTCTCTCACGTCGTGTGTGGGTAAGGTCTTGGAACACGCCTTCCTGATCCATATCAACAGCCATCTAGAAGAGACGGAGGCCACCATGATAGGCTTCCGATCCCGCCTGTCCATGCAGGACGTCATGCTACAATTGAAGAACCATACCCTTGACGACAAGACAAGAGATAGCAGAGCCATCCTAGGGCTACACCTGGAGAAAGCGTTCGACAACGTCGCTCACGAGTCGATCCTGAAACAAATGTCTAATCTGATCCTGGAGAAAAAGGGCCTGCAACTACGTGAGGGACTTTCTGAACGATCGCAAGCGACCCTGATGGTTGGCGACCTCGAGTCCGAAGAAAGGACCCAGGGAAGTGCAGGCACCCTCCCAGGGCTCAGTTATATCTCCGCTCCTTTTCAACCTGGTTAGGCTGAGGCTCCCCAGCAAACTACGGGAAATCAAAGGATCCACCACGCTATATATGCAGATGATATAACGATCTGGGCGGACTGCGGCAGTGACGGCCAAATTGAGAACGCACTACAAACGGGCATTCACAAAGTGGAAGGGTATCTCCAAGAAACGGGACTGAAATGCTCCCCGAGCAAGTGCGAACTATTCCTTTACCGGCCCACGCGCGGAGGCATGCCACCAAAGAGCTACACGGGACCCCAGGAGTACGAGGACATCCGCCTGTACACCCAGGACGGAAACGCAATCCCCAAAGTTAAAAAGATCGAAATCCTCGGAATGATCATTGAGGCTAACGGAGCTAACGGCGAAACCGTGAGGAAGATAGAAGGCAAACTCACCAGCGTCACGAGACTCATAAAGAGGATAACCAACAGACACGCGGGCATGAAGGAAGAAAACGTCATTCGACTGATCCGCTCCTTCGTTGTCAGCCACATTGTCTACGTAGCTGCCTACAACAACTGGCACGTCACGGAAGAGAACAAGATCAACGCGCTCACCAGGAAAACGTACAAGATAGCCCTGGGTCTCCCAGAATCGAAGAGCATCGAGCTCCTGGCCCAGCTGGGCATACACAACGCCCTGGAAGAAATAGCCAAATCACAACGCATCTCGCAGTTCGAACGCCTGTCGACCATCACGGCGGGAAGGCACATTATGAACAAGCTCGGCAAGACGTACCACAATTAGCACGGCCAGAAAATGCAAATCCCCAACAAAATCAAAGACATTATTACGGTAGTAAACATACCAAGAGACGTGCACCCCGATTACAACCGAGGCAGAAGAAAGGCAAGAGGAGCCAAGGCTCTGCTCCATTCACTCGGCAGTAATAGAAACACGCACTTTGTCGACGCAGCTGAATATCCAAACGGCCATAAGTAAACCGCCATAGTCATAGACAGTGACTCCAAAATCGCAATTGGATGCAGCGTACACACCAAACACTCGGAAATAGAGGAGGAAGTAGCGATAGTAAACGGTAGTAAACGGTAGTAAAGAACTACGCCAAAGGTAGAATTTCCAAGGAAACTTTGGCCATTCTGACCAAAGCGGGCAGATGCAAAACCGCGAGCTCGAGGATCGTATGGTTCTCCGCGTACGTCACCATGGAAGGCGACGTGCTCCCGAACCTAAACGAGAGGCGCAGCGGACGGCGCAAGACATGACCCGCCTCGCCGAACAAGGCAACGCGTCTCACACGATAGCGAACACTCCTCGCGCAGGACGGGACAGGCTCCCTAAATACAATGATATAACCAGTGCATATCTAAACGCCACAAGGATATACTCACCGCCGAGTCCCAAATTGAACAACAGGCAGGCCGTCGCCTGGAGACAGCTCCAGACGAACACCATCCCTAATCCATTCCATCTAAAACGTATCTTCCCAGATAAGCATCAGGACGACACGTGAAAATTGTACCACGAAGAAGCAGCAACACTGAAACACATGCTGTGTAAGTGCAATGTAGTTTAGGAAGGATGGCAGTTTCTCCGGAGACCCTATCGTTGAGGTGGGCCGACCGCTCTGCGCAGCTCAGATCTCGGCAACCAGACGTGGGCAGTCCAGGAAGCCCGTGAGGCGGCGTTAGGGCAGGGCCTTGACGTTCCCCCGTGGGAGACCTGAGTCCGGGTCGCGTTAAACCTTGCCGCACGTACAATAAAGTTGTATCCATCCATCCATACAACTTTCCACTGCACAACCAGCGGCTCGGCGTTGTTTTGGACTGCATCCAAAAGGCTGGCCTCATTTAAACGCTAAGTGTCCTTTCGGTAAGCGTCAAGCCCTTGTGCTGGGATATCTCGTCTACAAGAACGGTATACAGCCAGATCCACAAAAGATTTCTGCTGTTCGCAACTTTAAGCAGCCGAAGACAGTGAAACAGAAGTTTCCTGGGCCTTTGTTCTTATTTTCGCAGGTTTATTAAAGACTTCGCCCGGCTTGCTTGTCCACTGACTGACCTGCTCCGCAAGGACAATCCCTACATATGCTCCGCTCAGTCCGAGACTGCTTTCTAGCAGATGAAGTGTTTGCTCACCTCTGGGCCACTTCTCCGCCATTTCGTTCCGGAGGCGTTCACCGAATTGAATACTGATGCAAGTGATGTGGACTTCGGTGCTGTGCTCGTCCAGTTTCATGACGGACGCCATCACATCGTTGCGTACGCAAGTCGTGCTTTGACGAAAACAGAGAGCAATTGTACAGTCATGGAACTATAATGTCTTGCTGTCGTTTTCGCCATCCACAAGTTCGGATCTTATTTGTATGGGCGCCATTTCAAGATTGTCACCGAACATCATTCTCTGCTAGCTCGTTGGACTGCGTGACCCAGCCGGGCGGTTGGCTCGGTGGGCCTTGCGTCTTCAAGAATACGACTTTTCTGTTGCTTGTAAGAGCGGTCGGTGCCCCACAGATGCCGACTGCTTATCTCGTCTTCCCTCTCCGAACGAGGGTACCGATAATGACGATTTTGACGACTACTTAACCACAATCTCATCGGACTTTCCTGACTTTGCAGTCTTCAAGAACGAACAACAGCGCGACCCTTCACTAAAGGCAATTATTGATGCGATCCACAGATCTGAACGGGCTACGCCATTTGTGATTCATGACGGTCTGTTTTACCACAAGAATTATTCAAACAACGGTGCTCCACTGCTGCTCGTCGTCCCAAAATGCCTGTGCCTTGCTGTACTTCGAGCCGCGCACGATCACCTTACATCCGGTCACTTTGGATTCGCTCGAACGCTGCGCAGCCTCCGACAACGTTTCTACTGGCCTCAATCGTGGAAGACAACCAAGCAGTATGTCGCCAGTTGTGATGTCTGCCAACGCCACAAACAACCGACTACAGCTCCTGCAGGAACTTGCAACCCCTTCCCCTTCCCCCAACGCCGAGCAACAGGTCAGAACATTGATTCAGGCCGACCTCCCAGCTTTTCTATCATAACAAACACCTGTATCTCTCTGCAACCAGTTAGACCGCCGCTTCTTTCTCTTCTCTTCCGCACTCCTCCGGTGTGGCGTTACATTTTATATGTAACGCCACACCGAAGGAGCGTGGAAGAGAAAGAAGCGGCACTAGGTTTTCAGAGTGATCGGCTGTTTCGGACTATCCCATGCCTTCTCTATCATTTTCACTGTAAATAAACCCATTCTTCATTCGTAACAATATATTAAGCCCATGTCAGATTGGATTTCGACCAGGATGCTCGACATGTTGAGCACATGCCGATTTAGAGGGACGCATTAAGCTTGTTTGGCACAGGTGGCCGTATGCAGCTTTAGGCTATGTTGTACAGCGCGAAGCGGGACAGGGGACACTGGAAAAAACGAGGACAAGCGCTGGGTCCTCTGTTTCCGTTGTCCCCCTGTCACGCTTCGCGCTGTACCACACAGTCTAAAATTGAAAATCAGCTAGCCCAAATAATCACCCTCCTAAGCAGCTTTAGGGACTCTTGATTTAGCTAAAGCATACAACATTGTAGAACGTGTCATAATCCTTAACGTTTTAGACAGCATGGGTTTCCTTCGGCATATTATAAATTAGATATATGAATATTTAAAGGACAGGAAATTTTATTGCTGCTAACATAGCTTGTTGACGCCAAAATATAATCAACCAAGAGGAATTCCCCAGGGATCTGTCCTTTCATCTATTTCGTTTAGCGTCTCATTAAGCTCAATTTCATTGTGCGATGCCGTACAAGTATATGCCTATGCCGACGAGATAGCATTCTTTGCGTCTGTGAGTGATATTCATTCATTACAAAGAACACTGCAGTCATATTTAAGAACTCTTGAAGCATGGTTTGGGGATATTCGATTGTTGCTTAATGTTAACAAAAGTTTTGATTGTGTTTAAATTGAATGTACCGGTTAATATCTCTATCCGATACCATCAGTAAATAATTCCGCAAGTTGACTTTATCACATATCTAGGTGCATTATACGATGTAAAACTGAGCTTGCGAAATCACAATGATCATGTTAAATCTAGGGCAACACGCGCTGTTTGCATCATTAGCAAACTTGCCCGACATCGCGCTGTGCTACGCAGGGATACTCTAATGATGGTTTATCACACGTACGTTCAACTTATAGTGGAATTTGGGTGCCTACTATTATCTGGAGGCCCAGCATACACAATTAACACCCTGGTTCTTCTAGAGCGGGAGGTTCTTCGGTATTATCTTGGTTTGCCAAAATTGGTTGCAAATAATGCTTCATATCAAAAAGCATGGCTACCTAACATTCCTTGCAAATTCCGAATTATAACAGTAAAAACATCCTCAAACAGTATGAATCTTCTTTGAAACAATCACAATTTGTATTTGTTAGTGAAAAGATGGCATTTTTCGATTAGAATTGGTCCCGCTTACATAGACCTCAGGTTTTGTTTGTACAAGCTAAGCTAGATCCATTAAAAGTTATTGTACGCGAGATTATTTGGCCAGACATGCCCTTGCATAATATAAAGATTCAATTTGAGATATTTTCATCAAATGCCAAACTACTGCCCACTTCATATTTAAATTGAATATTACGAGATCGCTTAATGCAGTTGGGAATATATAATATGATCGCGGCTAATGCACTAATGAGTGAAAAAGCGTGTAGCGTGAGAGAGTGTGGGTATCTTCTCCGAGTCATTATCTTAGTCATATTCATTACGCCTTCCGGATTTCACACCCATATTTCTAGCTGAATTAATCACCATCATCATCATCATCATCATCACCCTAGTTACGCCCACTGCAGGGCAAAGGCCTCTCCCATACTTCTCCAACTACCCCGGTCATGTTCTAATTTCGTCCATGTTGTCCCTGCAAACTTCTTAATCTCATCCGCCCACCTAACTTTCTGCCATCCCCTGCTACGCTTCCCTTCCCTTGGGATCCAGTCCGTAACCCTTAATGACCATCGGTTATCTTCGCTCCTCATTACATGTCCTGCCCATGCCCATTTATTTTTCTTGATTTCAACTAAGATGTCATTAACTCGCGTTTGTTCCCTCACCCAACCTGCTCTTTTCTTATCTCTTAACGTTACACCTATCATTCTTCTCTCCATAGCTCGTCGCGTCATCCTCAATTTAAGTAGAACCTTCTTCGTAAGCCTCCAGGTCAGCCCCGTACATGAGTACTGGTATGATACAGCTGTTATACGCTTTTCTCTTGAGGGATAATGGCAACCTGCTGTTCATGATCTGAGAATGCCTGCCAAACGCACCCCAGCCCATTCTTATTCTTCTGATTATTTCAGTCTCGTGATCCGGATCTGCAGTCACTGCCTGTCCTAAGTAGATGTATTCCCTTACCGCTTCCAGTGCCTCGCTACTTATCGTAAACTGCTGTTCTCTTCCGAGGCTGTTAAACATTACTTTACTTTCCTGCAGATTAATTTTTAGACCCACCCTTCTGCTTTGCCTCTCCAGGTCAGTGAGCATGCATTGCAATTTGTCGCCTGGGTTACTAAGCAAGGCAATATCATCAGCAAATGGCAAGTTACTAAGGTATTCTCCATTAACTTTTATCCTCAATTCTTCCCAATCCAGGTCTCTGAATACCTCCTCTAAATACGCTGTGAATAGCATTGGAGAGATCGTATCTCCCTGCCTGAGGCCTTTCTTTATTGGGATTTTGTTGCTTTCTTTATGGAGGACTACGGTGGCTGTGGAGCCGCTATATATATCTTTCAGTATTTTTACATATGGCTCGTCTACACGCTGCTTCTGTAACGCCTCCATGACTGCTGAGGTTTCGACTGAATCAAACGCTTTCTCGTAATCAATGAAAGCTATATGTAAGGGTTGGTTATATTAATGGATGAACTATCAGCCATTATTTTAGCTCTTCGAAAACTTCCTTCAAATAATTCAACAGTGGTATCGTGATTGAATCACTGGCAGTATGCATGCCACTTACTTCATGTTCAGACACTACTGTAGCCAATACAGTTAAAGGGCAACTCCGGTGATTTTTTTATTCCGACAGATGTAGATAAAATTCGCTGGGTACATTCCTCTGAAAACTTCCGTAATGTCCTCAAAAAAGCAGGTTTCAGTGTTGTATAGATTTTTTACAAATGAATTTATTAGATTGCCTCGAACACCCTACCTCGCCTCCTCCTCAGTTACAAGCCACATTGTGTATGACGTCACAAGTGTTACACGCAGAGCGTGCCGGGATTATGCAGACGACAGCAACGAGAGCGTCGAGGAATCGACGACCGTGAGCTGGTGCATGGCGTGAGAAGTTGCTGTCGCGAGAAGTTGTGTTCCCTATAGAAGTAGGTTGCCCGAACTTCAGCCCTCGCCATCCGCACACATAGTTTGAGCCGATGCCGATCGCGTTCAGCCAAGATTAAGCCTATATGTCACAGTCACGTAGCTCATGCGTCTACTGCTGGCGAGCCTGAGCGACCGACATCATGATGAAGAAAACTCCTTCTGCTGTTCAGTTTTACTATACGGATTTGAAATAAACCATTCCTCATTCCGTACAGTGCACACACAGAAAGCGAGAAGCGACGACACGGAGCAGTATCGACATTGTTACGTTGCCGTTTTCGACGCAAAGCTGCCCGCCGCACTCGCCGGCACTTCCCTAAATTACACGCGACTACGAACAAGGGCTTATTTTTACGTATTGTCTTGCAGACTCATTATTTAGCTTCCGAAGCGCACTGCTCGCCTCGTATCCCAAATGGGCAGCAAACGTATATAGGCCCCTCGATACAGCAGCGTAAACAATTGCGTGGTTCAACTGCCAACGGTGTCTATACTGGCACCGGCGTATCCGCAAAAAAACTACGCGTTCTCGCAAACTCTGCATCAATGTCCACATTATGGAACGTACTGTGTGCATCAAGAGAATACGAAGAATGATAAGTAGGCAGCTTAACAACGCTCCCGTGATAGTCTCCCACTCGCTTTTTTCGATGATATGTGATCGCTCATATCGGTGCGATTCAGAGTGATGCAACGGTGCTTAGATGCATAAAATCTGCCTGTTTTGATATGTTCTGACATTAATTGATGCCACCGATGAGCGGCTATAGCATTATAATATCACAAGCGAGCGAGGAATGATCGCTGTACCTGCCGATCTAAACAAATGCACCGTTCGGTGCTTTGGATTGTCAGCAGCGTTCTTGCGGGATGCAAATGCGAAAAGTCGTGCTCCACATCTTACAGGGAGCATTCGAAGCACTTCCCTGAGAAGGGGTAAAAGGCCTAAAATAGCAAGCAGCACGTATAAAATCAGTGGTTAGGGGTACCCTTGGTCTTCATGTTGCAACACGATATGTAGCGCATGGGCACTGGCTCTCGTGGTGCCGGGTCGAACGCGAACGTCGATTCGTGGCTATTGAATTCGTCAGAATCATATCTGTCAATATTTTACAGATCCGAAGAGCTGAAGCAGCTGACATTGTAACCCGAAGATCCGACGCGGTCACGATTCATCCGAGCGTCTGATCTTCGCTGCCAGCGGACGAGACCGGCATACCTTGCGCGCCTTCCCCGGTGGTGATGATGATGACGGCAACTTCATTGTACGCCGGATAAGGAGGCCCCTACTCCCTGTCCCTTGCACACAGGCCTTGGACGGGGCCGTAACCTCCGCGATTAGAAGCAAGCAAAGAGGTCTTGACTCTTCGCGGCTTCTTCCGCCAGGCTGATGGCGTGTTGCTGTAGAGTAGGGTCCTCCTTCCCCGGTGCACACACTCGTTACGTCGCACGAAGAGATTCGCTCGGCTGCTTGGTCAGGTTTCGGTTTCGTTCTTGCGCCTTTCTGCTAATTTAAAATTATTTGAGAATTTGCGTAACAATTCTACTATCAGACGCGCGACACGGGGGTCTCGGGAACCTAAATGTTCAAATACCTTGCCATGGTCAAAAAATCACCGGAGTTGCACTTTAAATCATTAAACCCTCCAGATTTAGTTCTGATGTCATTGGTATGGGTTCCAGGTCATCGTGGCGTATTCCTAAATGAAATGGCCGATACACTTGCGCGAATATCTCTTGATGGACCGGTTGTATCCGTATTGCCTACTTTGACTTACGTCACAGCGGCTAGGTATTGAAATTTTTCTCTTTTGCAAGATTCTACGAAACTGAAAATTGAAACATCGGAATTTAACCATTTGTCATTTTCATGGGACAATAAACGATGTCCATGAGGAAAATTAGAAATCTTCATAGCAAAATTACACTGCCGCTTCCCACCATTAAATTTTTACCTATGCAGGTCTGGATTGGCACCGTCCTCTCTGTGTGCTACCTGCCAGGAACATGAAAACATTGACCGCTTTCTACTAGAATGGTGTAGATTTAGAAATTAAAGGAAGAAATTCGAATTTTCGTTCCGTAAATGTGGTATTCCTTTAGCTACTCAGAACATCCTCTCCTTCGGAGCTTCTTCATTAGGCTATAGTCACAGGGACGTCTGCGAGAGCATTTGCGACTAGCTTTGTGATATAATAAGGCTACCATCTTAATTCTCGAAATCAATAACTGGATAGCTCCTTAACTTTTTTGTTACCATGCCCATTCAAATCAAACACCGGTGATTGGTGCTTTAGATTGCCAATTTCGACATATTGGAACCGTCTCTTATCCACTTAAGGCCATCCAGTATAGTTAGTACAGGCACTGAACTTGCTGAATCAGTTTAAATTTTCGCGCTCCGGCAATTTTGTAATTTTCGACGTACCTTTTTGCGAACTAATGTGCGTATGTTGTAGTGAAAGACGCGTGGCTGTCACTTTCTACCGCGCTCGAAAAAAAAAATAAAACGTGCCGCTCATGATTACGCCTCACTAGCATCAAAATTTTGTAATGAAATGACTCCCAGCAAGTCAACAATGACATTATATTGCCGGATTTGCCATCCGACAGTGCTGAGTGGTGATAGTTAACCGAAAATGACCTCACCTGTTCACTAGTGAGCTTTGATTTGGAATCCGAGTCGTTTTATTCCGCCAAAGTGTACTTCTGAAGGTCCTCCGCATGACCAACATGTGTACCTGGCTTTTGCAACCAGTCTGCAAAAGTTTCAGTAAGGCTTCTCTCGTAAAATCCAGGCAAGGGGCGCTGCCGGTGTCACTGCGCACTTGTCGAAACTTGCTCCCATGGCGTCGTCCCACGCGGCTGCATCGCGAAAAAAGAGTCGTGCTCGAAACTATGCTGCACCCGAACTTGAATTTAGGGATGAAGACTCGAGTTATTATACCAAAGATGACAGCACAGCACATTCAAGCTCTGACGGCGACGATGTTTTGAGTCAGCATGGGACATCCACAGCTGTTGAGCTGCGAGTTTCCTTTACGGCCTTGAGTGGTCTCCTTCCATGTGCGCGCTTTTCTGCCGACCTTATAGCACGACCTGAAAACTCTACTGATTATCCTCAGGGGGCACGATTCGCTTGGTTATGATGTGCTGCCAACGGCAGCGAAGTAACTTCCGTTCGCGCCCCGAAGGCTGCCCGTAGCACATCGCGGCCCAGCACTATGGATCAGCGCAAGAAAGTTTACAACGGCGTGCGATTTCTTTCTACTCTTCATCTCTGCAGAGGGGATAAAGCCAGTCTGCAAAAATGCAAACACATATGCTCGGGTGCATAATCATGTAGTTACCCAGCTACGCTGAGAGCGATCGGTCCTGGAAGAGGTGCATGGCTCTAGACGAACTGGTCAGGTACGTTCCTAGGACTTCTCGTAGGACCATCCTCAGAGGTTGCCGAAAAGGTGGAACTGCAATATGTTTTACAAAGACCACAAAGTTGAACAAAAACCAGACGTCTTGTGGGAAAAGTTCGGAGTGCACCTATGCTTCAAAAAATCAAGGAACTGCTTCACCGCATGGCATGAGCCATGAACTGGTCTTAATTTCTTTTTTGTATTCGAAGAACGGCGGTGTACTGAGCATTTATTTTTTCACACGTTATTGCTGGGTTATTTATCTTTGAAATGTATATTCTGAATTTGCCTTGATATTAATGATCTTGAAGACATCATGGTTCTTATTGTTCGCAGCAAAAATGTGGCTTTCTAGAATTTTGTATGTTCCACCTAATAAATTCTTTTTGTCTGGCAACGTATGTTTCTGAAAAGAGCATTTCATGTTGCACAATATGCTATGCCTCAATGCTTGCTTGAATATTATTTGTTGTTGTAAACAATTTGTTTTCCAAGACCTGTAAGAAGGACAATTTTCTCGCGGTATCGGAAGAGTTAAATTGCTCATTGTGTATTCAAAATTCTCCTAATATCGCAACAAAATAGCTGCTTATGCGTAATTACAATTACTTTTACTTCGGTATCTGTCAGGTAAATCTATTTCCTAATCATCATAAAGGTTATATCTCACCCTGATTTACTTTTTCGTTTAAGTTTTTCTCACTCCCCCTTCCCTTTAACCTTTAACTACCGGCTTCTTTGCCGATTCCCCGTAGGGGCTAAGGGCCACAAATGAGGAACAAGCAAGCAAGAAGGTAAAGAAGGCCCAGTTAGACAGAACGAGCCCCTCTTTGCCGCACTGGATTACGGGCATTCAGCTTCCCCTGGCATGTCCGGTGGTGTCCCTCTCGGCTATGCGAAGTTTCTGTTACCCTCTAACGATGTCAAATACTGCAATTAAATCTACACATGAGTATAGATGCGCTTTCGCATCACCGAACCTTTGTGCGTCATGTGGGGATATAGAATCACTGGACCATTCCCTCCTCTATTGCCAAAAATATAATTCCGAAACGAAGACATGCTTAGAGCAGCCCCTATTGCGTGTGTGCCTTCCCCTCTCGATGAATAATATTTTATCTTTTGGCGCGATGCCCTTGGTCGAGCCCGAAAGAAGCGTGTAAGATTGTGCGGGAGTACGCCGTATCTTGTCTTGTCTTGTGTCCCAGACAATGGCGCATACCCACTATGGGGGATTGGCCAAGAAGCAGGCGGTTTTTCGTATGCTTAGTAGTAAAGCCAAACTAGATTTAAATTGTGGAGCATGAGACTAGAACTGTAATTTAGACGTATGATGAAAATATTGTGAATTTTGATAAAGTAAGTTAACGTAAATAAATGAAATAATAGAAAATATTGATAATTTTAGAAAGTCAGCAAGGTACTCTTTTTGTATCTCTAATAAAATTGTAAATTGCAAGAAAAGCATCCCTGTGGCTTGATCCCAGTGAGGTCGCACCAAAAGAAAGAATGGTTGGTATCTACAGGGAGCCTCTCATCTTAAACACCTCTTTCTCATTAGTCGCACCACATCGCGTTATTTTCGTAATCTAGCATCCCCCTTGCTATTGGCATAACTATATTCACGATAAGAAAACAAAAGGGAAATAATTTATTATCGCTATTAATTAAATATAAGAAGCGGTACCTTCAAATTATGTTTCAATCGCGAACCGTGGCCAAACCCCTTCTCGTGGGCACGCGCCATAAGTGCAAGGAAGAAGCAGCAGCAGCACGCGGTGAACGCGGCCCTTGACCGGTTTTTTCTACTCGGGCGCATCTTTTCTTCACGTAGCCGAAATCATTGCACCCGTCGCGTCGCCTTCCCCGCACGATGAGCACGGTCAGGTACGTTTGGCACAGTTGCCGCACGACGTGGCACAAGTGGGCCTTCGCTGAAACCGTAGCTTGCTTAAAATATTTCTCGGTTTGGGTTCTGTGGTCCGTTGGTTTTCGTATCGACATGTCTGCACAGCGCAAAGGACGTGGACAGAAGAAAGGAGACAACACACAGTACAGCGCCTGTGTTGTGTCCTTTCTTCTGTCTTCCTCTTCTGCGCAGCGCCGACGTATCGATATTCAATCACAAATGCGACCAAGCTTTCACTTTATCATGGTTTCGGTGATATTGAGAATGAGAAGGCGGTTGGCTGTAAGCATTGCGGGTTTCAGCGATCGATATCTAGATATCGCAGTATCTCCGATGGGGCCGAAGGCGAGCTTTACTGGCCAAGAAGGGAACGGGGCCGCGGCTAGTGCAGAAAAGAGACGATAATGAGAAAGCAAGAATAGTTGAAGCACATGTTTTTAACTTTTTATTGAGGAGTGTTACCTTCAGGCAATATACCAGAAAGAAAGCATTTTTTTTTATTAGCTAAATGACAGGTTAAGATGGCGTAGGACCTAAGTATCTCACAAGCACTTGGCGATGATTTGGCGCCACCCTAATTTAGAAAAAGACGCCCTTAAAATCACCATCATCATTGACACCAACCTTTATTCGTAAACTTTTCTACCATGTTGTCGCGATTTCGTGACATGCCAAATTTGCGCTCTGTACAGACAAACACAATTGCGCTAGAATTTTTTGTTCAAGCAAATTATTGTCACTACTGATGCTGGACACAGTATTACCAAAGCGACCAACCAATGGCAATTCTGGCCCTGAAATTTTAAATAAAAACGGGGAGATTAAACTAGTCAAAGCCTGATTTTGACGTCCTCTATAGACATACTCCAAAACAAGTGAGCATATCACGGCCTCTGGCTCAGAAAACTATCCTCAAAATGGGGTTAATTTATTTATTTTGGTAATATGCGACTGCAAAGGTACCACGAAGAGGAGTGCAGTTAAACGATACGAATAACATCATTAGTGAAGGTAAAGCGTCAGTGATGCAATCATGAAAGAAGGAACGTGGTTCCTTTGATTGCCGGTCCAATCGATCAAATAATCAAAATGCACGCTATCCATGCGACACTTCGCAACACGCATTTTTAAAGCGACGACCACGGCGAGACGAAATGCGTTTAGGTTCGAGCAAGAGTTGATTTTTCCATTGTTGAACTAGTATGATAAAGCTTGCGGAACTGACATAGAGCCACGGAGACAGCCTGGCATAACGAGGCCGCGCTCGAGCCGCGGAAATCGGACGCTCTACCGTCTAGCGTCGCGGCCCAGCCAGCGCTACCGGCGGCGTTCAGCTCGCTTTGGCACGACCGACGTGAGAATAGAACATGCCACATCTTACGCCGGAGCCGCTTGACCAGGAACAAGCGTACTCGCGGGCTAGCTTGGCTGGCCGGCAGCATGCCGACCTATGCAGTTCACTAGAACTTAAGGGAGGGTGCCGAGTTTGCACTGCCCTGCGCCTTAGCCAAACAAAAAACAAAAACCAGCGATAATTACGATACTCCCTAATGCAAATCTTGAACGCAGCTGTTTAGGTGTTCTGAATTGGCGGTATACTCCGGCAAAGATTCTGAACGACAGGGTGCTCCCGGTGCCGGCACTGAGCCACTGCTCGGGCAGCTTGTTTAGCATCAGCGGCAGCCGAAGCATTTCCTCCGGTTGCGTCACTCATTGTTCCGAAACAATTAGCGTGGACAAGGAAACGCAGGACTCACGCGGGGCGCATTATCGAGCCGCGGTGGCACCGGGGGCGAAGTAGCGCATGCGCAGTGGGTCCGAAGCCCACGTTAGCGCTTTGATTTCCGCACTGGCCGCATACCTGGTCGCCGCCAGCACTCCGCTTTCCTCCTCATCCTTTTAAGTCATACCCTCCTATGCTTCCCGCTTCACGGTTCAGCTGCACCCTCCTCTCCGCTTTCCTGCTCGCGCCTCCTCCCTGTCGCCGCTTTTTTTCATCTCCCGCTGCTCTCAGCGTTCGCTCTCTCTTTCGCTGCGCTCGTTCTCTCGGCTACGCCAGGAATGCGTCTAAGAGGTGCGCTCTAACAGGGCTTGCTCATCGCGCACTTGTGCGCTTGCGTTTTGGCAACAGCTAGCCGCCGCGTTGCTGCACGTTGAACGTACCGAACCACACAGGGGGACATATTCGGCGATGCTGGTGTCGCCGGCGTAACTATCTGACTCCGCCGCAGCCGCTGCCTGGCATGCTGTACTTCGTTTCATACATCAGGTGCAACGCTGTGGATACTCGAGATACTTTCTGCAGTGGCTGCGTTCGCACTTACAAACAGTTCGGTGTCTTTTGACCGATTTTGGCGAAAATGTTCTTTATATAGGGTCAGTTCTGAAAGAAAATAAAAATTTACCCTTAGAAACAAACAAACCATGTGCTCATTCGGCTGCTAACACGTTTGTTTATACCAGTTTGCTTTTCGTTGTTTTTTATTTGCAGCCCGTCGCGGAAGCCTCACGTGCATGCTCGTGCGAGCGAACGCCACTGGCGCGCAGCGAAGCATAGGCGAAATGCGCGGAATGATCAAATTTGGAGACCGCACTACTTGCATAGCTTCCATGGCGTTGCACTTGATGTACGAAACGGAGTATAGAAACGCCAGACTATATATGCGCTATACATGCGCCGCACGATCACACGAGAGCAAGGTTAGCATTAGCTGAAGAAACGCTGGCATTAGGGTAAATATTGGAAAGTATTAAGCGGCCAGCGCGGTTTTTTACTGCCACAAGAGCGTCAAATTGCGATGTCTAACAGAAAACGCGTACTCTAACTTAGATTGGGCAATGCGCTTGCAAAGTGTAAGCTTAAGGTGGGAAGCAACAGAGGTGAACACAGAGCGCAAGAAACATTCGAAGATGACCTGCCCACTAGCCCATATTGGTACCCACTACCCCCGAGAAGCTTACGTGGCTGCATCCCTACAGACGAAAATTTCCTGTTTTTATTTGCGCAATATATTACACAGGCTGCCAAACGATGGGGGTGGTCGGCCTGCCAATTAATGGTTCTTAAAGTGTTTGACTGGGCATGGATAAAGACATTCATTGGTGCTGGACGCACCTTTCTTGTGGTCGTAATAAGCGCCCAAATGTCAACCTGAGGCAGCAAACGCTGTGAAATCTTAATCTTAGAATCTGCTACATTTTGGCGTACAACTCAAACGTTTTTCTTCAGACAAAAAATATATTACGGCTATAAAATTCATAAATCACGACGAAACATTGGTGTATGGGTCGAGGATGAAGATAAGGAAGAAGCCAGGCGTTCATAATATAGTCTAAAGGAGATATGACAGGGGCTGCTGCACGCTTCATTTTCTGTATATTTCTCGCGATCTCTCGAGTGGTCGCAGAATGTTGTGAACGATTAGTTTAACTTTGTGCAAACAAAGCGCGATGATCGTTAGTGATTGACATCGCGCGCGTGTTTGCTTTCACTTCTTCCAGCACCCGTCGCCCTACGAGGTACGTCCGGCAGGAAACGAATTCGACCGTACACGTCGCCGGAAGCTCGCTGTAAGTGAGCGAACCACTTCGCTAAGGGGGGCCAGCAATTTATGTACCACACCGGCCCTATTAGATTGTTGCCGACGCAACCACTTTTTCCCGGATTTGATGTTTTACCTGCAAATAAATTCTATTTATGGATACTGGCACAGCGAATATATAAAATAAACTCCGCAGTATTTACACACCTGTCTTGGCCCAATATGATATCCGTACCTCGAAACGCAGCAAAAAAAAAGTCAGAACAAATTATGGAAAACAATATCTGGAATATCAGGTAATAGACATGTTAAATAACTGTGCTTCTATTTTGGATTTCTGCCTACCCAGAAAAACGTTCAAACG
Source organism: Dermacentor andersoni (assembly GCF_023375885.2). NCBI lineage: Eukaryota > Metazoa > Arthropoda > Arachnida > Ixodida > Ixodidae > Dermacentor > Dermacentor andersoni. The sequence goes on along the minus strand of NC_092818.1, from coordinate 46,484,104 downwards.
TGAACTGCGGGCAATTTTGTTTTCCGCTGAAATTGTTAAGCAACAGAAATAAATGTAAATTTCCGTTTCAGTTGTTGACTTACTTTTACGTGTTTTTGTGATATGAGCGAATCTTCAACGTGATTTAATTAAAAAAAACTGTCCATAGTGCTTAAGTACAGCCATATTGTATAGGATGTATGCGTGTACTATTTGTAACGCAGCTTCTCTTTTTTGTACCAGCTCTCTGCTGAGCTGCTGTACACTGCTCCTTTTGATACGGGGGCAGAGACCTCGTCACACAACCGTGCCTTTAGCCTCTGCCAGCCGCAGGATGATGGGATTTTCCTGCAAATAAAAACTGACTGACTGACTATTTCTGGGGCAATGCAATGACTGCCGTCCAAAATTGTCAGTCACGTAGCGATTGCACAACAAATTGCGTAGCTGCTACAGGATAACGCTGCATAAATGTATTTTCGTTAGAGGTTTTATGTCTGATATCACGGTAATGTGTATATAGCTCTACGCTGAACGTACTACATAAGCGAGCGCGATTGATATTGTGCGTCCCGATGAAGATAAAAGCTGCGAAGCGCTGCTCAAGCCATAAGAGATTAATCTTTTGTTTATCAAGGATATCGTAATATATAATATACATGTAGGCGTTTATCTATTCGCTATTGAAGCGTCTTTTTTTAGTATAGAATTGAATTATGAGGTTTTACGTGCCGACACCACGATTTCATTGTGAGGCACGCCGTAATGGGGGACCCCAAAGTAGTCTCGACCTCCAGGCGATCTTTAACGTGCCCCCAATGCACGGGACATGTGCGTCTTTCATATTTCGCTCCCATCGAAATGCGGCCGCCGCTGCGGAGATATGGCCACGCGTTTTCGTGCTTAGCAGCGCAACACCATAGCCGCTAAGCCACCGCGGAGGGTGGGGCGTCATTTATATCCCAATTATTCGCAAGGTAATTGATTCCAACCTCCCCCAGCAGTTGCTTGGGCGTTCGGACACGGTTAAATTCAGCCATGTTGTCAAAATATACCATGTAGAGGTCTCGAGCCACTCAAAGAGGCCATAGCAGCGCCGTGGGCCACTCAGAGGATGTCAAGCTGGCGAGTTTGAAAACGCGGCTGAATTCGACGGTATTCGGAAGAGCACGAATAAATTGCGATCATTGTCAGGCAGCGCCGACACTTTTTTTTTACGCACGGAGCCTTTAATGGTTCAACGCACCGAAGACATTGCATATAACACAAGCAGAACACAGAACACCGTAGAGGACTCCGGGAGAGCCGCAAGCTCGCATACACAGAGAACACTGATGCACACTGCCAAGCTACGAAGGACACCGTAAGATGCCCTTGTTCCTCTGTTCGGCTCATTCCCGCGATGGCAGGGCTGCTTGTAAATGCGAACTTTCTTTGCATCGTAATAGAGTACTGAATAGTGCGTGAACGCAAGTAAATTACCAGACATTGTTGCAGTTGTATGACTATCTCAAGAACACCATAACAAGCACTCCAACCGGGATAGTTGGGACGAATCCACGACATCGAGTAGCGCAAGAGAGACGAAAGTGCCGTCGAGTTCTTGGTCGTTCGTCCCTTTTGTGCTACGTGAAGTTAAGAACAACAATTTGTCCTCACCTGTGTTTACCGAACGCTATAGAGAGATGCGACACGCAGTTTTACACGATCTTTTTTGCCTATCCTAAGTGAACTTTCAGCTGTTAGCATCCTATTGGTATATATCAATGTCAGGAAGATTTTTTTACTCCTTCAAAACTTCACGACGTATATTCGTCAATTCTCGTTCGCGTTAACAGCGTGAATGCTGTTCACACCAATGTGTGGACTCGAAGTGAATAACATGTGTCGAACATGGGATGTCTCATGCTGGCGCGAATGTGTCGACAAGGGGAATAGGCCTGACTTGAAAAGAGTACTTGACGAGGAAACGTTGCCTCAAGCATGACATGTTCTATGTTCGACAACTCTTAATCCCTTTATTAGCAGCCTATAGCGTTGAGCGAACAAGTTGAAGATCCTCACTGTGATGCAGACACGGAAGTATTGAAGTAGGTTCACGAATGCTTTTGCGCTTACTTATGGGTCGTCCCTTAGACAGAGTAACTGTTCGGCTAGTTGGTCTGACATATTGACTGAAAAACTGAGCGAGAGTAATTTAGGCAAGCAGACATGGAACAGACGAGGACAAGCGCACTGGTCCTCGTCTGCAGCATGTGTCATTGTCTAAATTATTCGCGTATAGTTTTACATTCATTCATTAAGAGCTGCTTCTGCCTAAAATTTAGTATTTATTTCGCAGGAGACAGACGGGGGATTCCCTCGACTACCTTGTCATCTGCGCCGTTATAATTGCTGCCGGTAAGTGCTTTGATTAGAGGAAACATTTCGTATTCTTACAGTGCGTCGTAAGCGTAGTGCTTGGCTGATTGCGCTGGTAGTGACAGGCCAGACTGTCATGACCACGTAACGAGACATTGATGTGGACGCTGGCAATAGCGTTTACCGCCCACCACAGCAGACTCATGTGACTTGGCCCACAGCCCAATTTTCAGCGAAGCTGCTTATTTCTGACAGTTGCATTAGGAATTTCGATTTCGTAAAATTAAACTACACACTTTTAAACGTTGCCCGCAGATAATTGAAGACGCAAGTTTTATTTCGTGCAATTTTTAGACGGTGGCACACTTCATTCTCCCAGGACAGGTGAAAGCCTACGTATGACGCTTCGCTTGCGTATTAATTTACCAACGTGTACACAATAAACATTGCACGAACATCAGACATTATGTTCTCTACAAATGTAAAGTTACTATCACCATTAGTTCTTCGAGGGCAGGCAGTGAACATCGTAAGCCTTTAATACAACGCCTCTCAACCAGCTGAGCGCGACTGTTTCGCAATTTTCAATTATCACCCCAAATTACCATAGACAATTCAAAACTTGCCATCTTCCATGACACGTCACTAACCCCCCCCACCCCCCCCTTCTATTTCCTTGAAAAGTAAACTCGGTGGGTGGTTTAGATTTGCCAGGGCATGTTAAAACACGCACTTCACGCTTTCGAGCGCATTGTGTCACACAGACAGCTTGGCTGGATATACGTATATCGACAGGATAGCGTCAATAACTCACCACAGAAGAAAAACAATACAATGGCCATATCATGCTCGCATGTTGCAAATGGGATATTTCACCCGATTAGGCCTATTTGTTCAAAAAAGAAGCTGCGAGGCTCCTCGCGTGGTCATGACCAAGTAGGAAGTTAACTGGCATTCCATACGGGTTTCTTGTTTACAGAAATCCCGTATAGTTTCCAAAACAATTTTTTTAACTTTCGACTTCGTCATTGACGTTCCGTGTTCCCAGAATAGTGAACAAGCTACCCGCCTGATTCTGTATGGGCAAGGTCACCTAACTTTTGACTTTATCAGTTACCTGAATCGTTCGCATTTTTTCTTTTTGCTATCATGTTACCCAAAAAAGGGGATTTTCGGTCAAACTCTTGACCACACCTTTTACTTGTGCCACTCCAACGATGACCTGTCCACCTTCTTCCATCGTGACCCAACGCAGTGTTGTTGAAGAGAGCGCAGCGCCAGATCCACGTCCCGTACACGGTGTTCATGTTGCTCGCTGGCGTATGGTTCTCCTACCAAGACCTGCAAACCCAGGGCATTGGGTCTCTGTCCAACTGGTTGCGAAACATCAAGTTCCACGTGCTCATGGTGTTCGTGCCGGCGGCAACGGTCTACGCCACTCAAGGGATCAATCATTTCATATTTCGAAGGTGGGTCCAAGCCGAGGTGCAGAGTACTCTACGCAGAGCATTTCTCTAGTGCATTAAAAGAAAAACACGCTTTCTTCACTACATATTGTCAGCACGCAATAAAAAAGGAAAACGAAATTCCTGGGACACATTCCGGTATGCGCTTCGCTGAAGTGACGAGCAGTACATTTGGAAAAGTATGCGTGGTAATTTTGCGTTCTAAACAATCGCTTCGGCTTGTAAAGGTCTGAAAACCATAAATATCGATGGTAGGATTAGGACGTAACTGCAGTGATTGTCGAAAGAAAGAAAGAAAGCTTATGATGAAAAACGAGCTTCCAGGGTTTAGTGGCTCTAGATGGGTTACACCCTCCAACTAATTTGTTGCAACATTCCTACTATGGTAAATACCTCGCTTATAAGTAATATTCATTCGATCTCCTGTATGATCTAGGTTCGCATTTTTTTTGTTTTAGGATCTTTCATCTGCCTCTGATTGGGTGGCCTTGCATTTTTTATTACTCGCTTTCTTACTGATTTCCGAAATTTCTATGAAATTATTGTAAGCACGTTGAACACTTTGGTTGGTGCATTCAATCGAATTTCTATTTTCTTGCAGACTGTTATGGTATTCATGCACATAGTAGTTCGTAGATTTCTCTCTTTCAGACGCTTTGTACACAATTATGTACATTAAAATAGGGTATCAACAGCAAAATCACTTATGAAAGTAATCCAGAGAAAACATGGGGAAGGCATTAGATATAAATTAGAAACGATGAGCAAAATGAAAATGAGGTGAAAGCCACGGAAGGCCAATGTTTCGACGAGTGGACTTATCTTTTTCAAGGTGACATGCACTTTCCTCGGCACAGTATATATAGGTACGGTTCTTCTGAAGGGAAGAGGGGGTAAGGCGGGTGGGCGAGGCAACGAACGAGGATGTGTTAGTGGCGAGGGTGTATAAATGAAAAGAAAGCTGTGCAATTCAAAGTTGGTGGAGGAAAGTGAGGTAGCCTTGTATGTTGGCCGGTTGACGTGGCAGTGAGGGTTCCTTCTTTCTTAGAAGGGGCCTGGATGACGGCAAGGGGGGGGGGGGGGGGGGAGGCGGTTATCTGCTACCGGTTGGAGGTCAGTTTACTATCGTCTTTCTGAAAGAGAGAATAAAAGCAGCGGCAGAAAATGTTGCTGGTGAAAAAAAAAATTGAACAAATATATAAACAAAAGAACGAAAGCAAGGAAGAAAAAAGAACTGAGCAATCAGATTAGAAATAACTTTCTGCGGTGCTTTTAATTTTAAGGTCACTTTGAAGGTGCCGGCAGGTTTCGCACATGGGTCGAGAAGATGATTTTTTTACGGGGAAATGATGTTGGCTGATTTTTGCGTGCACTAACATGTCTGTAAAGTTTTTGCTACTGCTAGCAGAAAGAAACTATCAAAAAGTTCCTCTCAGCAAGGCTTATGACGTCACGTCAAGATTGGAGAGGCAGTCAGAATTAGCTAAGAGACCGCCTACACCACAATCAGAGAGACCACCAGCATTTATAACAAATTATTCTAATGCCCTCTCAAACATCAACGACATCCTACGAAAATACCACCCAACATTATCATGCAACGAGCGTCTAAGGAAAGAGTTCCCTTGTGGCGCCAAGGGTGACCTATCGTCGCAACAAAAATTCGACCGTGTAGCCAGAATGAGCTTCGCAGTTTTGTTAGCCTCGAGTCGTGCTTCCAGCAATTCGTACGCGACTTCACGACTATTTCGGCCCCTCTTTGCAGCCATCCGACTACCTGAACTCCCTTTGTGCGTTCTGGTGATTGTAACGCAGCCTTTGACACTTTAAAGCAAGTCCTCACCTCAAGCGCAATCTTGCGTCACTTTGGTGAAGCCGCCCAGTCTATCATTCACATTGATGCTAGTGGACACGACAGAGCAACCCTTTCACACATACTGCGCCGAACAGAGCGACTAGAACGCACAAGACACGGCACATATAGTGATGATGTTTCGACATTCATTCCAGTGCCAGTGAATGACTCTCTGTTATACGTAATTCAGCAATAAATTTCGATAGAATACTTATTCGGGTATAGTCACCTGATAGGCACAGCAGATCCACACAGACCTGTTAATATAACACCGCACTATAATGAATTCGCTTGACTAGCGACTTTCAGTTACCAAGACAGTGGCGACGGCAATCTAAGCCTTTCACTTCGAAGCCGTAGCGGATGGCGCTTCAAGAATCGCTGAAGTTTATAAAATATATGTTATTGAGGTCGATTCAACGTTTTCTCGCCTAATTTCGTGCACAAATGGCAAACAATCTGCTATCCGCGGCGTCCGTACACCGCTGCAAAGAGGGTATACGTGCGACCCGGCGCGTGGTGTGCCGGCGGCCGGACTTGAGGCCGGGTGTATAGTGTAGGGATGAATCTGACCGGGACGCTGAAGCCACCGCTGTCGAGCAAGCCTTCGAAATCGTTGTACCTTCCTGTCCACAGACTAAATGTATTCGGCTACGTCGAGGACGTCGGTCGTTGCTACACGCTGAGCAGCTGCGTGCGATTTGTAAGGATATTGGAGGAGAGCGGACGTAAATACTAGCATTGCATCCAAGGAGGCTGTGATACAAGTGACTCGCCATGACGTCAGGATACTACTACATACGAGAACCAAAGATTACTCACCGCGGTTGGCGAGACTCGCCCCGCTCACCATTGACGATATCAGAAGACTAACTGCTTGTGTCTGCTGTGTTATATCCACCTCCAGGAGAGTCGTAGTAACGAAGATTGTTGCGATACAGTCTACTAGGATACAGCTACTACACCATACGTAAATACAGTTGTTGGAACGTAACCGTCGCGACAAGTGACCGGGAAGGATAGCTACGACTTTGGAGTGTGCCGTCTCTCCCCGAGCGCCTCTGCTGCAAACCTGTGTCTGCGCCATGCTAGCCGTGCTTTCTGCTAAAGAGAGGATGGTTTCGCCCCATACCGACGTTCGAGTTCGACAGTGCCCTGCAGCTTTCTAGAATCCCGGCACTCGAAACAGTGCACAACGCTGCCGTACTCATGCGTGTCCCATATTAGCTTGGACTCCCGTTCACGTCTGGGCATATCCGTTTGCCCCGTACATTTGTGCCTTTCATTACGCTTTTCGTGCTCTGTTTCAATTGTTTCAAGACACCGCCATCCGTACGCGCAAAACTGCAACGCGGAAGTCAGCAATTTGTAAACGTTTTTTTTTTTTCAAATTTATTTTCTGGATAATTATTGTTTGTCCGTTTGCTTGTACCACGCCTTTTAGGAAATGCATATTCTATTGTAGGTCGGTGCTTCCTGTCTCTGTAGTGTAGTGAGCGCTACACGATGCATCACGGAAAAGCCGCCGCTGGCGGTCGGGGACGCAGACGAACCGGCACGCAAGTGACGCTGGATATACAGCTCTATATCTGGTTGCATGGCGCGCTCGAGCGCCTCCTCGCTCTGATTGCAGGGTTTGTGTTCCAGCTATGAATTTGACGGCGTCGCTTGCGGCGGTGATGCGCTCACACCTCCCGCTACGCGCCGACGGCGCCAGCAAACGTACTTTGCTTTCGCTTCGAAGCCATCGCGGAGGGCGCTTCAAAACGGCCACAAATGCTTTCATTTGAGATAGCTGATAACGTGCCTTCTCCCCAACATAATTTCACGCATCAAAACGAGAAAGGCTGGCTGATATCTGCGGTGTCTAAGCCGAGATGTCTGAGTACGGGCTTATCTCGCTGTGCGTCAGCAGCCGTGCGCTGCTTTCGAGTTGAACTATTCTCGTATCGCAGCTCCCGTTCGAGCTAGAGGTTTGACACTGGTGGTCGCTTGCCATGAAAGGTGTAGACCTCAGGTTATGCTACTTCTTGTCGAAAAGAAGTTAATTTAGCCGATGTTGGGGTCACCGCGGTAGTGGCAATGCAAGATACGCACGCAAGGGAAAAACGTCCATTCCCTTTTGATTGCCACAAGAGGGCATGACATGTGAAATGTGTGTGAAGGAGGAACTTACCGGCCTGAAGGAGGAAGACGGCTGGTTCCTCCATTCTCGCTCCCTTTTTTTAAAGAGCGTACGCAAACCGCACCCTTTCTGCTGCAGAACTAAATTGCACATAAGCGAACAGGAATGTCTCGCCATTGTTTGGTCGATTAAAAAATCCCGTCCATGGCTGCACGGCCGCCATTTCACTATCGTGATCGACCACCACGCTCTGTGTCGGCTGTCGCCGTTAGAGAACTTGACTGGTCGCATCAGCCGCTGGATTCTCTATTTACAGAAGTTTTCCCTTACTGTCACGTACAAATCTGGGAACAAGCATCAATATGAAGATGCTTTATTTCGCTGTCTGCTGCCGCCGCGTCCTTTACCTCTTGTTTCTCCGCTAGTACTTCGACAATATGTGGCTACTCCGGAAAGCAACGCTTCAGCACCGGTAGGCGCACCATGCCTCCATTTAGGCCAAATGATTTCATATTGCATCAACGCAATGACTCGTTCTGACACTCTCTTACAGAGCAGCTCAGTGGCCCAACACGTCCACCAAACAATCGCTTGCGACGCCAACTTGCTCGATTCAGGCTTCACGTTAGTGTCTTGTACCGCTACATTCTCCTCCACTCAGGTAACCGACGGGTGTCTGTTATTCCACGTTCTCTTCGTCTCAACGCCTTAGGAGCATGTCGCGACGACACAGCTGTTGGGCACTTGGGCTTCCACAAAACTTACAACCGTGTCACGTCGCATTATTTGGCCTGGCCTGTCTACAAGCGCCACTAAATACATATTCTTTTGCGCCCTGCCAGCACCGCAAACGCGCAACCACCACTCCCGCGGGGCCACTATACGGTCTATTCCGTGCCCGTCTAGCTCATTTGAGTTTGTCGGCATCGACTTGTCTGGTCCACTCCCAAAAACACCCACTCGCAATCGCCGGATTGCCATTGCTATCGGCCACAAGACACGCTAGGCCAGGACTACTACTACTCCGATCCGGCACTGCCTCTGAAATCGCGGAGTTCTTCTCACGTTCCTTCGTTTTACGGCACGACGTTCCTCGTGCGCTATTGATCGATCGTGGCAAGGCGTTTCTTTTCCCCATTTTCGATGAAGTGTTCCGTGCGTCCATCAACACAAATTAAGCAACGTCTATACGTACCACCCTCAGACCAATGGTCTAACTGAACGCTTTCATCAAACTTTATCCGACATGATTTCGGTGTATACGCCCTGGGATATCCTAACTGGGATACCCTTCTTCGTTTTGTCACGTTTGCCTACAACTCCGCCATTCAACGCACAACTGGGTATAGCCCGTTATTTTTTTCTCGTGCACGGACGGAATTCTATTTCAGTGTTCGAAATTACCTTATTCTCTGCGTCCCCTTTTAGCACGATGTCCGTTCCAGAAGAGTTTGTCTCAAGAGTGAACTGCTGCCATTGTTTTGCCCTCGCCAACGCGTTGGCCGCCCAGGCAAATACAAAGCTTCGCTGTGACGAGAAACGGCATGTGGTATCCTTCAGCCTAGGCGACGCAGCTCTTCTATGGGCCCACATTCGAACTCGTGGCCTGTGTGAGAAGCCTCTACATAGCCACATTGGCTCGTACACCGTCATATAACGAACGTCTGCTCTGAATTAACACATCGCCTTCTCTATTCTGTGGACGACTGCCATCGCCGACCACTGGGATTGTCCACGTGTTCCGCCACAAGCCGTTTATTCGTACCTCACTTATAAATTGACTTGTGGCCGGTATGGCCGCTCCAGAGAGAGGGGAAACAGTGTGGGCGCTTTTAGCGCATCTCGGCGCTTTCGTCTGTATGTAATTATCAGCTTCCCATATCTCCTTCTTCTTTACGGGTGCTATCTGCGGCTTCGCCTAATAAATTCGTTCGGTCTGCCTTCGTCCTTTTAATATATTTGTTTGAAGCGCTAATAATGGAGAGGCGTTTATGAGGTTGAGATGGTTGACGTTAGGGAAGACGGCTTTCTAAAAGCCTCGCTGCGCATTTTAAATGACGTCAGGCTAGGAAAACTCTTGGCAGCTCTTGGCTGTAACTAGTTAAGTGATAATGGCGTAATCATTTAAACATTGGCTGTGATTATTATTGATATTGTGCTTAATGCAAGAAGGGCCGCGAATCTAACAATGCAAACGCCAGTAAGTATGTTGCTGCTGGAGTTTGAAGAAGTACTGAAGTATTCAACTAGCGAGAATGGTAGAGACAAAGTAATGCCGTCACAGCACGTAGGTTATGTGAGGAATATTCCATGTAGACCGCTTCAAATAGGAAAAGGGACAGGGAAAGAGGGTGTTAAGGCAAAGAAGAAGCTGAAATGTCAGTGGGGGACTGGCAGGGCTAATAAGCAATATTTACCATTAGCAGCTGCCTCATGCAGAAGCAAGACACTGATGACACGGCATTTATAATTCGCAACTCATTTGAAGCTTCTGTTAAAATCACTGCGACTTATTCTATAGCAGTGTTTAGGCTGAAACCTGCAGAAAATACGACGAACGATATTGACAGTTAGAAAAATTAACATATTTTTACGAGAAGACAGAGTCTAGCAGAAGGGTATGTAAACAAACTCTCTGAAAGACACACAATGCGGTATGTAGATGAAACTCACGCAAGTTGCCCACCTCACTTTTCTTCGTCACTCATTCTTGCATGTGCGCCATCAAACAGCTCCATAACAATATACTAGGACCTTCACTGGAAAGCATTTTTGTATGCTCCTGACCAATTCAACTTTTCTGGGGAAACTCAGACGAGACGATTCGCCAGCGCATGTATTCACAATCAGTGCCAGAAGCATTTGCCTCTGCATTCTTCAATTGTCGCCGTCTATACAGTAATTCACTCGCGATGCCTTCAGGTGCCACCGGGAGATCCTGGTGTTCGCCGTGGGCACACTCGTCATCAGCACAGCGGTTTCAGCCCTGTACGCGTACAGCTTCCTGGGCCCCATGAACATCAACGACTGCCTGCTCTTCGGCATCCTGCTCTGCTCCAATGAGCGACTGCCCATAGCTGACGAGCTGTTCGAGGAAGGCCGATATCCGATTCTGACGACCATGCTGCAAGCAGAGTCTATCCTCAACAACCTATTCGTCTGGTCCGTTTTGGACATCATCGAGGCGGACGTACGTTTTCATTGCCAGCACGCAGCAATTATTTATTATTACATGTAGGCGCTGAAGTATACTCTGCCCTTAAAGACAGCCTTCCTTAACGAGTGAAAACTAAAGAGAATACTACTTGCACTACTGCACTTTTGCATTTAAAACGGCCGCAAAGCCACTGCTTTATAATATACTCCTTCTATAAAAGCCAGTGCACTGGAAAATATTGCATCAGTTTAGGCCTAACTTAGCGCGCTTCCAATGCAGTACAATACAGTAGAATAAGATAGAATACAATGCAATCACGCATGCATCGTAAAGGGTAAATAAACCATGCTATGCTGTATGAGACTCGGCTATAGTGTTGACGTGATAGTGATCATTAAAATGTACATTTCATCTGTGTTTCTGTCAGGTTTTGTAAGAATAAAGGATTTCACTCTTCTTTCTTTGTTCTTCAAAGGCACTGCTTGAGAGACTCAAAACTGAATCCCATGTGAAAAGCCTTGTTTTTCTCCTTTGTTTTTTTCAACTCACAAGAGGCAAGCTGCTCGCAGTTATTATTGCATGAATATATTCAATGATGTGACCCTAATGGAAAAAGCCTAGACATTTATTCTTGATTAAACAGAATGAACGATATCATACGCACACGCAGATTCGAACACGCAAACCCACGGGCTCTGAACTACAACTTGTAGGTATACTGCTCCGTGAGAAGCCTTTATACTTGACAAATCACGCATGCGTAGCTGGAAAAGAAGGAGATGAGGTTCTGAGAGTGCAGCAAACAGTGGAGTTGTTGAGACCGACAACTTCAATTACAATGGGCAGTATGATAAGCAAAGCAAAAGGAAGTAGTAGTTTAAGCATGAAACCATTGACACGCCATCCTTGAGTTTACGGGCAATCATGCGCAAAAGTCGTCGTCTCCTCTAAAAGTCACCGAAGGGCAGCTCACATAGTTTTCCCCCGTCTTATGAATTTTGATCGCTTCTAAATCTCTCGAGTTAGCTGACTACTTCCATGAAAAACACCATGGTTTTTATCGAGGTCGGGTGCCCAGCAGCATTCTCTACAGTGGAACTGCAGAGTATCGTAATCTTTTCTTTTTTTTCAACAATGATATCGGCGCTCCATCAGCCTTGTGTTTGGGCATCTTGCTGCTCGGCCTATTTAAACTTTATGGCAGGTTAACGGGACACTGTTAACGAGCTGCACTGCACATTCGACGGAAGAGCTCATGGTCTTGATTTCACACCCGGCCTTACAAGGCTTGCCCGTACTAACCTGCCAAATATATTCTTCGACTTCAGTTCGCTTCCAGCTTCAGGTTTAGGCTGCACATCGCCCTTTGGATTTTTGTGTACTGGAGAGCTGCGTGCAAGGTTGTGGAACTACGACGTCCGCTAACGCCTTGAATGGCTAATATTAAGA